>NC_072790.1:74715051-75031051 GCF_028583425.1 Eublepharis macularius | reverse complement strand
CCAGCGGATCCTGAGAAAAAGAGTTAGTCAGCTTCTTGGTTGAAGAAGGAGAGGTTCCTGCTGCTGGGTGAAACCCGGTTGCCTAGGCCCTAAATGTGGAGGGCCTGGGAGGCAGCACAAAGGAAATAAAAAGTGAACCTTCCCTCAGACCACCCCCCCTTAAAGTAGAGTAAGGAACAGTGTGGTAGGGAAAGCGGACAGCGGTTCTCTTCAGTTTGATTTTCTGCCCTATGAGTTCTGAACAGGGGGGTCTACCCCTATGTGTTGTGCCTTTACCTGCTTTGTATATAGTGCTCTGTATATAGTTAATAAATTATACTTTTTTGAATATAAAGAACCTTGTGGTGCTCTGACTACGTAAGCTCCCCCACTTGGCACTCTACAGGAAGGGAGGGAGCCCAGGAGAATCTGATCAGGCCAGACCTTGGTAGGTTGCCAATTCTCCAGGGCCCACCCAAAGACTGGGGAATTCACTTCCCAGTAAGGAACCTCAGCCAGAGGGGTCTCACTGCCCCTCAGTCAGGCGGTGTACAATTCAGTGAGTGGTGGCAGCGACGAAGAAGGTGAGCCACGCCCACCAGGGACGGTGGGAGGCGGATAGCGGGGCTAGCAGGCCATTGACGGCTCAGTTGCCTGGACAGAGCCAGCGCCTGTTCCGCCACAGGTCCCACCAGTGAAACCCATAAACAACTTCAGGGACAGTGGTCAACTTCATAACAAAGCACTTTAAGCTTATATGAAGTCCTACATTAGAAGCAGTGCTTCATTTACAAATAAATGGCCACAGTATGATATAAATAAAAGAGCGAAAAGTGTAATCAGCCTTGGATAGGAAGCTTCCAGAAGAAAAAGAGATGTTTCTTTCCCTGGGATGAGCGTAGGAAAGCAGGCATGTGAACTGAACAGTTCATGTGAGCTGAACATGTGACCAATGTATTGTGTGTGTATTTAAATGATTAAAGCCCAATTTGGACTGGGACTAAGAGAAGCAGGGTCGAATCCACATTCACCCATTACCCGCATGTTTATCGGATATCTTCCGTTTGCCTCCAATCCGCGATTTTTTCCTCTTCGTTCACTTTCCTGCTTCCAATCCGTCTTTCTCGCGTGTCCCTCCGGTCACACGGCCGCTCGAAAACCGCTTTTTTGGGCGGGACCTTTTTTTCCCGCCCATTTTTTTTTATTTTTTTGAGCGCACTTTTCCATTATTTCGATCTTGCCTTATAAAGAAACATCATTGAAGATAATGATGCCTCTCTTTCCCCCACTGACAGCAGTGATGGCTCTCTCCCGTTTCTTTTTTGGAAATTTGGAAGCATGTGGGAAGCTTTCGTGGGCATTTCCTATGCAGGACAGTTCAGTGCCTGAATTTTACTGAAGTTTCACTTCCTTGGAGTGTCATTATTTCAATATTTCGTAATTTCGATAATACAGTAATATAAAATAAAAAAAATAAAAAACAGTTAAAGGAAGTTTTGCGAGTCCGTTCTGAGGATGGATTCACCCCAAAATGATTTTTCAAACTACCAGATTTGATTCAGAAACAGCATAATCAATAAATCCAATGCTATGAAGTCAAAAACAGTCTTTTGCAGACTACGGAGCACTTGCAAGTTGAATCAGCCAATAGGAACTCTCAGAACGGCCGGAGAGACAGGAAGGGGGGTGGTTTTTAAAAAAACCGCGTAAATTGCGCATTGGCCCGTTCACAGCCACTGTGAAACTCCCGTTGAAAACCTGTGACCACATATTCGGGAGAAATGCGAATGAAATGTGTCTGTTTAATGAGGTAATGTGACCAGCACTCGGGATTGCGTGGGGAATGCGGGGAACATGCGACTTAGAATGAGTAATGTGGATTCGACCCAGGATTTTTTTTTTCATTCACAGGCCTCTGGGAATAATCTCTTTTTCTACAACAATCCCTTAATGAGTGAAAGGATATTTGTCCTCATTTTTCTATAGTTGGATTTTTTAAATTTGCTCCATCTGTCAGATTTTTCTGATGGTGCACTCGAATTAAAAAAGGCTGATTAATCAAAAATGTAATTTGCTCTTCCAAATAACTGAAAACCCCAAAACTTTTGTATGACATGATCTACTGAGAACAAATCCTCCAAAGAAACTGGTAAGGACAACAAAAAGGGGGAGAAAAAACACCACCTTGCAGAAGAAGGGTAACCAAAGAGGTTAAAACAAAAAAGTGAATTAAATAGAACTACAAATGTAATACAAATGAATAAAATACACTGGTATATAATTTTATTCTACAAATGAAAGTGTAAAAGTTGTTTTCAGGCCAGTTGTAGGAAAAACAAGGGGGAAACTTTTCACCTTTTGGATGGTTTCTAGTACACCTTAACATGTAACTTTGGCCAAAATGGACCCACCAAACCCCATTGGGCTCTGCTCCCAGACCTGCTGTAAGTCCCACCAGATGCTACCAACCTAAGCCTTCAAAAGTTAGGGCTGGCATCTTTGGATATAGGTTGCCCCAGATGTCAGTCTTGAAAGCAATCCCACCACTGAAAATTACACACACATCTTTTCCCCTAATAGAAATGTTGGCAATGAGAGGGCTCTAATAATTAAAAAAAAAATTAAACACCCCATGGAAGTGATTGGCTGCAGGTTCATAAAATATTTTTTCACCCAGTGTTTCGGATCATGTTTTCCACTCTGTCCTACTTCTGTTATCACTGGGCTTTCACAGACATTAATTTTTGTATTTGACTGCAAAAACCTCACCTCCCAATTAGAACAGAGCAATGTTTGCAGTGGGGGCATGGCTTTGAGCAGTCAGGAGAAAAAAATATAACGACTCTTTAATAGAGGTTTACCAGGTGATGTTGTTTATCTCCATGCCATTAACAGTTTCCACCATCTATTTCCACACATTAAACCTCTGTTAAAGAGACAGGACATTTTTTTCCAGGCCCTAGCAATCCTGACAATGCAGAGTTTAAAGGGAATGATTTCCAAGTATATGTGCATGCCGTAGGCTTAACTCCTTGTAAGCATGCACAACATCAAGCGCCAAGCGTGATGACTTTACTCGGATACTCGTGTTTCTTCTGATAAATTTCCAAATAGGTTTGCAACTAGAATGGAAACAGAGTCCAATTATTGACAGAAGGTGCCAATACGGAGTTTGTTTATTTATTTTACTTCATTTATTCCCTTCCTTTCTCCCCAACGGGGATCCAAAACTCCTTACATCGTCCTCCTGTCCTCCAACTTAGCCTCACAACAACCTTTTGAGGTAGGTAGGCGTGTACGTGCCAACTTCTGTGGCAGAGCGGGAAATCAACCCTAACTCTACTGTCGAGGAGTACTGAAGAGCGTTCTAGAGGGGGCGTTACTAAGAGCATGCGCAAAAAATCTGGTCATACTCCTGCTCCCTCCCTTCCTCGAGGACAAACGAGTCTGTCCCAATTCTCGATTGATGCACATGCGCTTTTTTTGACAAGGCACCCGCGCTAGCGTCTCAAGATTGTTCTTTCACGTTTATCACGCAGACGTACGTAAGCGACGTGACGCATGCGCAGATTCCGACCGCTGTGGGCGTTAACTTGCCTCCGAAGGGTCACTAGTGGGCGGAATTTTCTGGGTTTGTTGTCAGAACGTTTGCGCAAGCGCAGTCAGTGCTGTGGTGAGAAGGAAGGGGAACGTTGTTGCCGTTGCTGCCTCCTCTCTTCTCGCCTTCTTCCCTCTTCGCCCTCCCGGCGGGGGCTCCATGGCGATGAACTACAGCGCGAAAGAGGAGGCAGACGGGCACCAGGTGGTGGCCGCGAGTAGCAGCGGCGCGACCAGCGCCGGAGGAGGGGGGCTGTCTGGGGGCAACAGCGTGGGCGGGGGAGCCGTCAAGAGCCGCAAACCTGACAACACGGCCTTTAAGCAGCAGCGGCTGCCGGCTTGGCAGCCCATCCTCACCGCCGGCACCGTCCTGCCCGCCTTCTTCGTCATCGGCCTCATCTTCATCCCCATCGGCATCGGCATCTTCGTCACCTCCAACAACATCCGAGAGTACGAGGTAAAGGGGGCGAATGAGGACACGGGAGGGTCGGGCTGTGGGAGAGCGCAGGCATGGGATGGGCAGTCATGGGAACGGTGATCCCCTGTCTCTTCCGCGACGCCGTTGTGTAACGCTGGGCGAACCCGGCAGGGTGGTTGTGAGATGAAACAGGACCGGTCCGTGTGAACTCCTTGCAAAATGTGTATCCGTGATGATGACACTGACGGCAGAAGAAGATGCACAGGATCACAGGTGAGGGGAAGGCGTCATGTCTGAACACGAAGAGGTGGTTGACATTCTGTTGGGGGGGGGGGGATCATTTCTTTGGTCCTCAAATGCTTCGTTCTCAAGAGCAGTTTCTCAACCGCAGCAACTAACACCGAGGTTATAAAATGTACCTGGTAAGTCGCCGCAGTGGCACTGGGCTGGCAGTTCTCGGTTTGCTCAGTGGGTTCATAAGAGACAAGAGTTCCAGAGGTTGAGGGGGGTATGAGTTGGGAAGAGGGTGTTGCTTTTGAGGGGCTGGTTTCATGGATTGTGATGGTAACTCTTCAGAGGCCTCTCTTTAAGTCCAGCATACTGTTGCTTCCCAGGAGAATGGCAGTTTGTTATTTGCAGACAAAAAGAAGGAAAGATTTCTAAAGCAGGATCGTGAAAAAGATATTGAAGTTTAACAAATTGTATCCCGGTAGAATGAACAATAGGCAGTAGAATGAACAATTTATATGATATACCCTAGGAAGCCATGTCCTCCAGTCTGTGAGATCTGAGCGAGATCTGATCTGTTAATGATGGGGTGATTTGGAGGTTGTAAATTCATAGGGTTGCCAAGGAAGTGACTTGATGGCACATAACACACAAACGCTCCCACACTGCAAAGTAGAAGAAGGATGAAAGAATGACCCCAAAACCTTTTTTAGAGTTTGGTTTTTGCATTCTAGGCGTGAGGCTTTTAAAAACAATCTTACGTTTCCTTTTATTGTTGAGGAAATGGGCATGGCAGGTGAAATGATGCAAAAAGTCTGTGGAAGTAATTACAGGGGAATGCACATGATGGAGCAACTCTTTATTACTGTTGGGTGGACAGCTGGGTAGTGAATAAAGCATTTGCATTCTTGATTCTGTTTGAAACAAAATTATTGGACTGACCTGTGTAGAACTGGGCAGTGTTTGAATCATTTTCACTGCATGGCCAGTACCACTGGAACCAATATCTGTATTTACCATGTTTTAGTTTTTTTCTACTTAACTTGAGCAATTGGACTCCTCATCATATATCAAGTTTTGAACAATCTTTATTTTGAATCCTGCATTTCTGTGCCTTAAGTAAGTGTTGAGTAATGTTATTATAAGTAAAGTCCATTTTGAGGAGAAAGGTGGGCAATTTTGGCATTTATCTGAGCAAGTGTTTGACATTATTGCTGTATTTTCATATTTCTACAGCTGTGGGGTTTAGATGCACAGTAAAGATGTCCTGTTGTTTATTGTATTATATACATTTTGGTAATTGGCCTTTTTTAGCACTCTTCACAGTTTCTATTTTTGAAGTTCTGATTTGGTAAGACACCAATGTACACTTTCAGTGATGTTGGAAACTGAAGCTCAGACTGTGAGGAAATACTGAATCTAGGTGTGGGAAAGAAGAGACATTAGAAGGGGGGAAATGCTGTGAAAAAGTGGGTTGTCAGAGTGTGTGAGAGAGTTGGATACTGGAGTTAAGCAATTGGGGAGGGAGTTTGAGGGAGGGGCTGGGAGAATAGGTAGAAGGGACAAATCAGACAGTGCAAAATAATGATGAAACTGTTAGGAATAGAGAAGATTGGAGTCTGGAGGCAAAGGACAGCTAGATAGTATGTATATGAGTGTTATGGTTCATTTGAGCAGGATTGCTATTCTGTGAGTTGAAAGCATTCTAGATGTCTTCCTGTTCACATTCAGATCAACAAAACTACAAATTAAGACGACATAAAGCTAACAAGATATTTCAGCCACTGTGAGCTATGTTTATGAAACGACGACCCCACCCCCACCATAACATACACTTTTTTGTAAGGTCCAGATCTGACTTGACTCTTGTGGATCAGATTCAGGAAGTTAGCAAGCATCTGGACTTTTGAATATTGAAATATGTATGCATTAAATGTAATTTTTCTTCCCTTCTTGAAGTAAGATATCTTTCTGGAAAGATTTTTCAGGCATTCCGTTCACATGTATAGGAGCACAGAAATGTTCAAAGCGCAGTTCTCAATCAAGTGGTTGTCTTGCCTATATCTGCATTTGAGGTGAGAACAACATTATATTTGCTCATCTGTAGAGTTTATAAAAAACATACATACCATCTTACATATCTTGGTATGTCCCTGTATCAGTGAATGTTGATACTCTAGTTGAGATAAGTCTTGTGTATTTGCAGCAAAGGCAAGTGAAAATGCATTGGTGTGCTTTCCTGGCCAGACCTGGTAACTTTAATTAGCCATCTGGTATTCTGATTTTATAGCTGCATGGGCATCAAATGATCAGCAGTATTTTAAGAAGTTAGCCTATAGAGAGACTCCAGTTCTCCCACTGACTGGGTTATAGGTTTGAATGTAACTTTCGATTGTAGTGAAGCATGAGCCAGTGCGAAGCTTAGAGGAAGTTGGCTTGCCAAGACTTTTATTTTTAGAATTGTGAAGGTGACTTGAAATGCAGGAAATACACAGAAAAGAGGAAAAAGGCTTTTAAACCAAACTTGGCATGTTACTGGAAAAATGGATGGTAGGGAGTGAATCGTGGACTTTGTGAGACAGAAATATATGGATTAGGGGTGGAGTGGTGATAACCTTTGCTTTCACTTCCCATGCCTGTTATACCCTGGCAGGTACACTTTCAACTGCAGGTAGTGGGGATCCCCCCCCATTAAGTGGGAACCTGATTTTTACTTGTGAGTTCAAGTATGACAACCATTAAAAAAAGCTCTGTAGGCACTCTGTACAGTTTGTATCATGCTTCAGAATGGGTTGCCTTATATGTATGTAGTATTTGCATATATGCTGATTCTGCATATGTCTTGCCTAGTGCATGTGGCAATAGCCTTTATATGTGGTTCTGATCCCATGAAACATTTATATGGGCAAGTGTGTGTCATGTGGCTGTTGTCACATTTTAATCAGCTTTATGTTCCAGATTTTTCAAACCAGAATAATGTTGTTAGGGTGCATTTTGGTAAAACACTAGTCATTTGGATTTAGATAGAGCAAACAGCTATTTATATGCCTAATGTTGTATTGGTTAATACTGGATTCAGGATGTGAATGTTATGGGGTTCTGTTCTTATTAATTCAAATAGTAATTAATCCATTATTTATGACTTTGACCAAACCCTTAATATATAGTTATACAGTTCCACTGTAAATCAGAAACACTTACTGGTTTGTAATTACTGTTTTGGCAAATGTACCTTTCAGAGTACTCATTAAAAGATGAATGTCGTCATGGTGTACAATCATTAATTCATGTCACCATATTAGCAGTTGGTTTATATTTTGTGCAAGAGCTTGGAGCTGCTGTTTCAAAGGTTTCAGCACATATTGTACTTTTCTTGAGAATTAAATTTGCCATACCCTCTCTCTTAGATGCTTGGGTGTCTATATCTGTGTAATATATGGGGTACAGGAGAGTGAGGGAACTCAGAAAATGA
This sequence comes from Eublepharis macularius, assembly GCF_028583425.1. Taxonomy (NCBI): domain Eukaryota; kingdom Metazoa; phylum Chordata; class Lepidosauria; order Squamata; family Eublepharidae; genus Eublepharis; species Eublepharis macularius. The sequence goes on along the minus strand of NC_072790.1, from coordinate 75,023,357 downwards.
TAGTTATGAATAAAAATGTAGTGACATCTGGAGTAAGGATGTGTGGATTGATGACTAAGAAAGTCATATTGAAAAAAACTTGATATTAGTCTCCAATTAAGAGACCCTCATTTTAATACTTGGAAAAAAGTCTGGGCTGCTTTAAAAATCCAAGACAAGGTTGAGATGTACTACATGTTCTCCTGATGTGTCCTGTTAATCACTTTCTAAAAATAAGCACCTTTGTTTCCAGGTTTAAGGACACAAAGCACATCTCTCAGTCTGTCAGTGCTGAGATGTTGTTGGCTCCAGTACTGATATTCAAAGGAAGCATTCTTGTTTTAGAGATTTTTTTTAAGAACAAAGATGTAACTGAGCGTACAGATAAAGCAAATGTTTTTGCTCAGTAGTAATCAAGGCAAGTGTTATGATTTGCATCAATATTGCTTGAAAATATACAAATCTCAAGTTGTTGCAATTGTCATTTTGAGTTTAATGATAAAATGAAAAATGATTGAATGGCGTGTACATTGACTTACACACAATCTTCAGAATACATGTATATAACTACTTTAGAGCAGCAACGACTTCTTACAATAAGCATTCTTTAAGCCAAGTGAGAGCAATTTGCTTGGCATTAAGGGAAGAATCAGACTTTGCTGTTACGTTTGAATATGTCTGAAATCATGTTGACTGGAACTTGCTTTTTAAAACACAACTATCTTGAGATCTCAAATAAGAGGCATTAGAATATCTGTATTTTTGTCTTGCCTTAAGTTAGCAGTATCAATAAACTTTGGTTTGGAACAAATTGATAATTTGCCACATGCAGAAGCACTTTCTGCATTTGCATGAGCTCCTCTGAATCCCAGCCTTGGTGTGCCTGCAATATGTGTTTTACTTGCGCTGCAGAGTGTGGCAACACCTTGAAATTTTTCAGGGATTTAAGTTGATAACTCTGTTTTAATACTACTCCCTTTGCAAAATCCTTATTAACAGTATTCAGCTTTCTCAGTGACGAACATAATTTCCTAAGCAGATGACAAAAACAAACACTGATCTTTGCAACCTTGTTCTAATTTCTTGTTTTATTATGAGCTGCCCTGAGCTTTAATAAAGGGTGGGGTATAACTCTGAATAAATAGTCTTGACCAAATTCAGCTACTCACCCTTTACTATTTTTCCTCTCTTGCCTCTTAATCTGAGTTTTGCTAGTTTTAGTTTGAGTGACTGCAATTAGGAAATATCTGCCAGTGAAACAAAGTCCTCCAATACAAATCCAGTTAAATTAGGATGGTATTGGGCAAGTGTATTTGAAAATGTTTTCCTAGTCTAGAGTTGTTAAGATGGTCATTGTTTAAGTGGCAAATAACTTAGCCTTATTTTATCATGCGTTGGTGTTTATTTGAGGGATGCTTCTGGCCTTTATCCAGTGATCCAGTTAAAAAAACTTAAGTGCTTTATGTTTTCTTAAAAATTGTGGTTTCCATCAATTTTTCCAGCCCACTGAACCCCCTGAAATTTCAGTGGATCCTCAGGAACATCACAATGGGGTCTTCAGTGGGAAGTGGGAAGCTGGCAGAAATCATTGTTCCCTTTTCAGAGAGCTCAAGTACCTTCACGTGGCTGGATTCAGGCCCCTCTGTGTCTCAACTAGAATGAATTCCTTGTAGTGTTGAACAGGAATGGTTTAAATATCCCTTTTTTAATGCTCATAAATGTTTCTGCAAACTCAGGTGTTTGGTCTGTACAGTTTGGGCCTAATTTTGTTTCAGAGTGAAGATGTTTATTTGCTTTTTTCAATTAAAATGGTTTTCTGTCCCCAGTTGGTTTGGGAATTAATAGAACCTGGTTGCTGGCAGATGAAAGCATAATGTGCAAATTGAATAGGAACTTGGGCGGGAGGGGGGTGTCGCTGATTTATATTTACAAAATGTTTGACCAGATTTTTGTGAAATGTCAAAGTAGGAAGATGTAGCACAGCATGGCTTAGATACTGTTCTGGCATCAAATGTCTGCTGTGCTTACCAGCCCCCAAGAATGATCCTAGACAGACTATCTACTGATTATGGGGGTTGTTAACTATGGATTCAGGCACATATGTGTTCTGTTTGATTCAATTTATCTCCCTTTTTTCCTCCCCCTCCCATAATTATTTTATAGATTGATTATACAGGAACAGAGCCAGGTAGTCCTTGTAATAAGTGCTTAAATGTGTCCTGGAACAGTACTCCTTGCCATTGCATCATTAACTTCACATTGGATCAACCTTTTGAGGTATGTTTTCTTTTGTGTATTTAAAGCAGTATGAAGATGGATTTGACTCCAGTGCTCATGTGTATTTCCTGACTAGAGCTCCTTCATATTGGCTGTTCTTCCCTTTCCTCTGTAAATCAGTGTTGCATGTCCTAACTGTTCTTCTGCATTAGCTTTTTTTGCTGTTCACCTTCTAATGTGTTTTCATTGTACGTCTTATTTCTTCATATGAAGAACTAGGCTTGAAGCAAATCCCATGTATTTACATGGTGGTCCAAACATGTATAATGTGAAGTGGAGTCAATAAATTCTCAAAGTTTTTATGTGAAACAAAACACTGCAGCAAGTTTTTTTTTTAAAAAAAAGTTGCCCAGATAGGGCAGCTATAAGTGTGAAATTCAATCTGCTACTTTTATGGCATGTTGCCAGTTTGTACTACCCAGTCATATTTTTATTCTGCTGTTCCTCTGAAGAGTGCAGGTCACCATACATGGTCCTGCCTTCCTCCAGCAAACCCATGAGTTATGTTAGGCTGAGCCCAAATCACCCATTGAGTGGAAAACTGAGCCCAAGACTCTTGTCAGGCTCTAGTTCTCTAACCTTTATGCCACTCTAGTAGCTGTTTGGTGGAAATTAGATGGAAAAGGTAACATTTCAATGCTTTTAGTCTTTGCAAGCAAACTCATTTTCTAATCTGTTTGACAGCATTCCTTTTACAGCTTCTTCAGAAATATAATTTCATTAAAGAGTGCTTAGCCTAATCTCTTTATTCTCTTGTAAAATGAAAGGAAGCTATAAGTTCTTGAAAGGAAGCTATAAAAGATACGTAGACACATAATGGGGTTTTAAAATGATTGAACTCCTAACTTGGTTTTTTAAATAATAAAAGTTTCTGTTTATTATGCAATGACCTGCTGTTGCTTTGTAGCAGAGTTTTGAGTGTTTAGAAGCAACCCTGATTTAAAACAAAAACTTTTAACAGTGTGTTTTTATATGAATTGTTTGAGAAATTCAGGGATTTCAATTTTGAGCTTTATTTGTGACTAAATTTTGTACCTCCTGTTTTGTGATTGATTAAACAAGAGATTGGATCCAGATTCATAATTTTGCAGGTGCAAGGATTTCTGCTCAGGAAGCGCAGTTTTTCCACCTTCCCGTTCTGTGGCAGCCTGTGATCTTGTTCTTGGGGGTTCTCTGTCCTCCAAGCAACAGAATTTCAGGAAGTAATGCAGGCTACTTCAGGAGGGAAGATGTGGGAAAATGGTGCTCTGTGAGTGGATATCCTTGCATCAATGGAAATATCTAATCTGGTTCCAAGACCAAGGCTATTGTGTTTAGTTTCATGTTTTAAAATTATAGTATTCTACAGTTTAAGGAAGTTTAGATTTCATGGTCTGTAGAGGGAACAAGACCCAAAAAGGAGGCCTACTGGTTAAGGGAGATCAGCAGAACCGCAATCCTAGTAGAGCATCCCTGAGCACAGCACAGATAGGACTGCCACTATTTCCCCCAAATAGTCCTAGCCCAGAGGCTGGGGAAAAGAAGGCTCTGACCTTCTGGCTGTTACATAGAAGTCAGGTATGCTGAGTCTCCCACAAAAAAAAATTATGCAGGTAGCTGGGCCAATCCACTCAGGGCGCTGGTTTAGGTTGAAGCCAGGAATCAGAGAGACCACACAATAAGAAGAATATTTTTGCTTATTAAAACTGTACATGAAAGATTATATTTAAGAAAATGTGCAAAAGGATACGTCAAACGATAAAGCTAACTGAAACCCTATACTATACATACTGGCAGAGTCTTGCCTTTCTAAGCCATGATGGTAACTTGTAGGTACAGTACAGCATTCTTAGTCAGCAACCAGGTTAAGAATCCAAGGTTTTAATGAGAATTTGTAATCCATAAGGGACTCAAAGGAGCCATACTGAAATTTTTTATTTTATGTCAAATTTCCTAGCAACCTGGCATGAACTCTTTAGAGTCAATCAGTGTCCTGCCATGACATGTGAGTTTGGTATTACATCAAGCCCATGAAGCACGACTAGGAGCATATACAAGAAAACAGCTAGGTCAGATAAACTTAACTAGCTGGAATGCTTTGGCCTTACCTCCCCCTAACCTTGGATACTTCAGTAAGGCACCTGTACTGCAAAACTTTGGAGTAATTCTTACACTAGCAATTCTTACCCATAATACTGCCAGGGTCTTGCTAGACAGGCCATTTTCTTTACAGGGACAAGTAACATTTATTGTGTTAATTTATGCTATGGAGTGTTGAAATGTGAGCTAATCCTAAATTTCTGAGACTGGTCCATTTTTATTCCTCATTGCTTATTTTCTTGTGTCGTTCCTGATTCTGAATATCACAGTTACATCTGAAACTATTTATTGTATGATAGGGTTCTCTAATGTGGTGTCCATGGGCACCATTGCACCTGCCAACACCTTTCTTGGTGCCTACCAAGTGTTTTTAGAAAGTGAGTGGAGCTTTTGCCAAGCATGGCTTCTGATTGGCTGTTGGAGATTTGATTAACTGAGCATATTATTAAAAACATTGCTTTGACAGAATCTGCTTCCAAAGCACAAGGATTTTGACTATGTGACTGAAAGTAAGCTGTAGCAGCTGTTTTGTGCTTAGCTCTACCTCCAGCAGCCATTTTATGGCTATGCCCACTACACTGTCAGAATTCCAGATGTGCCCGCAGGCTCAAAAAGGTTGGGAACCCCGGTATATGAATTACTCTGCACATTTCAGAAACATTCTTCACTTGTGTATTGCAGAGCAATGTATTTATGTATTATGGACTGTCAAACTTCTATCAGAATCATCGCCGCTATGTGAAGTCTCGGGATGATAGCCAGCTAAACGGCAATAATAATTCTTTATTTGTAAGTAAATTCTCTGGCTCCAGCATGCATGTCTTGCTTCTGCTATGTAAATCCAGATGACTTTTCAAATACTATGGGGAAAAGAAGATCTCTGTATTGTCATAATGATTTGTTAATGAGCTTCCCTGTAGGATTTTTTTCTTCTTCTGATTCTATTGGGCCCCCCACCCACTATTTTAAAATAAAGTCTTATTGCTAATGTGTTCAGTCACCAACGTAACTTAATTTCAATTAAGTTTCAGTTAGGCTTCATGGGAAAACCAACCACTAAAGCCAGTTAGAGTATTAAGTTGAGCGGTGTTGCTACTTATTCACTTATATCAATATGCTACCTAATATGTTCTACTTGGTATGTAGAAATTACTTAAAAATATTTTGTGATGTAGTCATCAGAGCAAGCTGGTTTATTTGTCAATTACTTAATCAGTAAGCCTTTATTGTATGAGTACCTGAAAGTACTCTTAAACATAACCTACTGCTACTGTATGTGCTCATTTCCTTTGGCATTTGATGAAAAGAATATTGGACTAATCCGTGCCAAACATCTCAGGTGTTTTTCTTATAAGTTGATGACAGTTTTATAGAAGCAGCTTCTAACCATAATATATCTAGCAGACTATAATAGTAGCTAAAGATGTCAATTATAGTAAAATAAGCCTAACTTTCATTGAAGGAAAGCCTGTCTTAAACTCTCTACACTCTCTGTAGATTGCCCATAAGATGCGGTTAGAAAATGGTGCTGTTTTGGTGTGGCAGAGTCAAGAGTCTCTTCTTTATTCAGTGGTGGGTGCTTCAGCACTGAGCATTTGTTGTGAAGATTATTTTACTGGGATAGGCTCTACTTATCCTTTAGAAAGAAGAGACCAAGAACTGAGAGGGATTAGCCACCTGCAAAAGATTAGTTAGGAGACGTACAATGTATTTATGTATTTTCATTCTGAAGGGTTTAATGGAACCAAAGAACAGAACAGTAATACTTTTTCTGCTGTGATCAAAGTGAAGACTTCCCTTCTAAGCTACTATTTCAGTTATGACTGAAAAATTACCTCCTATCTAGTTATACAAAACTTTTGTCAAGCCAAATCAAAAGAAAATATGTTAGTCAAATTCCAGATGTCATCATCTTCTCTAAGGATGATCAAACAACAAGGTTTGAATATAGTGAGAATCTAAAAGAGGACAGCACATCCAGTGTTTGAGATACCAGTAGACATATGTTCAGTTGCTTGCTGTGTAACTTTGTAGATACACTTCAGTGCTTGAAAACTTGCCTTACCAGTCTGTCCAGTTCTTCTTCCAGCTCTGTACCTGATCTCTGAATGGTATGAACAAAGGGGAGCATATTAGCTTTTTTCTTTTGTAACTTAAGTCACAGAATGGAAAGAATCCATTGTAGATATTTGTTGACTGAATATTATTGTATTACTGATATGTTTGTCAAATAATTGGGTTGTTTTGGAAGTCGAACATAGGAAGAAGAGGTATTGTAATATCACTTAAGCTTTTATCAAGCAAATGGAATTGGATCCAAAGATGTTGATCCCCTGCATTGTCAGAGGAGCAGGACAGTCATTGCTGAGTCTCCTGAAGTGGGCTTCAGTGTGGTGCAGCAAGAGGAGGGAGGTGTTACGGTCCCACTCCACTTGCAGTGCTTTGGCTCTAATCCTGGGTCTCCAGTGTTTTGGTTATGCTCTGACTCACTTTCTTTTTGCTAGGTCAAACTGACTTGTTCTCTTTGTGCCGCTTAGAACCCCAGTAAGGAATGTGAGCCTTACCGCACCAGTGAGGACAATAAGCCCATTGCTCCTTGTGGAGCTATTGCCAACAGCATGTTCAATGGTAGGATTTATAAATATGTTACAGTATAACCTCATATTTGTTTTGGTTTAACAACAAACAAGCAGAACCTTATGAAATGGTCAGTTCAGGCAGCCTTACTCTTTTATGCCACCATAACATGGGAGAATTAGTTCCCTAAACAATTCAGTTTAATTTCCACACAAAATGCCTCTCCTTGTCTTCTCCGTCTCTTCTCTCCAACAGCATACAGTCGTTTGTCCCTCGTTCTGTTATACTTACTGACTAGAATGTTTAACACTTCATAACATCACACTGATGAAATGGATCCTATGTACACCTTGTTTTACCATAAGGAATGTGGAAGTTACTTATCTGGTAACTTCCACAGACATGGAAGAGTTCACTTCTCCAGGTGCTATTTTACCACCACTCAGTGTTTGTAGGATTCCTTTTTGATGCCATTATCAAGTTAAGAATTAGAAATGTTTACTTACTAACCAGCAATCCAGAAATCAGTGATGTATGTTTTCCACAAAAAAACTGAGTGAAATCTAATTTAGCTTGTTTGTTTTGACTTATATTTAGAAAATAAAATTTTAAAAATAGCCTGAATTAGTTTTGTTTTGATAGCAACCCATGCTTGTACTAAAATATGTGAAAAGGGAAAGGAATCAGGGATGTTTAAACATTTTTTTTTCAAAACTTCATATGTAAATGACTTTTATTTAAATAATATATGTAAAATTTAAGGACAATATAGCATGTGCTTTCCTCATATTTTTTAAATTTTAAAATCCAAAGACACTGAAAACTGTTAATGCACAAATTTTACACACCCCTAAACCCTGAGCGTTATATGCTATGGACATGATTCTATATCGAAAACTTGATAAGCAATCTTTTGCCAAATGGGAAGGAAGTTTTAATTTTAACTCTGAGTATTCATAAAGTGCAGATTCAAGCTTTACCTTGGACCACTGTACATTTTTACATGTACAACTGGGGTAAAATGTCATTCAGAGACAATGTAAGATAGTGGTGGGCTAAGTTGAATAAACAGGTATGGGTTTCAGCAGCTGTTTCATTCTGATGTCTAGCAGCTCAGAGCTTGACTAGGAAGAACCTGTGAATGGCCAAATAACTGCCAGTTGGGGTGTGTGTGTGTGACCTTTTATCCTTGTACAGTTAGTATGATTATTTTGACAAATTAACCTCAAAACTGATCCCAGCCAAGCGAAGGTGGTGAAGGCTTTTGAGCCATCTTTTATTCTGAACTTTGGTGCCTCCTATCTCTACAGTTGCAGTAAACACCTTAAAAGAGCATCCACATGCAAACCCTGAATTCTGACAGTAGGAAATAGATGCATCACAACACTTTTGCCATTTATAATAAACTAGTAACAAAGCTTGTTGTGGGAAAAAATGCAACGGGCTCTAGAAAGGGGTGGGCGGGCATTGCCTCCTCCTTCTCCTCTGTGCCTGATTCCGGCCGCATGAAGGTGGGGGGCAGTCATTGTTACTTGTTCCACTCCTGATCCCGGCTGCGTGAAGGGGTGGGGGGTGGGGATTGCCACCTGCTGCATACCTGTTCCCAGCCAGGTGACTAAGGGGTGGGCCTTGGCACCTGCTTCGCTCCTGATCCTGGCCAAGTGAAGGGGGGAAGACATTGTCTCCTGCTCTGCTCCTGATCCCAGCTGGGTGAAGGTTGAGGGTGGGCATTGCTACCTGCTCTGCGCCTAATTCTGGCCAGGTGAAGGGGGGTGGGCATTGCCACCTGCCTGCTGATCCCAGCTGGGTAATGGGGGGGGGAGCATCGCCGCCTGCTCCATGCCTGATCCCAGCTGGGTGAAGACAGTGGGCAGGCATTGCCACCTGCTCCGTGTCTGATCCCACTTGGATGAAGGTGGGGGCAGGCATTGCCACCTGTTCTACTCCTGATCCCAGCTTGGTGAAGGCAGGGGGTTGGGCAGTGCCACCTGCTCCACTCCTGATCCCAGCTTGGTGAAGGCGGGCATTGCCACCTGCTCTGCACCTGATCTCGGTTTGGGCTTCCCCCCGCTGTGCACTATCAGAAGGATGGGCTGCCTCTTCTAGGCTTTACTCCATGGCAGCACCCTCTAGAGTCGCACCAGGGTAGGAAGTGAGTTGTCTGGAAAACAGTTAGGCTTTTATATAGTAGGATTGCTTGTCTTATGGTTGAGTTCATAGAGCAGAAAATGTTGAGAGTGATTAACTTTTATTTGTTTTTCCTTGTAGATACATTAACATTATATCATATTGATCAAAATGGAACACATCTTATTAAGCTGAATAAAAAGGGTATTGCTTGGTGGACCGACAAATACGTGAAGTTTAGGAATCCTGTTGGAGATGATGATAACTTAACAGTACTTTTTCATGGTAAGGTCGTTATTATGGTAGCTCAGGTTGTATTATCTCATTATAAATCTTCACTTTTTGATACTCTCCCTGCCTAAAATGGTTATTGTGTTTGCTACAATATGAGCTAAATTTGTTTGCTGTTGAAAAAAATCTTTATGCATTTTGAAGGAAACAATACTGGTTAGTGGAAAATTGTATACAAAGATTAGGTAGATATTGTGGCATGCATGCAAGCTTGTTTACAGGTTTAATCTTTACTCAGTTTCCAACACTTTAATCCTTATTCAGACTATTATCTGGCTTTTCTTTCAGTGCCCACAGATTCACCAACTGTCTAGTTTATTCTCCATGCTTCCAGATGATTGCTTGCACAGCAGTTATGCTTTATTTTGTTGGCTGTGGGGAAAATTGAAATTACTTAAGTTGAATGAGTAAGATGAGTCATAAAGTCTGAACAGGTTAGGAAAGGACAGCTGCCAAAAATGTATGCAAGGTCTTCTCCTTTTAACTAGAGCTGGGTAACAAATGTAATGTATAAAGTAAGAAAGCTTAGAGACTTAAAATAGTGCTTACATGCTGTTTTGTTTTTAAGGCACAGCAAAGCCTGTCAACTGGCGCAAACCAGTGTATCAGTTGGATTCAGACCCAGACAACAATGGGTTCATCAATGAAGACTTCATTGTGTGGATGCGTACGGCAGCATTGCCTACATTTCGTAAGCTGTATCGCCTCATAGAGAGGAAGAACAGCTTGCTCCCTACTCTGCCTGCTGGAAAGTATTCCTTAGATATAACATACAGTATCCTTTACTGAATGCTTCAGTAACTGTGCCATCTTTTTTCATATGCTTTAAACTCATTGGATTTGCAGCTTGCAACTGTTTAGCATGATCTGCAAGCCAGCAAAATGAACACATTGTTGTTAAACATTTAGGGCAAAAGCAGATTCTCAGAAGCTGCCATGAACCTACATAGCAGAGTTCTGAGGCCAAGGATGTGCTGTTGGGGTTGAGTTTCTTTTTGAAAACCCCAGTGCACATGCTTGCGAACAGCAACCATTTTCATGATTCTTTGTCTTTCAGGGCATTCAACACAAGGTCTGGACATCTTGGGGATTTGGACATAGTCTAATAATGTGACTTGCAGCTGCATGTGGGAAATATTTTTTTTTTTTGCATGTGAGAAGTTTAGAGGCCTAGTAGTGGTACGCGGGGAGGCGGGAACTTTGGAAGTGTACTTTGGCCTTGGCAGGCTGGATGGGATGAGGAACACGGTGGGGTTGGGTGCTGAGGAGTCTTTGCATTTCCGCTGAGGAGGAAGGCTTGGCCTTCCAAATTCAACAGAATTTAAATCTCAAAGTAAAAACTGAAAAGCCTGCTCACATTACTACACAAAAACTTCTGGTGAGAGTTGTAGTTTAATTTAGGCAGCACAAAGGAAGCACCTTTTGCCAGTTGTTTTATTTTTCTTCGATTGCTATAGCCAGTAGGCTTGACTCAAATCTTTTCCCAAATCCTTGGTGAGATAATTTTGGAATAACACTGACACAATTTGAGCTATAACAATATTATATATTCATGCCTGCTTAAAAATATTATATTCATTCCTATTTTAGAGTGCTGCTGTGAAAACACAAGTTGTTTTCATATGCCACAGTGAGCCTCTGTTTGTGCTTGTTGGGTGTGAATACATCTTGTTTGCCATGCTTGTTCTCCCCGTCGCTTCTAATTTGATTGTAAGCTGCCTGGTGAGGGAAACTTTTAGTCAAACATTGGGGCAAATAAAAGCTTGTTCCTTTCCCATAAGTTGCAGTGCTAAACCATTGTGGCTTGCAGGGAAGAAAAAAATTTGAATCTGCCAAGGTGCCTGCATGTATATGTCACGGCAAATTAGAATTTAATTGAAGGATTTCTAAACTAGAAAGCTTTGTACACAAAGAAAGTAGGGAGGGAACACACACATGGCAGATGGACTAGGTTCATACCTGTCATGAACAAGCAGAAATTTGTTGTGATATTGGAATATGGTCACAATTTCCTTTTTTCAGAGAATAGGCCAGTGGAATGGACAGGTGTTTACATTATTCTAATAGATATCAGTAAATGTTTTTCCTATATCTGAATCAGATTATCCCGTGCATAGCTTTGATGGACGAAAACGGATGATTTTGAGCACAATTTCATGGATGGGCGGCAAGAATCCATTTCTGGGAATTGCCTACATAACTGTTGGCTCCATTTGCTTTTTTCTTGGAGTAGTGCTGCTAATCATTCATCACAAATATGGAAATCGGAACAATAGTGCAGATATTCCCAATTAATCCCACCCTTCCAAATCACATGTACTGCATGTGCATCAAGGCCAGTCCAGAGTGGATATAGCTTTGAAAGCTTTATCCCTGGTTGAATGTTGCTTCTGACATTGAACACAAGTATTTCTTAAGCCTTTGTTTCCTTTACAGTGGATTAACTTGAAGATAACGGGTATAAAAATTAGCTGTAGCAAACTGTGCTGATGACAAAGGATTTTGGAGGTTTGCTTCTGACTGGACAGGTGCCATGATGCATATATAGTCTCTTTTCACCTAGAGGATCTGCTGCTTGTTGTGTGCTTTGTAATATGTCAATACTGTGTATAGGCTCTGCGGAGAGTGTGTGGTTGGTATAGAGTAACTTGTTAATATTTTGAGGAGTCAAGGTATGTCGGTGTTGCTTGAAGGAAAAGGGACCTCTCTAGTGTTCTGTCACACAACGCATTATGTGCATGGGCTTTATGTTCCCTGCTGAAATGTTTACTATATTAATCTTGTACAATTTACTCTGTATTGAGCCCAACTTCTGCTTGCAAAGTTCACAGTGTGTTCCAACAAGTATGCCTGGCATGTAAAGAAATGTGACAAAAGCATATTTGTTGACCATTAATTTTAAAAACAGCTTTCCACATGGAATTAATTGCAACATTTAAAAATTTTGCTTCAGTTTCGACATGCAGTTCTGTCTTACGCACTTTGTGTAGTCTGAGCCTCTTAGCATGCCTTCAGAAGAGATTCTTTTTCCAGGTTAGGAATGACAAGAGTGTCAGTACAGAAGCTTCATTTCCTCAGGTTAGAAGCAGTGCTTTTAAGAATACATCATAACCGTCTGCATATCCTTAATTGGGAGGAAACCGTACTTCTACCCCAGAAGATGTTTTCTCTCTTCTGATCAAATACACAAGATCATGAAATGTAAAAACGTGAAAAGAACCCGGCTGGATCAGACCAGTGGCCTATCTAGTCCAGCATCCTGTCTCACATAATGGCCAACCAGTTGACTCTGGAGGGCGAACAGCATGGCATAGAGGCCAAGGCCTTCTCCTGATGTTGCCTCTTGGCACTGGTAGTCAGAGTTTACTGCCTCTGAATGTGGAGCTTCCCTTTAGTGATCATGGCTAGTAACCACGGACAGACCTGTTCTCCATGAATCCTTTAAAGCCCTCTGTGCCTGTGGCCATCACTAGATCCTCTGGCAGCGACTTCCACATCTTAATCACTCATTGTGTAAAGAATATTTCCTTTTGTCTGTCCTGAGCCTACTGCCCATCAGCTTAATGTTTGCCATGAAACATCTTAAAGTTGCAATGGTAGTATAAATGAGGAATTTCACCTCCTGCACATTTTCAGTCAAGCCTGTCTCAACTGTAAGAACCCATTCCAGTGATTTTAAATTATACATATTGCATCGCTCTGTATATGAGGTTATAAGTGAAACTGGTTTGTTAATCTGAATATTCCCTATTGAATAAATGCTGCCATTTGTTTATGAAATTAGATGATTGGCAAAAATATGTCTTCTCAAGCAGCTCAGTTTTATGGCAGAAGTCAAGAAGATTGCACTGGGAAAGGGTCCATACAAAAGACCTCTAAATAAACTGTAGTCCAGTGAAGCCTTGGATCCTGGAAGTCTGTGCAGCGTCATGTATTATATAATCTTTTGGGAACTGGTGAAATACTGCCAAAATCAATATGGAAACAATTCCATATAAGAAGCTTCAAAGCTATAAAACCTAGCTGGTGGAGTAGAATGATATACAAAGTGCTGTATCTAACTTTTCACAGCCCATCTCTGTGCAGCTCACTTGCAGAATTTGCTGTCATAGGCAAATGGTAAGCCAGTATTACTAAGTTAAAAGTTACATTCTTTATGACATTCGAGTGAATATATCTCATTTTCGTCAGGGAATGCATACTAATTACAGGTTAGTAATTAGTATAATTGTCAGATGCTAAGAGAATAAATGAAGTGTTCTGCTGCACAGTTTTAGTATTAAGTGACTAAACATGAAGCACTTGAACTTTATTTTTAACATTCATACCCCACCTCTTTATATAAATGCTTAGCAGCTCACAACATAATAACACTAAAACATCAAACATGATAAAACATGGTAAAACATGGTAAAAAAAGTAAAAATGGAAATGGCAGCACAAACAGGATAAAAGATACACAGTTAAAACAATAAGATTAAAATTTAGGGCAGCTGTCTTTAAAAGGCCTAACTGCAGCATAGCAGAGACCTGAGAAGTCCTCTTAAAAATCAGTGCCATAAAAACAAGAGAGCTAATATAACTTCACAAATGGGATTGAGTTCTTAAAAGGCTTGCGAAAATAAAACTTTTCTTTGTATCTGAACTATTGTAAGTTCACTCCTAGTCAAGCTTTTGTGAGGAGGAAATTTTCACATCTTTGCATCACTATTGAAAAGCCTTTTGTGTGCTGACTCCCACCAACTTCTAATAATGGGGGCACACAAAATAAGGCCTGTGGAGATAATTTCAATTGTTGGAAAAGTCATACAGTAGAGATGAGCACGAACTGGAAAAAAAACTGAACTGTGTGGTTCGTCACATTTCACAAACCACAAACTTTCATGAACCTACCCTGATTCGTGAACTGGTTCATTTGGTTCGTGAAAACTTCAAATGGTCACTTCTGGGTTAGCAGAAGGTCACTTCCAGGCCAGCAGAAGGCCACTTATGGGTCATCAGAAGGTCTGCAGATAGTCCATCCCCTGTTGCCTAGGAAACGGATTGATTGGCGCCAGGTTGTCTACAGTGACAAAGCAAAAGCGAACCAAACAAACCAGTCTCGTGGTTCGTGGTGGTTTGTCAGAAATGGGCTCTGACGATCCAGCACGGTTTGTCACAAACTTTGGTTTGTATTTCGGTTCATGCCCATCTCTGTCATACAGGCAAGGCAATCTTTCAGGTACCCCAGGCCAGGTAGAGCTTCATAGGTAAAAATCATCACTTTGAATTGAACCTAGAAGTAAACCATCTGAGCTCTGGGGAGATATAATCCTTGTAACTTGTATGTTTTAACAGCCTTGAAACAATTGAAGCTTCTGAACAGTCTTCATAGACTGCCCGTATAGAACATATTGAAGTAGTCCAGTCTTAAATATAATCATGATAGATCACTAGCAAAATTACCTGTCAAGGAAGGCACTGGACTAATTCCACCTAAATTAGTAGAAATTAATTTTCATTTAAGTAGTCTGTTTTTGGCTGGGTTTGATCATTTTATAAAACGCTAGGAATCACAGCACACTTGCCCTCCCCCCCAGCCCCAACACCAGTAGCATAACCATAATTTTATTTTCCTTGAAATCAGTGACGGTGAGGGGGAATGTGCTCATCCATTCTTTGGCTTTAGCTTGACTTCAGGCCCTTTTCTAACCTCTTGGTATAGAGTCATGCTCAGTGATGATTTATTGATCATTGCTGTAGATCAGGAAGGACTACTGGAGTTCTCAGACACTTCTGTTGAAAAGCTGGGTGCTACTGCTTATGAATTTTGAATTGTCTTAAGTGATAAGTAATATTCACATTCCGTATGCATGGCAAGGTAAATTCTCATTGTATGTGAAAATACATTGGAATATTTTTTACTGTATGCTAAGTAAACATACGTTGCTCAGAGATTTTATGTTGCTAGAATGATACTCTTAGAAACTGGATTTTTTTCCTGCTATGCATAAACCGTCTTTGACAGAAAGAAAAGCTCACCTTGGAACAAATTTGCCAGCAGCTGGAAGACACTCATCCTTTATGCTTGATTGGTAAGGCTGTCAGATGGCAGATATTTTGCTTTCCTAGCAAAATACTTGTAGGATGGGTTCTAGCATTGACTAAAGCTGGCTTGTGTTTAAGGCTCCAGGTTATGTTCCTTGTCACCTGCTTTCAGGAAGCACTTGCCAAAGCCTTCCACTGAAATTCATCTCATGATTTGGGCCATGTCTACCCCAGCTAAGAAAGAGATTTCTTACATGTAGTTTAGGAAGAGATCATTGAGGGTGTGGAATGAAGAAGGCAGGAAGTGGTATGACTGTGCAGTGTAATATAACATCTTGCCCAAATTCATGTTCCCCAGAATTTTACTTCAGTGATGATAAAAAAAACAGTGCATTTATGTTCACAATAGCTGGTCTGCAGGATCATAGGAGTCACGTGCCTCCATATCACTTGCCTGGTATAGAATTAGTATGATCATCACCCCCATCCTGAATACAAGAGGTGTATTTCCCACTGAAATAATATTTTTATATAATGTATTGCAGAATGAAAGAGAGGCTGCAGTGTTCAGATCATCTCTGTTAAGTAATGTTAAGACCTTCATTAAAGCAACTGTTCCTGGATTCTTTAGATATCCCTTTCAGATAATCAGTTCTTTTCTTTCTTCATTATAGAGCATGGGGTGTGGAATGGTATGGTATAGCCTGATCTCAGAAGCTAAGCAGGATCTGTACTTGTATGAGGGGACCACCAAGGAAGACTCTTCAGAGAAAGGCTATGGCAAATCACCTTTGCTGCTCACTTGTCTTGAAAGCCCCTTGCTAGGGTCGTCATAAGTCAGTTGTGACTTTGATGACACATAAATACATATTATAGAGTATAATGGGGTGGTGGGGGTCTGAACTGGCTGAAACAGAGAGAAAGATCTTGAAGTTGTAATAGATAGCTTGATGAAAACGTTTTCTCAGTATGTAGCAGCAGTCAAAAACGCAAAGCCTGTGATTTGGATTATTAGGAAAGGGACTGATAATACAACAGCCAGTATTGTAATGTCCTTGTGAAGAGCTATGGTATGGCTTCCATTGGAACACTGCACAGTTCTAGTCGCCATATCTGAAAATGGATACTGATAAGCTGGAAACACTGCAAAAGAGAGCAACCAAAATAATTATGGAGGTTGGCAGTCCATTTCTTATGAGGAAAGGCTGAAAAGTCACTGAATTTTGAGTTTAGAAAAAAGACTTCAGGGTTTATGAAATAACCTATGGGATGGAGAAAGGGAATAGAAAGCTTTTTCTCTCATAATAAGGTACAGAGCTCATTTGGAGGGGGAATGCGCCACAACGGCGTTCCTGTATATCTGAAAAGCGGTCACGTAGGTTTTGGCCCCGCCCACATGATTCCTTTTTCTCCCTGCTGCCTCTCCTCCACAGGAGGGGTAAGCTGCTTTAAATTCATTCTGCTGCTTTTCATCTGTGACTCATGAGTGCGTGCGTGCATGCGTGCAAGCTGGGCTGGCTCTCCAGAGGAGGGTAAGCTGCTTTAAATTAATTCTGCTTTATTTTCAGGAAATACCTGGAGATTTTTGGGGAAAGGGGCCTGAGAGGTGGGTGTCACTTCTGGTGATGTCAGGGGGTGTGGCATATGCTAATGAGATATGCTAATGAGTTCCTGCCGTTCTTTTTCTACGAAATGACCCCTGATAAAGTACCAAGTTAAAGTTGATGGGCAATAGATTCAGCGCAGTCACCAAGTAATGAAGGTGTGGCATTCACTGCTGGTGGATGTAGTAATGGCTTCATATAGGGGTAGACAGATAAATGGAGGATAGTCCATGAATGCCTACTAGCCATTAAAGTAAAGGAAACCATCGTAGGCAGCAAATCTCTGGATACCAGTGCTAAAAACAGATCAGGAAATATCTTTTATTGGCTGAGAGGTCATTCCTGTTAAGTCCTATTTGGTATTTTCCATGGTCTATTATCATGTTAGCATGCTGTGCCTTGAAACAGGCTTGCAACAATGCATAGTGCTAAGTTATTTTAGCCAAAGCCGTAATAAACTCCAGAAAACGTTTCTGCTTGTCAGATACTAAATACTTGTCAGTGACTAAATTGATTTCTGATTTAAGTGAAGGGTGCCCAGTGTGATATCTTAATCACATGACTTGCAAAAACGTCCTAGGTCTTTATTAATAATCTTGCGGTGAAAACACAGCACCAAATAACAAGAGGGCAGAACAGTTGCACTTGTAATCAAACAATTTCCAAACAAAAACGGTAGTCTGGAACTAACTTAATAATGCACCTAAGCTGCTGACATCTGTAATTCATAACTAGTTAAAGACTGCTGGAAAAAAACCTGTGACAAGTTGTAGTGGTTATGTGAAACGGCAGGCGGAAGTATATTTTTATATTCAATAGTTAAGAGTTCTTATTGATGATTTGGGTACTTGGCACTATAGATAGTAGTAAAGTTGTACATGCCAAAGAGCAAATCAGAAATACAGCAGTAATCCTGAAAAGAGGATTTGCGTGCAAGAGCTGGAAATACATTACAAGACTGCAAATCTGCAGAATTCTCTACCCAGGGATCCCATTTTGACCAAGATCCCTGTTTTGTGATATTTCGAAATGTCTTGATAGGAGCATGCAAAGAAATTAGGGAGTTTTGTCCAGGTAATCTTCTCATACCCTAGTTTGCTGAATTCACTGCCTTGGTTTCAATAAGATCTTGAGTCTTGGTTAGGGGGTCTCCCCTCTCAGTTACTCTTTTTCAACTTTTGACCCTGCGTAATTGAGAAATAAGATTTTCTTTCCTGAAATTCAGCGCTTTGGATATGTTCATTTACTGCATAGGTTTTCTGGAAGGCTTGTCATGATAAAGTGTTCCGTGAACTGAATTTTCATGCCCGGTGAAAAAGCCGTGAGCCATTTCACTTTGCCACAGTATCATCAGCCCAAATCAGCAGTTCTATATAAATTGTGGACTTCAAGAGCCAGTCTGTAGCTAAGCCAGTTTGTGTCTTGGTTGTTTATTCATTGGGTATAAATATTCCTCCCAGCCTTCTGACGTCCAGCTTTATTAAAGTTTGTTGACCTGGCAAGTTGTTACTTCTGCTATACCTGGGTGCTAGACCAGGATGTTGGCTTGCTTAAGATCCAGGTTATTGGTCTGTGTTGCTTGTGCTATCAAACTAGTAAACTAGGCAAGGTTTCCCTCTAAATAAATAAATGGCTATTCAGCATTAATTTCTCTGCATTTTTTTCTTAATCTCACTGACATTTAGCCATCAGTTGCTGTGGTAATACCTTAACATGCACTTTGCCGCAAATGATAAAGCTAGCTGCAACTCCCATAAGACTTCTCACTCCAAGAGGCTGAAGATAGTTTTTCCCCAGTTCCTTTTTTACAAATGTAATCACAAATGTCTAGTATTTAAAACTCTGCACCACAGAATAAGCTTTGGATCACAACACAATGTACTTCCACACTGGGGGACTCTGCCTTCTAAGAGGACCTGTGCTGTTTCCTGGTTCAAACCCCAGTTTTTGTGCTAACTACTCCAAAATGGAGTGCCCCAGGACAAATGCAGGTTAAGATATTGGGGAAAGATGTACCTCAAAATAATCTTTGGACCACCCTGAACCATACATCCCCATACTCTGGAGACTATGCCCAGTTCAAACAGTAATACTAAGTACCTCTCATTGCCAATCCATGCCCTCTCCCTCTCTCTCCCTCTCTCTCACACACACACGCACAGGTCAAGAAATTGAGTCAGAGCTTTGCAAAGAACAAAAATTAACTTCAATATTACAATGTGTGGAGGGGTGACTCGTGCAACGTGTATACCAAGAGGATGGGGTGGTGTGAATCTACATAATTATAATAATAATAATGTTCGATTTATATACTGCCCTTCAAGATGACTTAACACCCACTCAGAGCGGTTTACAAAGAATGTCGCTATTATCCCCACAACAAAACACCCTGTGAGGTAGGTGGGGCTGAGAGAGCTCCTAGAAGCTGTGACTGACCCAAGGTCACCCAGTTGGCTTCAAGTGGAGGAGTGAGGAATCAAACCCGGTTCTCCAGTTTAGAGTCCTGCACTCTTAACCACTACACAAAACTGCCTCACCAAAGTTCAAAACTTTGTTCAGGATGCAGAGGCTATGGGTATTCCACTTCCTTATTGATACCATTCCTATTTAAGTTTCTTGGAAGCAACCAAAATAGCAGCTGTTAGTTCCAGAAGCAATGCCTGGATGGTGCACCAGTGCATATCCTCTTGTAGGAAACAGTTTCTGGCTGAAGGGGCTATGATTTGGGGTATCCAAAGATTATTTTTGGAAACGCCCCCGTTTCTTAATCTGCAGTTGTCCTGGGAGCACCCTGCCCTGGAACAGTTAGAAAAAAACTCGGGTTGTGGGATAATCTCCAGAATATGGGAGAATGTGGTTCTGAATCATCCAAACATTAGTTTGTGGAATGTCTTCTGCCAGCTTTTTTTAAAAAACTGCATTTATCCTTAAGGCATCCCACTAGGAGCAGTTAACACAGAAACTGGGCTTTAGACCAGGAAACAGCATAGGTTCCCCTATAGGGCAGAGTCCCATGAATGTGGGGATGTATGATGTATAGTGGCCCAAACATTATTTATGGATGCAGGGCTTTTGAATTCTTCAATATTTATGTTTGCGTTTGTGAATAAGGAACTGGTCATCATCTTCAGCCACATTTCCAATGTGTGTATTATGTGAGGTCAAGTTGCCTCTATTGAGTCATTTTGGGTTTTCCTCTTTTCCTAACATTACTGTCTTTTCTAGTGAGTCTTGTGTTATGATGTGACCAAAGTATAATAGCCTCCGTAAACTGAATAAATTGCATTACAGCCGGTAAGGATGTAGGAAAGAACCCTTATAGACTGATCCGATGTTTGTTGAAAGCAAGTCACATTGTTGAGTAGTCCTGTTGAATTTTTACCTGTTAAAGGCACGGGGCACGCAGAGAAGAAGGAGAGTAATATTACAAACGTTTTGCTTTGAAATGTCTCCAAATCCCATATAGCAGTTACAGGTCTGGGTAAGTCGGGGGACCGATTCTCACCTCAAATTTTCTGTCCATGATGATGGTCGCATGAGCAACACGCGCCGTGGTCTTTAATGCCTTGAGAACTTTGCATTGACATCAGATTTTTTTAAACCGAAAGAATGAATGTAGACTCCATCTATAAGTCTTTAGGAAATGATCTCGCTTCTATCAAACCCCACATGCGGAAGTACACAGATTTGTTTCACTACTGCATAACTTTCCCGAGCTGCAGTTTAGGGTAACTTTGATTTGCTCCCTACTTAGGAATTGCAGCCTTACATGGGCGTAAATCCTATTGAACGCGGGGAGACTTAAGGAAAACAGGTTACAGTAAACATAATTTATCGCCGGGATTTAGGAGATGGCAGATTTCGGTTTTGCATTATTGTCATTTTATTAGCGTAATGATATACCCGGCGGCTTTTCAGGAGAGCGCGGCCACGAAACAGGCAAAGCTCCGAGGGCGAGACGGTGACGGACACTTCTAAGCCCACCCCCACCCCCTGTGGCCGAACAGTGACGTAGAAGAGAACCTGTGGCGCTGCTCTTGAGCATGCTCATGCAAACTGACCAACGGATCGCGTAACGAGTTCAATCATTCGACAGGTTTTCCTTCAGGCTCGCGAATCCGTGGCTTCGCGCGGTGCCTTCTCTATGGTTCAACCTGCCGGGTGTCTCTGTGTGTATTCGTATATCACATGACTCCCTTGAAACCAATCACTTCCTTTTCCGGTGCCCTTGGATCTGCGTTCGAGGGAAAGGAGGAAGAGGGGAGAAGGGAAAGTATTCAAGATGCTTCGGAACGTTTTGGTAAGTGGGGCGGGGAAGGGGCGAGAGGTGGGAGGAGGCGGGCGAAGGTGGGAGAGAGAAAACGGAAACTCCGGGGGGGGGATTTTTGAAAACGGTTGCGAAGAAGAAGGCCGATGCTGCGACGACGGCGGTAGTTGGAAGAGGCGGGTGCTCCTGTGTCGCCCTTGTGCGACACTGGGAGAGCAAAGGAGAGGCAGAGCCGGGGGATCCTATCAGCCCGGGCCTGTCTCTCTGGGAGAACACTCCAGGCTTGGTGAAGAATAACTGGCGTGGCGGGAGCTGTCGGATTAGTGGAGGGGGAAAGCTGTGGGGAGCTTGATTGGGGAAGAAGAGGGCGAGAGAGTCTTTTGCTTAAAGGACAGTGGCGCTTAACATGTATATTTCCAAAGAGCTTGCCTGAGGAGGCTGCAAATCTCTCGCTGATTTTTGCCAGGATTAATATTTAGAATCATAGAATCATAGAGTTGGAAGGAGTCATAGAGACCATCTAGTCCAACCCCCTGGCCAGTGCAGGATCAGCCTAAAGCATCCCTGACAAATATTCATCCAGCCTCTTCTTGAAAAGTCAGTGAAGGGGAGCTCACCACCTCCCTAGGCAGCTGATTCCACTTTTGAACTACTCTGACAGTGAAAAAGTTCTTCCTAATATCCAGCAGGTACCTTTCTGCATGTAATTTAAGCCCATTGTTTCGGGTCCTACCCTCTGCTGCCAACTGGAACAGCTCCCTGCCCTCCTCCAAATGACAGCCTTTCAAATACTTAAAGAGAGCAATCATGTCCCCCCTCAATCTCCTCCAAACTAAACATTCCCAAGGCCCCCAGCCTTTCCTCTTAGGGCTCAGTCTCCAGACGCCTGATCATCCTCATCGCTCTCCTCTGCACCCTCTTGATTTTGTCCACATCCTTACAAATGTAAGAACTTGAAGCATCTCATTTTGTTCTTTATCTACCCCTTTTACAAAAATCTTGATGGAAATCTGTAAAGAGATTGAAAACGTATGTTCTCTGTTTTGGTTGGTTCTCGTATCACATTACTGTTGTTTTTGAGTTTTAGTTTGGACCACCCTAGTGACTTCACACCCCTTATAAGTCTGTTTAGTTTCGTTTAGGTGCTTTAGGCCTGTGATCTGAGTGTGACATAATGATTTTGTTGCTATACTGTTGTCAAAGCTTTGGGTGTGGATCTTTCTTTCAGGCTTTTTCTTCATTTACTATCCTTTGCCCCCCAGTCAACCATATGCAATTCTTTACTTTTCCTGGGTTGGACCATAAATGTTTGAGACACCTGCTTTAAACCGATGTGGGGGGAGGGGAGTGGTCCACATGGGATTCCATTCCCGATCTCATGATGATACAAAGGGAACCCCACCAAGCTAGGGCAAGAAGGGCTTAAAAGATATTTATTTATATTATTGACACGCTGCCTTTCTCACTGAAACTCAAGGCAGTTTACAGAATGTAGGTTAATATGATCAGCAACCAGAACATTTAATAACCAATGCACTAAGATATGCAAATTTGCAGAGATTTGAAAATTGACAGAAATTTGATACAGAGCTGAAACAACACTGAAAGAGAGCATAAGCAATTAATCGCAGAAACAACCCAGTAGGAGCATACTTAAACGCAACAGACAGTATGCAGTAGTATAGCCTACAGTCGCAGTCCCTTTAAACCATTTCCTTTCAATGCAGCCCTCCTGAGTAATTCAGTTTTGCATAGTTTATGAGAAGATCATAGAGTAAGAAATTGCTAAAGGGAGATGGCAGCATAGTTAATTCTTTAATGGCAGGGTAGTTAATTCTTTGCATCTGTGTTCACTGTGGAAAATGTGAAGCATGTACCCATGCCCCAACCACTAACTTCAGGAAGGAAGACTGAAGAATTGAGTCAAACTGAGGTGATGAGAGATGAAGTTCTAGACCTATTAGGGAAACTAAAAACTGGTAAGTCTCCAGGTCCTGATGGCATATACCTGAGAATGCTTAGGGAACTCAAATGTGAGATTGTTGATCTACTAACCTATATATCACACTAACATCAGCCCTGTACCAGAAGACTGGAGAGTAGCAAATGTTACACTGATTTTTTTTTTTTTAAAAAAAAGGGGTCCAGAGAGGAACCAGGAAATTAAAGGCCAGTTAGTCTAATTTTGTCTCAGGCAAATTAAACTCAACTTAAAGATAGGCACATAGAGGAACAAAGCCTGTAGAGGGAAAGTTAGCATGGCTTCTGCAAAGGGAATTGCTGCCTTACCAACATTTTGGAATTCTTTGAGGAAGTGAACAAGTGTGTAGATAACAGGGACCTGATAGGCATTATATACTTGGAATTTCAAAAAAACCTTTGACGGGGGACCTCACCAAAGACTCCTGAGTAAATTCATCAGTCATGAGAAAAAAGGATGAGTCTTATGGATTAAAATGTGGTTAAATGATAGGAAGCAAATAATAGGAATAAATGTATAAGCATCAGTATTGGGGCTTTAGCTATTTAATTTGTTCATAAATGATCTGGAATGGCAGGGTGAGCAGCCAGCTGTGGAGGAGATTTCCAGAGCATTCTAGAAGACTAGGGATGCCCCTCTTCCCTTTCGCTCTTTCCTGCTGAAAATATTACATGACCAGGAGGAAGGTCTATTCAGTTCTCTCCATGCTGCTGCTGGAGATCCCCAGAAAGTAAAGTTCCAGAGAGTTCACAGTGGGGCAGGAGGGAGGGGCGTGTGCCTGCATATAAAAACACTCAGTGAACAACAGTTGCAGGTAAGTGGAACCCTGTTTTCATTTTCATGGCTTCTGTGCAATCCCACATCGGGAGAGTAGCAAGCTCACTTACTGAAGGAGGTGGGTGAAAAGCTCTCAGAGTAAGACTGTGGAGGACCACCTTCCCAGCAAATGCTGAGTGTCTCATTGACATTCACTCAGAGGTGCTTTTAAAGAAGCAGGGAGCTCTCTACAAGTGCTCCTGCCAAAGTACAAGTAGGAATACAGCAAGGGAAAAAACGGCACTCTAGCGGGGAGAGCTGTGCTAGGTAAAGGGCAGTGAACAGTCACATGCTCAAGGGAAAATGCAATAGCTTCTAACAACCCACAAAGGAAGGGTCGTGTGAGGATACTACCAGGTTTCTCTTGGAGCCTGAATTGCAATAATGTTGTGAGACATGGGGGCTGAAAGCCAACTCCTGGTAAGGAATCCTGGGCAGGACATTGGACACTTAAACATCAAGAAATCGGGGGGGGGGGGGGAGATAGCTACCAAATAACTATTTTTGTGGAACTCAATCTGCAAGTGTCCTACTTTGCAGGGCTGACTTCTCAATTAACAACTAGGAAGGTTGGAGAGTTTGGTCCCTCAGTCTTTAAATTTAGTGTTAGCTAAAGAGAACTGGTGGCAGCTTGTTAGCCTGGTTGGTAAGGGCTTTTGCCCCCTAGAAGTGTATGTCAGCCAACCCCATGCAGCTGGACCATAGGGGGGAGGCTCCTGGGGAGAGAAGGGGATGCTGAAGGCAAGGGAGCAGACAGAGGTGGGTGGAAAGGAAAGAAGGAATTAGGAAAAGGAGGAGAGGCTATGGGGGCAGGAAAGGGAAAAGAGGACATGGTGGGAGAGGGGAAAATGAGATGCCCCTCGCAGGTTTTGGGGCATAACCCAGTTGTGCATCTGTAATGATGGGATCTCTTGGAAGATGCTTGGAGTGCTCTGAAAATTTGTTGAGTCTTTTGTGAACCTGAGAGATTATTCAGATCAACTTTTGGATCAGGTACTGTATCTTCTCCATTTTGCTGAGATTGTTCCACAATATGTCATTGTCAGCATCTGAAGTTATTTTAAACAAGTTTAATTTTTAAATATCTAGTGGAGTTTGTGACCCATCTAATGGCAACTTCTCAGTTCTATTCTTCCCTTTAACATAGTATCATATTGTGTGGAGTTGCAATATTTGCCTAACAAATGATCCACTTAATAGTCAAATTAATTTCATCAGTATAGACATTTTCAGGCCATGGAGCATCTGGGTGTGTGAACCAGCATGGGTCTCAAATTTATAGCCTTTCCCATGGGAACCAGTGCCTCACTTTTTCCAACCTTAAGTCCACATACATGACCAGAATTATTGTCCTTGTCCCTGTCCACATATGGTAATACAGATTTCATTCTGTTAATAGAATGGGATCTAAGGAAGCCTCTGATGAAGCCACTTCCACAGTGACATTATAGTCAATTACTGTACTTTCCATTTTCAGTGGGATAATAACAGGAATAGTCAAGACTTTATCATTTGGGAATTGCTGAAATTAAACTTTGAGCCATCTTTTTTAGTGTACTGGTACCTCATTTGCTGCTTTCAATTTAGTTTTCTCATGTATCTGTTATAGCTCTTACGGATTTCTCAAGGGCACTCCTAGGAGGTTATTGTCTATCCACTGACTAGACATTATGCATACTTGCACAGCTGTATCCACAAAGCTGGAGTTTTGATTTAAGAATCACAGATAATACATCCTTTCCCACATTTATTTCCTGCAAAATTGATCATTCTAGTTTTCTGCTTTGGAATGAGATGACAGGTGTAAGTATTCCCATTTTATTCAGCCTTATACTGGTGGATTCATCTCCACAGATCTGATGCTTTCAGTATATGTTATTTTTGGCTGTGAGACCATACTGTTTGGTCACTCTTGGTTCCTCTGGCGTGACTGTCTGCCATTTTCTGCCTGACTTTTCTTAAAGCATCCTCACTGCATGCCCCTCTGACTGCTAGTGTTCTTTGCTTCCATGCAGGAAACAATTATTACAAGTGCCCCATTTCCAGACCATTTAAAGATCCTGAAACCTCTTCCATAGGATTGTGCGCTGATGTTTCTTCTTCTGTTGTTAGTACTTTGGTTGGTATTCTGAACAACTTGTTCTAGAAAATTGATTTCAGTGTTCATATCTTTAACTTCTTCAGTGCTAAATTTTAGTGCCCTTATGCTCTTCGACAAGGAATTGCTGTTCTTCTTGGGTGAAGAGGCAGCTTTTCTCTCAAATTGAGACTACATACAACTGCTGTAGTTTTTCCCTGTCTCTGCCCAAGCACCTTTTCCCCAGTTCTGTTGCTTCTTTCTTAACTGACAACTACACCCAGCTTTTCAAACGAACTGTCATTAACAAGGTGGCATAATCTAAATAAGGCTGGATCATTATCCTAACATCACTACTCTATGATCCCATTTAAAAAGGAGTGGAGCAGCATATTTTGCACCAAGACATTGTCATATTTAGGCCAGAAGTTGCCTCTTGGGAGGCAAACAGTATTTTGTCTCAAATTCAGCAATCTGAAAATGAAATCTTGGCGTACATATTGCTTATAATAACTACAGTTTAAACTGACAAATACAGTTCACTTGCATCTTTTTCCTGATAAGTTATTTAAATTTTGCTAGCCTATATCTCAACAAGGGTATACTTACCATTTTTCATATAGAAAATGAAGGTGTTTATTCTCTTAATTTCCATACCTATTCCAAACAATACATTTTGTTGTTAAACCAATAAAAAGTTTAGGTTTGAAAGGAAAGTAAGTACTGTATGTATTTCATTTTTTTGCTGAGAAAAAACGGAGGATAATTTTTTCATGGCTTCAAAAATTCTGGAAGTTTTACATCTCTAAATGGTACACATCATTTCACTCATTCAAAACAGAAGTATGTTAGAATTTTGTTCACTGCTCTCCAAAACTTTTTATGCTGGAAAAACTTGGGAAAAAAATCTTCAGGAAAGCACACACCTCTGAAGTTTTTTAGGTTATCACATCTCTAATCACATGTTAGATCTCTGGCATAAAGTACATTCATTGATGCAACACAGGGGCTAGCAATGGTTTGAAAAATATGGTTGTGGCTGCAGGTTTAGCCTCATACAACCTGGTTCATACTGAGATCTAGTGCAGACATAACATTGCGTTATTGTTTATTTATATGTCTACGCTGAAGTTCTCAATATCCATAGCTAGCTCTAGCCATAGTGCTTGATGTACTTTCAGGTAACTGTGCACACATTTGCAGGTTAAAAAAATTACTAAATACTTGTGTTTTTCTTGTAGGCTCTTCGAAACATTTCCCAGCGAACCATAAGTACTGCCTCACGCAGGCAGATTGAAAACAGGGTTTCAGAACACCAGAAACTTTTCCAGGTATTGGTTGTGAGCCTGCCTTGAGAACACATGATCCTGGAGTCTCTCTAACTGTTCATTTTACGTTTACTCCTTTTTAAAAAACATGATTTCATAATGATGTGGACCTTGGAGACTGAAGATATTAAATACAGTTTACTAATCTGGGATGATAAACATATTCTTGGTTTTATGCTTTAAGGCTGCATAGCCTGATTGCTAAATGATAGCTGCTTGTTTGATCAGCAGTGCTGAAAGTTTTTCAGTCCAGTGGCATATTTGCACATGTAAACCTTTCAGTTTTAAAAGGGCTGAGTTGCTTTAGTGAGTCACAGATGAGTTGTTGCCCCATTTGCTGACACACAAAATATAATTTTTATTTAAAGTGGGGTGGGATATAGGACTGAAAGTTCTGGCTGAAACAGTAACAAAATAGAACATTGAATAATCCAAGAGTCAGTCTGAGGGAAGAAGTATGTCTTCTTGGCCTCAGGGTCCTACTGACAAGCTCCAGGATACTTTTTCTGGTTGTGTGCAAGTACAAGTGTCCCAGCAGAGTCGTGCTGAGGCAAGATGCTCAGAAGAGTTTCCTTTGAAGTTTTAGGTGGGTAGCTGTGTTGGTCCACAGTAGAACAGTAGGATATTAGTCCAGTGGCACCTTAGAGACCAATGAGATTTTTAGAGTGTACGGTTTTGAGAGTCAGGGTTCCCTTCAGACATGAGTAAGAATGGAGATCCTAAGTCTTTATATCCCAGCCCTCTGTGACATCTTCTTTTTCTAACCCCCTCCCATCTAATCAAGCTGGATTGAACTTTTACCTCCTGATGCCTTCCCTTGTAACACCCCACCCACCGTTTCCTGGGATATAAAGACTCAGGGATCTCCATTCTTACTCGTGTCTAAAGAAGGGAGTTCTGACTGTCAAATACTTACATTCTGAAATTCTTACTGGTCTCTAAGGTGCTACAGAACTCAAATCCTACTGTCCCTTCTTTAAAAGCTCACAGCAGAAGTCCTATATGAGGTAAGGAACAGAAGGGCTGCTTTTCTGGCAGCCAGCTTTTCATTCAGCCCATGGCTTTCCCCCTTCTCTGGAATAATTATTCTTCTGCTAGTGAAAGCCAACACCACCACAAGAAAACACCTTGCCTTTCCCCTTCCTTCCTTAGAGTTAACATGCCCTTTTTTGTTCTGCCAGGCAATCCTTCTCAAAAACTTTCCAGAAATTTCCCCCCACTAGGTGGCAGTGTTTCTAATCCTGGACTCACTGTGCAGGCAAAAATTGAATATAGCGTTTTTATTATAAATTATTTCTTAAAGGCTTGCCTTTGTGTTCATGCTAACATTGTAAAGGCATATGTAAAATACAGTAATGGAAAAAGAAATTAAACAGTTATATGCTATTAGTTTATCTGACTAGTTCTCTGTGTGAAACTTGATCTGGAATGACATACAAATTGAACGTTTAGTAACAGTAGACTCTGAACTTCCTGTTTTAGGCCATTATGGATCAGTATTCTGAGTCATGAAAGAAAATTATGTTGCTAAATGACTGTAGCACTGAATGACTGACTTAGGACCAGAACAAGGCTTGACGGAGAAGACTAGAGTACATTATAATATAATAATAATAATATTTGATTTATATACCACCCTTCAGGACAACTTAACACCCACTCAGAGTGGTTTACAAAGTATGTTATTATTATCCCCACAACAATAACAATATTCGATTTATATGCTGTCCTTCAGGACAACTTAACACCCAGTCAGAGCGGTTTACAAAGTATGTTATTATTATCCCCACGACAATCACCCTGTGAGGTGGGTGGAGCTGAGAGAGCTCCAGGAAGCTGTGACTGACCCAAGGTCACCCAGCTGGCTTCAAGTGGAGGAGGGGGGAATCAAACCCGGCTCTCCAGATTAGAGTCCTGCGCTCTTAACCACTGCACCAAACTGGCTCCCATTGTTTCATTGTACAGGTTATCTACTTAATTCTTGACCCAGCTAGTCTAACATTATTTTAAGCTCTGTCACTTTTTCTTAACAGCTAATACCTTTTTTGGCATAACATTTTACAGTCCCACTCCTAGGAAAAAAAGAGTCCTCCATTAAAGCACCATTTTCAAATAGGCGTATGTGATCTACAGGATGATCTATAGCCTACCTCAGAATTTGTGAACATGAAACGTAGGGCAAGCAATGACCAGTCCAAAAAGCTTTGACAAAATGGGTTTACTGTTCAAAACAACAAGTAAAAATACTTAATAATTACAAAGCAATTTCCTCAAAGTCTACAGTTTCTCCCAAAAGCTTTGCAGGGCAGCATTCCTGGTCATTAGGAAGCTCTTCACAGGGAATGCAAGTTCATGGACATGTGAGCCATGTTTTATTTACAAAGTCCTGACATTTAAGTCAGAACCCCTGAGCATGCAGATTACTTTCCAAATGGGCAGCCTTTGTAATAGTGCAGCCAAGTTGGTTGGAATTATTTCTTTAATTAGGAAAGAAGCAGGAAGGAAAAGAGACTTAACTTATCTGCAGAGGTGCCAGTGCCAAATGAATACATGTATCCTGTATTTTTCCTTGTTGTTAGGAAGATAATGGCATTCCAGTATACCTCAAAGGTGGAATAACAGATGGACTGCTGTACCGATTTACCATGGCTCTTTCTGTTTTTGGTAAGCTTTAACAACATGTAGGAGTTAGCAATTATAATTAAAATACTAGAGAAGAATATATTTTTAAAAGATAGTGGCCCTCCAACTGCATGAATCTCAAACAAGAACATAGGTGTTCTCTGCTGTCTCTTTGAGCTGTAAAAATACATGATTGGCTGCAACAAAGTGCTAACAGATGTCACTTGCTAAAGGACGTCTTTCATGCTTCTGACGGCAACCCTTGAAACCCCTCTGAAAAGCTGCTGGTGGTGGCTGCAGAAGCCGCTTGTCTGGGAGATGCAGTAAGGAGAGGGAGCTGGCTGAAATTGTCTCATCTTACTCTAGCATCAGAGGCAGCAGTAAAAGCACTACTAATGGAAGAGAAAGATGGGGGCTACCTATCCCAGTTCCTGGTTGTCACTTCAGTCTCATATGTCTTTGTCCATCCAGCATCAGGTGGGGGGAAGGGCTTTTGGAAGAAGAAAGTACAGGAAAGTTCTGTGAACGCACTTGTGTTTTGTAGCGTCAAATCTGCATTGTCGGTTCTTAAGAAAGTTTATATTTTGTGTCCTTCATTTTTTGGCCTCTTAAAATGGTTACAAAGCTCATTCTGCTTGTGGGTGACACTTTTATCACCTTCGTGTGCACCATATGTAATCTTGTGAGCACAAGTATCTAATTCTTGTAATCCTGTTCTTTAAAAAGCTGACAGAGAAATCTATTGAAAGTAATGGTGAGGGCTGGACTGTTGTGTGGGGATATGGAACACCTGTCCCATATTTATGTGTTTCTCATAACAGCCTTTGGGTTGATACACACTTAGTCCAAAGATGCTCAAGATCCCATTTAATTAAGTGGGTTAAAAATTATAGGATTCTTCCAAGTTTTAAGTTCAAGTTCGTCTCTGCTATACCTGTTTCATTTGATTATTTGGGTTAAAGTTTTGAAAGAGTTTAGCATTAAAAATGATTAAAATGTAGGTGCTAGAAATGGTATACTGGAAGCACTTCAAATACCAGCCTTTTTCAAAAGCTTTGAGATTCTTAATCCCTGCAATGAAGCTAACTGCACTCTTAGACTTTGCATTTGAATTTTTTACATTACAGATTTTCTGGTGTTGTGCCACATGATCTGCTAATTGGGGGTGGGTCATGTTTAAAGGCTGTAACTCTTTTAAGCAAAAAAGAGTTGATAACATAACCCCTGCAATCTGTTGCATCAAGAACAGTCTAAAGGTCCCATATATATCTTTCTTGGAAGAGAGTATGCTACTAAGAATTGATGATTAAACAAAGTATATCTCCTTAAAATCTGTCCTAATTTTATGTCTCTCATTTTCAGGAACGGGCTTTGTCATTTATGAACTCTTGATGGCTGCAATGCCCAAGAAGCAGAAATGACTCCAGTATATAGGGCGCATCTTTGAGAAACTTTGCTCTGTCCCATTCCATTACACTCTTCAGGGACCTTCCTTGTCCTTGTCCTATATGATTGATGTGTCTGGGATCAATATTTATTGAGTTGTACTGTTGTAAACCACAATCAATAAAGCCGTTTTACATTGCTGTGACGTGGTCTGGCAATATATTGGATATGCTCAAATCTTCTATTTAAAGAGTTGATATAAATGTTTACTGGGAACTGCTATTTCATTCCAATCATAATTGGTTCATAATGGAGTCCTCAGTACTGGTTAACATTCTTCTTAATGGTCTCAAAATGGAATGAACGTGCTTTTAATAAGTAGAAGGCAAGTCTTGTTTTCTGCCAGCAGAAAGGTAGTTCTGGAACCAGAGGGGGAGATGTTTATTTCCTTCCCCCACCACTGGACCAGCACACCATGCCCAGTGCTGTATATAAGAATCCCCTCATCCCGGGGCAGAGTTTCACTGGCTGTGGCGAGCTGCAGTTAGAGTAAGTACTTTGGCTCCAACTCAACAAGTCTGAATGAATTGACTTCTGTTTCATATCTTTTAGTCTTCCTAGATTTATAGTACTGTATTTTCTTGAAAGGAAGGCGACCCTGAATATAAGATGACCCCCCCCCCTCCAATGTTATGCACCAAAACATTTTTTTTTACTGGACATAACTGTAGCTTGTATGAGAATGTTAGATGGCCCCTTGTTTTTTTTTTTTTTGATGGCATACCTGTAAAAACCCTGTAGTAACTGGAGTAAATACTGTAAACTATTTTGCCAGGTTTTGTATTTAATCTGACAAACAAGTTGGAAGGGGCCATACAGACCTTCTAGTCCAACCTCCTGCCCAATACAGGATGAGAATGGCATCATTATGTAGGGTTAGAAGGTTGTGTGCAGTTTATACACTGCTATTGATCCCCTCCTGGAGTTGGTTTCTATAACACACACACATTTCTGCAACCCACCTACAATTGTTCTGAACCTTGGATAGTTTGTAATATATTTTCTGCTGCGGGTGGGGTGGTGGGATTTGCAGTAATGCTTGGAATCATAGAGTTGATTCCCCGCTCCTCCACTTGAAGCCAGCTGGGTGACCTTGGGCTAGTCAAGGATCTCTGGAGCTCTCTCAGCCCCACCCACCTCACAGGGTTTTTTTGGTGGGGATGATAATAACATACTTTGTAAACCGCTCTGAGTGAGTGTTAAGTTGCCCTGAAGAGTGGTATA
The DNA here is from genome assembly GCF_028583425.1 of Eublepharis macularius. Taxonomy (NCBI): domain Eukaryota; kingdom Metazoa; phylum Chordata; class Lepidosauria; order Squamata; family Eublepharidae; genus Eublepharis; species Eublepharis macularius. The sequence goes on along the minus strand of NC_072790.1, from coordinate 74,990,635 downwards.
TAAATCAAATGTTTTTGTTGTCCTTGTTTTTTTTTGTAGTAGTAGTTGTTATATAGAACCATTCTACAACTGAAGATCCTCGGCAGGCTGCTGATGAAGCATATGTTTCCAATAAGGATTCTGAATCCTTGATGGAGAGCTTTCCATGTTTCCTTCACCAGAGATCCTTCTACTTTGCCTAGAACGCTAGATAGTTTCAATTCAAATACCTTTAATGGCGTACAAAGATCTAAGACAGCAAACAAGTCACTATAAAATTACATAAAATATCAGAAGACAATATATTTATACAAAACTTGTATGAATCTTAAGCACACCCACTAAAAACTCTGCAACCATTTTAGGCTAGATGGTTTTAAGCAATAGTTACACATAATTACCAAATTACACATAACCAGACATTTAAGCCCCAGGAAAAGATATGCCTATATGGAGCTTATCTTTTCCCTTTAGGGCTTAACGTAGTGTGTATGTGTGAGGTGGGAATATATTGATGGAGAAGCAGTGCATGGGCCATTAACTCCCCCAGACCCAGTCCTCCTACCACCTGCTGCTACTTTTTGCTGCCATTTACGTGCCTAGGTGTCTGGATATGCCTAGACATCCACAGCACTCTTGAGTGGTTTGTACCTAAATTGGACCTAAATTGACAAAACTTAAAAGAGCCAGTGCGGTATACTGATTAGAGTGTCAGTGTGGGCTTAGTTCATATTCAAATCTCCCACAGATAAAAAGATCACTTGGTAATCTTGAGGCAGTCACTTTTTTCTCAACCTAATCTACACCACAGAATTGTTGTAAGGATAATGTTGAAGAGAGAGAGCCACATGCATCACCCTGATCTTCTAGGTGGCAATCCTAGCTCATCTGCAGAGGAAAACTGTACATTCATCCCAGGTCAAAATCTCAAGAGAATTGTATAAAGTAAACTGGTTTCTTTAAATCATCTTGTAAACTAGACCCAAGTACTCACCGCTTCCATTCTAGAGGATATTGATACCTGCTTTTCTTATGAACCTTTTTCTTACGAACTTGTTGATCTTCAAATGCAAATTCCACAAAACAGCCAAAATTTCAGGATCCACTTTAGTGGGCTAATCAGTTTTCCTAAGGAATGTTAGTTCAAGGGGGCATGATCACTAACAAAGATCTCACAGTGCATCTCCTCTGCCTTGTACTGTGAGATTTTTTGGCATTGCCTAAAGAACAAACAAGTTCCTCAATTGTCTTGACAACTGTGCCATTAAAAAACAGATCCGTTGTCAAGAAGTCAGCAGGTAAATTACCTTGAGAAGATAATCCTTCCTTAACAAACCAATGAAAATAACTAATTGCTTTTTGATCCCTAGAAAAGAATGGAAATTCTGATTTTTTCCCCTCACCTATTTAGAAAAAACAGTCAGGACCGAGATGTTGAAAAGTGAATCATACCTAAGAAGAACAGAAGTAGTTCTATGGAATTTGCATCAATATATTTTTTGGGACCAGTGAATCTCCTTTTTTGCATTGCATTATTTCTAATAACCGGGGGGGGGGGGTAATTCTGAGAGTTTTTAGGAGTTTAGACAAAGGCCCAATTCGTGATTTATAATCTGATCCCTTGCTATAAAGCTTTGTGCTGGGGTAAGGATAAACCAGCAATTAGATACTTTTCTGTTTAATAAAGGAAGATTTGAGTCTAGTGATACCTTAAAGACCAACAAGATTTTCAGACATAAGCTTTCAAGAGTCAGAGTACCCTTCTTCAGACACATGTTTAACAAAGAAGACTCAATAAAATAGTCATGGATTGTTCAAAGAATGCTGAAATGTTGATGTTTAAAGTCAACATGACCTCTAGGGTATGATTGAACAATATGTGGGGAAAAATGGAAATGAAAGAGCTGGAAAGTGGCCGATAAGAGACTGCGGAACAGAGAGAAGCATCTGGTGAAAAACTAAAGGATATTTGGACATCAGCAAAACGTTAAGGTGTAACCAGCCCAGGACACTTGCACAATGCTCATGGGGAAGTCACCAGTCTATTGGGTAACATCCAGAGGGTGGTGGCTGTAAGTCTGAACTTAAAATACAACAACCTATAAAGAATGGTCTTGGCAGTAGCAAGAACTTTGGAGAGAAGAGTAGGATCAGCTCTAGCAACACCATCCCAAAGGCCATCATGCACAGTAACTGCCTTCTCAGCATCACTAAAATAGGGCTTGGCCTCTCTGTTGCAGTGAATGTGAGCATGAATGCATGGGAAACATCTTTGTGCTCACTGTTGTTTAATAAATGCTACATGCATAGTGAAACCACCAAGAAGCGACCAGGTTTACTCTCCTTTCTGATCCTCCCATTGTAACACTTATATCCAATCCTTGAACAAAGCCAACCCCTCTGACTTAGTCTTTGCCTTTCCCCTTAGTAATATCTCATAAGAGTCTGTTTGGATGATGGAAATGGTTTGGAAGGAAAGGGCAAAACCTCTGTTCCCCTGAACCATGCCCTTGATCTGGGTCAATTGGCATCTTGCTACAGGCTTTTTTTTAAAAGCTGGATTTTGTATCAGGGCTCTGATCATGGATTTCTAACAATGGTTTAGTCCTTATTTGGTCTACAGGAACGGAGTTATATTTGTGAAGTGTATGGTAGAGCCAGTGTATTGTAGAGCAGTGTTTTCCAACCTGTTGGGACCCAAAAGTGGGTTGCAGAGCCTCTGAAAGTAAGTTTCAGGCCAGCCATGCCTAATGGCAGCTCCTGCCCTTTGCACACTTCTTTCTCTCCCCTCCTCCCTTTCCAGCTTCACACATTGTCACATTGCTCTCCCCCTTTGCAACACTAATGAAGGTGGGGGGGGGGGAAGCTGTCTGGTAACTAGTAACTTTACAGTAGTAGCTAGAAGAAGGGGGGAAGGCTGGCAAGTAGCTGGGAGCTGTTCAGAACATGGAAAAGAGAGAGGAGAAGAGAGAGAGATGTGCGCAAGAGCAGATTCTTCCTTGGGGCTGTTTCTTCAGCGACCCAATCTCTTGCCAAGTCCCCTGTGGTATTTCACTGCCCTCTACCTGCTGTGGGAGATGTACTTAATTGAACCACTTGCCACCCACCTCTTTGCTAATATCTGCCATCTTCCTACATCTCATCAACACGGTGATCCCCTCCCAGTGCCTTATCTCTTGTACCAGCCCTGGATTTTTATTTAATTTGTTAGGCTTCCAGCCTCCCCTCCCCACAAGTGGGCTCAAAGCAGGTTACAACAAAGTTTAAATACATTTTAAAATCACAATAAAAACTTTATCATAGTTATCATAAAATACAATTCCCAAGACAGTGACTAATATAACTCACCCCTGCCAATAGTGCACAGGGTAAGAGGAGGCAGAGGGAACAGTTGTTACTGTCCACACTACGACTTGTGAGAGGCCGTCACTATATGAAGTAAATTTGGACTTGTGAGTCATCATTACCATACCAAAAAGGTTGAGAATCATTGTTCTAGAAGCCAGTCGTATACTCTCAGCCTAATTTACCTCACAAGGTTTGTTGTGAGGAAAAAATGGGAGAGAGGAGAATGATGTAAGTCATTTTGGGTCTCCTCTGGGGAGAAAGGCAGGGTATAAATGAAGTAAAATACAAAAAAAAAAGTCTGGAGTTCTGCCTGGACTCAGCTGCCCCCTGATCACTGATGCCAGCTGCCTGGGACTGAGCCAAACATACACTGCCCCAGCAAGCCCGTTCACTCTGCTGCAGCCTGAGGACATTGGCAGGAGGAAGGGCAAGGCCCATAAATGTCATGGGTAGTGGGGAGAATAGATGGCTGCTGGATGACACTCCCCAGCTGTGGGAAGAGCCAACACATGACTTCATTCTCCAGCACCCAGGCATCCCCAGTGAGGCTGGGCCCTAGGTAAGGCCCAGCAATGACGTGAAGGCCTCTGGGCGTAGCAGAATGGCCAAGAAAGGCCTTGAGGCAGCAGTGCCCACCCAGGGAACCCTGGGCAGTGGGGCCCAAGGTAGAAGAGGGCTCAGGCAGCAATTCAGTTGCAGACTGGTGAGAGCCCAAGACGGATCCAGGAGAGGAAGAGCTACTGCCTGTGCCAGGTAATTCTCCCACCCCTGGCCCAGGTAGTGGCACTTGCCCTGGGGGAGGGGCCAGGAGGGTAGGCTAGTGTTGTTGATGAGCGGAAGGAGGATTAAAGGGGGGGTCCACACTAGGCTGGGGGATAACGGAATAGCTAGTCCAGGGTGCTGAGGAGGACCAGAGCGCTGCAACAACGTCCTCTTACGCTTCTGTTCTGTGGCCCGGAGAAGCCGGGGCATTTCAACAGCACAGGTCGGAGCCAGAAGGCACCTTCAGTTGAGGGAGTGCCTCACAAAATAAATGAAGTCTGAAGAACAGAGCTAGCTGAAGCAGAGTGCAGCCTTGTAAACTGTTAAAATATTACCACATGATGTCACTGTTGTTGAGGGAAATTCTTCTAAGTAGGAAGCTGTGGAAGTAGAGTGATAGGGTCCTCTTTGATTTTGCAGTGAGAGTATGCTGAATAAAGATCATTCCTCAACTATGAAGTTAGGCAATCATTATGACAACTAATTGAGAAAAAGTAGGCTGCATTCTTGTACCTTTCCAGCTGGTTTTATCATTCTGTTAATATTTCCCATCAATTTATAACATATATAAGAGAAAGCCATGTCAGCCTGTTCAGCTTCCTCAGTGAGTCAGATCCCTAGCACTGTGCACAAACACATTGCTGGCAGTAAAATCAGATTGAACATAAATCTTTGTGCGAGACTCTTTTGTGACTCAGTGGCTGTCTGTTCTGTGTTACACATCCTTTCATGTGTATTCTTGCAGAGTTTCATTGCTTTTCTAGAAGTTCTCAAGGCATTGCTTTCATTTCAGCTAGACTTTCTGAATTTTATTTTTGAGCTGAAGGACTTCAAAATCTTGAGAGCCAGTGCAGTGTAATAGCCAGAATAAGAGTTCCTGGAAGAACCAGGTTAAAATCTGCACTCTGCCATGAAGTTTGCTGAGTGACCTTGGGCCAGTTATAGTGTTGTTGAGAGGATAAAATGGAAGCGGGGGCAGGGGGATTGCAGAAGCTGCCCTGAGCTCTCTGGAAGAGAGGAATAAAAAACATACTCGTACTAAGTAAATTATAAAATATGGATGCCTAAAACAAAATTCTTTCCTTTCATGGCATAAAAAATACTCCACTGGAACAGACCAACGTATGGGTCCAACAGTGGTCAGCCAGATGCTTCCTAGATTTTGTTATAGGGTATTATCAATCCTCTCTATTGATTGTCCTCTGCAGTAACTGGCATTCAGGGGCTATTATCCATAAATGTGTTTAATCTGCTATTCCACAACTAGGTTCTATTACTTAATTGTGGGTTGTGTGAAGAACTACTTACTAAATCTGCTGCTAAATAGTTTTATTGGGTAACTCCCAATTCTAGGCTTCTGGGAGAGAGAGAGAGAAATTCTCTATTTTCTCCAAACCATCCATAAGTTTATTAGCTTCAGTAATGTGGCTGGGATATGAAGGCTCAGGGATTTTTGTTCCTACTTCTATCTGACAAGGGAGCTTTGGCTCTCAAAAGCCTATACCTTGAAAACTCTTTGTTGCTCTTGAAGATGCTACTGGACTTGAATCTTGCTCTTCAGTAAATGAATGAGCCTATAAGGAACTTTGGTCTCATTCATGCACCACTAGCTAATTAGTTATTTCCTGGTTGCTAACTATGATCTGCACTGACTTATCAGGGGGATAACAACCATGGTTTGTTCCCAATTTGCAATCCTGGTTTTCAGGATAAGCGCAAACCACAACTTGCCATTTTAGATGTAAGTATTAACTATGGTTTGCTGCAATTTTAGAAATAATTAACTTTTAGTATGTGAGGGCAAAGGCAAGAGGGAGCGATTGAGGAACTTCTAGCCCTGTTCAGCAAAACCATTGGTTTGTTGTTGCATCTAAGCAAGCCACAGTGTGGGAGAAATAATTAGGTTAGACTATCAGAAGTCAGATAGGCTGACTTCTTCACTGAAACTGTGGACTTTAAAAATAGAAGGTAGCAATGCTTAAATACCCAACCATAGCTGTAGCATTTTGCTCTCTTTATGATACCTATGTTATGCTGCCTCCCTGACTTTGTTAGTGTTCCCAAAAGAGTTTTGCTGCAACCAAATGTTCTTGCCTTAGGGCCAAGCTAGATGTGCAGGTTTTTAAAGAGTTCGGTCTGAGTTTCCACAGCCGTACAGCAGTTAAAAAGTAAATGGCTGTTAAAAATAAAAGAGAGCCAAAATGGCCTCAGAATGCCATTTCTTCATGTCACAGTAACACTAGAGGACTCCCCCCCCCCCTCCACATGCACAGAATACTCCACATGGAGCAGAAAGAACAGGGGGGAAAACCTCCCCCCCCCCGATATTTTGATGGGGGAAACAGCTTGAGGGGGGAGGGAGGAGCCCCTCCTCCACCTGCGAAGGCATTCTGAGGCCATTTAGGATCTCCTTTATTTTTAACAGCTACACTCCAAAACTGTTGTGTAGCTGCAAGGAACTCGAGTTGTATCTGGGGAACTCAGACCCAAGTCTTTAAAAACCTGCACGCCTAGCTTGGCCCTAGTTCTCTCTGTTTAATCAACAGTATAGGAAGGCTTAGTTCTATTTGACAGAATGGTCAGCATATGGGAGTGGCTATGAGATAAAAATGAATCCTTTATACTAGATAAAACATGTTTTACTTAAACAGAAACAAAATTTGTTTAGAAGTACATGTGTATAATGGTTTCAAAGTAGTTCCAAAAGTATAATGATTTCAATAAGACTACTCGCTTTCTAGTTGCAAGATAGGTACTGGTTTTCTTTGTATTTTCTAAAGAAGCCTAGTTCCAAAGACTTATTTCCTTCAGATGTCACTTAGGCTAATACTGTTTCCAGAAGCACAAATCAGCAAGCAAGAAGGGTATGTTCCCTTGCCTACAATGGACTTGAACCTCCAGTTACTTTACCAGCATATTTAAAGTCCATTACAGTTCTTTGATATCGCGATATTTTCTTGGCTGCTAGATTGAATGCCATATTAATCCCAGAAATGAAAGGCCACTTTTCAGAATGCAGGTGTCTCTGCAATAGGGGGAAGATAGGTACGTCAGCTCATCCAGCTATTGAATGTCCCAGTTTCAGTGAGGAGAGACCTCGATACCTGAGAAGAATGAGCTCACAAATATTAATTAGAGCCTTTCTTTTCTTTTACAATATAAGGACCCATACATCACCAGCTCACTGGCATCCTACCTTTTAGCAATCCACCTTAAAAATTTTTTTAAAAAGTGATTTAAATGTGGGATTAGGCGGAAGACTGTGGCCAAAAGAGCTGTATCGGGAATGGATATTTAAAGGAAGAAAGGCGGGCTAATACCATCCACAAGAAAGAACACAAATGGTGCAATCCTAAACAGAGTTACTCAAGTCTATGCTCATTGATTTTAATGGGCACTCAATGGGACTCAAGTAACTCTGCTTAGGATTGCACTGAAAGATTTCTTGCTTCAGCTTCCAGCACGTCTCAATAACTTCTGTCTCTCACCCTCTCCATTGTGAACAAATCTCCCTCAGAACCATTCTGGTTAAACTGCAGTTCATTCCATCCCTAGGGTACAGCTACCTTTCAATCATGACTCACTTCACTCACCCATCCTTCCCCCCTCTTTCTTCCCTCAGACACCTGCATTTTTAAACCCTAGCAAACTTATATTCAAAACCCCATATTAATTAGTAGAAATAAAACACTTAAAATATATACATGGTGAGACATTGCAATGGCCAATATAGATTAAACATATTGGACTGATCCAGTGGAAGGGATTTCCATCAGTAGAACAGGATTTCTTGTACCTCCTTATCATAGACCCTTCTCTGAAACAAAATATTAGTTGAACTAAAATGAAGGTTTGAAAATTTTTATGTGTGTTTTCCTTTGCTCAGTTTTTGCTGTATATTTTTGAGTAAAATAAGGCACAGTGGTTGAAGTTATACCGAGATTAGTCTCATCAGCTTGTTCTGAATAAGTATAAAGTTTGTTAGGTATACTCCACCACAGGCCATTAGATGTGACAAATCAGTGGATTTCGGTATGGTCTTAAGGGTTTCACAACACTGAGCTTATATGAGATAGCCATACCCAAAAACCTCTGAATCTCTCAGACTTGAGTTGCATGAGACTATCTGATCTTTCAGAAACAGCTTTGGTGAGCTTTTTAAAATTGTATTTTATCTTTTAGATATAAGATATATAGGATACAGGATTATGACATGCATGTTTATATTCGTATATTATCGTTTTACATTTGGTAGTTATAATGTGTATATTTGACTGTTTCAAGACTGATCAGATCCTCTGTGGTGTAGGCAGCATCTGGGAGAACCATGTTTGAAACCCCATTCTGCCATGGAAACTTGCTGTGTGACCTTGGGTCAGTTACACACTCTCAGCCTAAGCTACCTCACATGGTTGTTGTGGGGATAAAATGGAGGAGACAGAATTATGTGTCACCTTTGGGCAAAAGGTGGGGTATAAATAAGTAAACACTTATTTACAGTCATGAGTGATTATTGGCTGAAAACATGATTTTCCCTTTACATCTGGAATAAAAATAAACTTTTGCCCACTCCCTATCAGAAGGCTGTTAATCTTTAAGAGAAAAGCTGTGGGACAGAACATCAATCTTAAATACAGTTCTGTGGTTTAGTGGGAAAGTTATGTTTTAAAATATACAAAGAGACTCTGAGTTTCCACATGTCTGCTTTAAAAGTAATGCTCCCTGCAGCAGAGATGTTATGTTCAAAAGGTTCCCTGAAATGCTTTTCCTGGGAGGAAAGGGACCCCCAGAAACAGCATGAGGGGTGAATCTGCAGTAGAAGGAGGGATTCAGCAAAAAAACAAACAAAACGTAGTGGAAATCTGTTGCTGGATCCAGCCCATCGTGTATTCCAATACAAGATTTTTTTTAAAAAGCCAATCAGTTAAGGAATTATTCCTGAAGAACTAAGAAATGTGCTCCCCTGCCCAACACTGCCTAAGCAAGGAATCATGTTCCAGTAGTCCTTAGATCAAGAGCTTGGTTTAATGAAAAACAATAAACAAAGTCATTTTTGTTTAGAATTCCCAGTGGTTCCCTGTCAAGTTGAATTGTGCTTTGATTTTCTCCGCTCCCCCCTCACCACCACAGATAATTAAAGCATTGGAAACGAAAAGTTTATAATGGAAAGATTGAACCATATCTCATATTATCTGTGGCTGTGTGTTTCTAAAAGGAAATAAATAAGCAAAATATTTTACTAATCTGTGCTTAATGGAAAACTTGAGTGTTGCATGAGCTACGCCAACTTTTATCATTTTCTCCATCTTTTCTGCTTAAAATGCCATGTATAAAACAAACTGCAAAATATTGTTTGAATTCATCTCACTGGAATCTCTTTGGTGATGTCTTTCTAAAAGATACTATCTAGGTCAATCTGAAGTTGGAAATTTGTCTTTGTAGAAACTACTCTGTATGCGCAGTGTTTGCTTATTACAGTTCACATTTTTAACAAACAAAAATGGCTCTCAAATCAACTTCCTCAAACTACTGTTTCAGTGAGGTCCCTGGCCAGAAACAATAGAAGGATGCTCGGCAGTTCTCTCATCTTTCTGTGGTTTTGTTGAGAGCAGTTGCTAAGTGAGATGAGGGAAGCCCTCAAATGGATCTAATTCCAAATAGAATGGAGGGGGTGGCCTGGCTGCTGCTTCTGGCCTTGCTGATGGCAGTACCTGGAAGAAGGGGAACTCTCAGCTGGAGCTTGCATGAGGGGGGGGGATTTGGCATTTGAGAATTTGTCTCAGAATCTTTTGTAGCATTAAAAATGTAATGCCATGCAGCTAAATGTTGATGGCTTAAGTCCAAACAGAGGTTAAGTGGGATATAAACATTTTAAACAAATACAGTGCTGAAGAGGAGCTAGGCTTTTCAGCAGGGATATAAGCAGACATTGCTAAAGGGTTTTAACAATGCCATCCTGAAAGTTTTGACACCAAATGCAAACAAGTGAAGGGGCGTCTCTTGCCTTCAAACCTTTTGCTGTCAAGGGATATGCTGTCAAGTTGCAACCAACTGAAGACAACCCCAGCAAGGCGTTTTCAAGTCAAGTAAGAATCAGAAGCCATTCGCCATGGCCTTCCTCTGAAGAGTTTTCCTTAGTGGTTCCCCATCCAAGGACCTCCACTGTTTAGCTTCCATCTGATGATTTTGGGTCCACCATGCTATTTTCCCTCCCCACTTTTCACATACTTTTAAAAAAGCATGAATTAAAACACGGATGGGCCAAAGAATTCTCACCTCCATGTTATCAAGTACATAACCTGCAATTAAATAAAGCATTTCCAGGCCAACCAACCAGATTGTATAAAAAGGACAGATTCACAAATGTAGAAATATAGATTTTCACACATTTTAGATTCTGGCCAAACTGTAAGGATAACTAAGGATTTTGCTGAATCCTATTATGCTTATTTTCTTAAACCATTTCTTTCTTTAAAAAAAGAATTTAAGAATTATAGACTAGATAAGTTGTTTCTATATTCAAAGCTCATAAAAGTGATATGAAAACAAAGTATGCTATCACAGACAAAGTTCATATAGTTAACTGTTCTTTTTCTATTAATGGAATTGTTTTTGCCATGTTTTGTTTCCCAGGCTTTTAATTTACTGGCTTGCTGGTATATCACTTTCAAAGCATCATGTCACGGAAAGATCAGATAGAGAAGCCCAATGGTGCAATAAATTGTCACTAAAGGAAATATTGTTCCACTTAAAACAAAATCTACCATCCCATGCTCGCAGTACATTAGTATTCCCACATACTAACTAGTTGATGCTGAAGAATTACGTTAGTACTGGAAGTTATTAATTTAATTATTTAAAAATGGCCATGTTAGGTAAAAGTAGAGGACAGCTGACACCTTTCCATTCTAAAGGTGAAAGAAGGTTTCTGAAAGGGCTCCAACACACATGCCGCTGTTGTTTGTTACATCTCTTTTGGAAAGCTGTTAAAAATAAAAAAAGGTAGGTCATCAAAAGATATTGCTCATTTTATTTGACTTCTGTACTGCACAATGGGCACTGGAGAGGAGAAAATTAAGAACAGCATAGTCACTGGATAAAGGTGAGGTGTATAATAAGGTGTCTCACTATATCCTTCTGGGTCACTATGTAAGTGTTGGTGCCACAGAAATCACAGTAAATTAGAACAAATTCCTAAAAATCTACTATATTAGGGTGTCAGTATGGACTTTTCCATATCGAAGCTAATATACCTTGCAAGTCAAATACAGCTACCAGTCATATATGGAGTTCTGGTAGGTATTCAGCATATGCAGAATTCTCTCTCTCTCTAATGCTCCACTTGGTGTCAAATTTGTTTTCCTCTTGGTGCCAGGCTTAAGTTTTTTCCCCTCTGGCATTTGTTTTAAAAAGTCTTTGTATGTTTTTTATTTTGTTTATGCATGGAGGGGGCTTGCCTTACATCATGAAAACTTTGTTTAAGACCCTTTGGACCTTGTGTCTTATTTGAATTTTTGTTGCTTGTTTTAATTTATGCTGGTTTTTATGCCAGTGGTTTATGTTTTTGTGATGTTAATTCTACTTTGTTACTTTTGTTACTTTACATTGCTATACTGGTGGTGTTGTATTATGCCATTTTACTTGGCAAGTGCCATGAACATATTTTTGGAGAGAATACCATTCAAATATAATAAATAAACACACACACTGTTTTTTTAAAGACCCAGGCAAGTAACAAATGGTAAGCCTTATCAAACCCCTAATGGGACTGGTAGACTATGTTGAGCTTTGAGCAGTGGTCACGAATTGCATAAACCTGATCCATAGTTTCAAATGCTCAAAACTTGTTATATTAAAAAAATAATTTAATCAACATTTTAAAAAAATGACAGGACGCCAAAGAGGTTTCTTTCATTTCAGTTTCAGACCAGGGCTGTTTTCACATGTCTCAGCATAGTGCTAAACTCACGGAACAAGGGCATCTTCATGGCGTGGTTTCTGACATCATTGCACCACAAAAACAGAATTGTGGCACGATGACATCAGAAATCACACCACGAAGACGCCCTTGTTCCGTGAGTTTAGCACTATGCTGAGACATGTGAAAACAGTCCAGCTTTTCATGCCTGGCCTGAATAACAACAATAAATTCTTATAAATTCATCAAAATACAAAATTAAGCAAATAAAATATAGGAATTTAAAATTTAGATTTTAAATATAAATAAATCTTCTAGACTGTTTCCTGAATAATAAGGAAAATGTTGGCACCATGTTTGTTTCCTTTGAGCATATTTTATAGCCAGCAAAACTAACCTTCAATAGGTTTATTTGGAAGTGAGATTTGGATATTGATGCAATATTTCCCCATATGTGGTTTAGGACTGTGGACTAACATTCTCATCCAAGATCCAGGCAGACTACAGTGTGTTGGTAAATGCTTGTGCATTTCAGGAATGCTTTTTGAACAGCACACAGCGTACTCAAGACTCACGTAGGCCAACAGTAAACAGAACAGAATAGCTCTTAAGTCAAATAAATTTTGTTAGACTATAATCTAGTGACTGAAAAAGATCTCATTTTTAACCACAAATAGGACCGAGTCCTTGAATACACAATCAATTATTTGCCTGCTGAAATGTCTAGTACAGTAGTCTTCTACTTCTGGCCCAGGATCCTCAGGTGAATTGTGGAGTCCCTCCTGCTGGAGTGTTGTTGAGCTGCCATTTTTTGTTCTCTTTTGGAAAGACCTGCTGCATGGAATACAAAGATGCCATGCCGCCTGGCAGTCCTTGCATGCATGCTGAGTATAGCAGGTGGACAGGATTTGTCTGTGAATCTGATTTGAGACTTGTTCCTCTCTATGGTATGCCTCTCCCATCCCCAACTCCTTTGGTCTGCTACCCATGGCTCTAGCCTTGACACTAGAGTTATATCTCTCTGGTTCTACCTCTTCCTGTCTCATGACTGTGATGGCTTGTGATTTCCTGTCATATGCTTGCAACTCAGTGGATCTCAGAATTGTAAATGTTGAAGACTACTGATCTAGCAGCTGAAAGTTTTGGAAAATAAAGGGACTACTGATTCATCTGTTGTAATAATAACAAGATAGTAATTTATTCAGCCATCTAGCATTAATTTAATCTTGAAATGTTAATTAGATGGAACGTTGGAGTCCTAATGCAGGACAATCATGAGTGCAATAGATTAAAAAATTAGAACAGTGTTTCCCAGTAGATAATTCCCAACAGCAAAATTTGATTTATTGATTTAAAAACATATATTTTACCATTTTTACTCCAAAAGGCATCCAATGTCACTCATAATAATTACAAAATACATTACCAGAAACCAATATAAATAAAAATACAATTAGAAATTAGGAAGAAACACAATTTAGTGGGAGTGGGGGGTTGGGAGAAGGAATTAATTGATCCTCCCTTGAGATGAAATTTCGTAATTGGGAAAAAATGGAAGACAGCAGTGAAAAGGCCCTGCTATTCATAATGGCTAACCCATCTTGAAACATCTGTTAAACTGGTGCCCTCAGTGAATAGAGAACAGCTTATTTAATTTGATGGTTTGACAAAGAAGAAGCCTGTATAGGGCATGCTCTAGGGGAGCACTTTTATGATATGCAGCTGCATTTGGGCTTCCATGTCTTAAAGCAAAAGAAGTGAGATTTATCATCTCACGGAAATGTTTGTCAGGAGAAAAATAAAATCTACATTCACAGAATGTCTGCTTAGCAACTATATGTTATTTACATCTATAGATGGAAAGACGACAAAAAATCTTTTGGGGGATTTAGTAGTTAAAGGTATTTAAGGTAAAAGGTAAAGGTGCAGGCACCAAGGCATTACTGCACCCTGTGCAGGCACCAAGTCATTACTGACCCATGGGAGGACGTCACATCACAACGTTTTCTTGGCAGACTTTTTGTTACGGGGTGGTTTCCCATTGCCTTCCCCATTATTATTACTAAGGAAAATGAAGGTTCTGGAAAGTGCATCATAGCACTACTAGACAGCTGAATTTGCAGTATGTTCCTGTAAGCTGTTGACTGATTTCCAAGGTGTCTGGAAACCTTAAGGCATGTATTATCTAGACAATGCCATTTTATTCTTTTCTCAAACATTCAAAACTGATCTGAAATTTTAAAAAAACTCTAGAGTTGCTTACGCATGGATTGTTTGCCCTGACTTGGATGCTCTTGGGAATTTCCCCACAGTATCATAGTGCTTCTGTACACCTCCCAAGTTCCCCCATCTTTCCAGTGATCTTTCCCAAACCTATTTTGTTGCAATAATTAAGATTGTAGGAAAGCCTGGATAGCACCCATATGAACAGGAAGGTCTGAATCTTTCCAGTTCTGTCCACATGGGCACCATTTCCCCTGCCACCCCTCCCCCATCATCAGATCTGTAAGACTATGGTTCAAAAGATGCATTGTAAGTTGAGAATGATTAAATGCTAATACGGTAACTGAGCTGCTCTGTCTTCTTTCTTTCCACTCATCACTTCTCTGTCTCTTTCACTTGCTCTTCATACTCCTTTCCCCCTCCCCATGGTCTCCTTCAGGTTCGTGGCCATCTGCTACCACCTTTAAGCAGATGCATATACCGTCTACATCAGCGTTTTTACTCCTGGTCCAGTCTCGTACCTAGAGCCAACTTCTTCCTTTTGGGTGTTTTGCAGTCCCTTCAGCTGAGTATGCTGAAGAGAGGGATTTCTATCTTTCCACTAGTAAACCTTTCTGTTTCTGTTGATGAACCCATTAACTCTCCCTTTCATGCCCTCTGCCTCATCCCAAACAGAGCTATCACTTCAAATTTCAATGAAAAAGTTTTTAGTTAGAGGAGGAGGTTTAGTGGAGGAAGGTGGAGTTAATCAAAGTTTAAACAAAAACTATTTTAAGGCACTGTTTTAAAAAGTTAGTGAATTGGAGGAGCATTTCCCATTTTTTTAAAAAATTACTATTGGGTAATTGTGACTGTACAAGTAAGATTCTTCAGTTTTTTGTAATTGTGCTTTTAGTATATATGCCTGGTACAGAAAACCTATTGAACTGTTCCTATCAATAGTTGCACAATGGGCAGAACCATTAATTCAGCCAGATTTCCAGGTGTTTCTGAGGAATAATCACATTCATGGCCAGAAATGGGAGAGGGGGGAAAAGTTACTTGAAGTCTATTAATTGGTTTGAGAAATGTTATCTTTTAGGATGATTTATCACCCCCTCTCATCATTCCATGTTGCCATGACACCCCCCCCCCCGCTTGTTACATTTTATATACTCAGCAATTTGGAGGAGGTGCTGTAGGGTTAAAGAGACCCTAAATGTGCCTCTCCAACATATTTCCCACATCTGTGAAATATTTTATTGATACCCCACCTTTCTTCAGTCATAGAACTCAAGGCCACATACAGATTACACCCAGGTAATCTTCCATAGCTGACTAATTTTGGCAAGATTACCACAGGAATAAAGGACCTCTCAGATGTGGGGGAAAACTGGATTGCTGTGATAAAGTGCCTAGTGGAATGCTAATAGCCACTAGGTGACGCTGTTGGTCAATAGAAGAATCAGGCAAAGCCTCCCTCCTCCTCCTTGTAATTCTTTCGTGGGGAGGTTGTGCAGAGGAGGGTTAAAGTCGTTTTGAGCGATGTGAAGAATTCAAGGGAGCAAAACTCTTTCCTTGTTTCTGGGAGTTCCCTGGATGTATCAGAGCTGAGGAGCCGGGAGGACCTCTGATCTTCTAAAGGCGGTCACCTCTTCTCTACAAAGAGCGGCTGGCACAGAAGATGCACCAGCGCCGGAAATAACCTTCACGTGAAGCGGCGGCGGCGGCGGCAGCAGCGAGAACCCCAAAGGATATACACCGTCAAGGAGCTTGTATGTGGTTGCTTTGAATGTTCAAGGCGGGAGACTAACAAGGATCGGGGAGCCGGCGAAGGGACGAGGCTTGCTCAGTTAATCTTTCTAGTCAGCCGGGCAGCTGCTTTTAGCAGTGAAATGCCTTGGGAGGGAAAGGCACGCACCTGCCTTTGATCGGAGCCTTCCCCATCCCGCTCCTGCGTCCCAGTAGACAGGGAATGCCAGCTAGCACTCAAGGCTCGGCCCCTTAAAGTCGTGTCTCATTCCCGGTGCCCCGTCGGAGCCCTCAAGAGCGCTCCTCGGTTACCAAAAGCGCGGGGAAGCTTCCCAGGCAGGTAAGAAGGTCGGAGCCCGTAGGGAGCTGCCTTCGGATTGCTTTGGGTGCGTAGGGGGGAGCCCCGGCGGCAAGGGCGTGGGCCAGTGGGACGCCTGGCTTGGAAGAAGGGAGGACGGGCAGAGGTGGTCGGTCGAGGCTGTCAGGCAGGGCGCCCGGGAGGGACTCTCTGACGATGCGCGCGCAGCTCTCCACTCTGCAGGAGCCTTTGAGATACCTTTGGGCGCCGGGATTCTCTTTTTCTCACTGCCGTTATCTGGCCAGATTTGGGTTTAGGGGGAAAGCTGTGCCTTCGCGCTTCGTGTGATTCTGAGCAGAGTCTGGCAAAGATTAGGTGGGCCAAAATCCCATCCGTGCTGTGTGAATCTCAAGCGCGAAGGAGGAAGGGGCCGTGTAGCGGTGCTCAACACGCCCCTCGGCTCCCTTCTGCAGAAAATATTCCCTTCGCGCAGAAAACGAGAGGTTGGGGGGGGGGGGGGGAAGGGTTCCTTGCCATCTCCCCGATGTGCTGATATTCTATTTCTTGCTTGGAGAAACAGTCCAGCACATGTAGTCTAAAGAGGTCCCGCCTGGCCTTAAACCGTGCTCAGAATCAGGCACAGACCTGGGACCTTACTGAGGTGTCACCCGACTTTAGTGTCTCAGAAGTTTGCGATTTGCTCTTTCCCAGGCTAACTCAGCGGCGCCCTCTTTCCCTGTCGGCCCTAATTGCATTCCTGGATCTCAATCCTAATGTTCAACAAACCACTGTAATAAGCGAACGCATCCCCCAGGCGCCTCTGCCCGAGAAAGAATTAAGCGGTCGATGGTCCTACTGCCTGTGCGCCGGGACGCTGCTCCTCTGCTCTGCTTGCATTAGAAGGCCCTCTCTGACATACTAAGCTGCCCATGTCCCACGGGTCTGGCAAGGAACGGGAGAAGGCCGCTAACTTAACCAAGGCTCCAGAGGCTGCGAATCTCTTCAACTCTTTATCATCGCACGTTAGACGCTGGCAGCCGCGCTTTTCTAGATACGGGAGCGCCGTGTTTCTTTGCTCCCCACCAGACCTAGTTTCTCGTTTTCATCCATGGCTTGAGGCAATATGGGGAAGTATCTTCCACTTTTTCAGTACCTGGGGCATAAAAGCGATGAGATGGAGCAGCACTACTCGAGGAGGCGCACACTCTCCTCTCAGGACACGGACTGACCCTCCAGACTCTGCAATATTTTGTACAATTTATGACTGCGCTGGAAATGTATGACATGCCGCTTCTGCCCAGCCTCACTGCTTAAGGATTTATTTTGTTAGTTGAAAGGAGTAGGCATTTAGCTCCCGGAAAGGTGGCATGCACCGGTGATTTTAGCGCGTGGATCAGCTCTTTTGGATCTTTCGGTGCTTTAACAGTACGCTGCTAACAGCTAATGATAGGTTCTAGATAGTAAGCGCCCCCTGCAGATAATAATGCAACTTTATAGCTGCTCCGTCACGGAGCCCCCTCTGTATGAGTGTTGCTATGAGGGGAATACACCCGCCTCGCATCTATCCCATGGCGGAGGAGAGGGTCTGGTTATTGACTAGAAACTGTTCCGGGAAGTTCCTCCTCTTTCCAGGCGATTCAGGCTCAAGACCTTTTCCCCACCGCGGAACTTCCCTCTGCTTTTCCCGCTCAAAAGCGCCCTCGAACAGGAGGGTCCCATCCACGTGCACCTCAGACTGGCGCGTAGGGCGGGCGGTGCTCCAGGGTCGAGGCTGCCTTTGCTTGTCCTTCCCTAGCCACAGCTTCTTCTCAGGGAAGGGAAAAGAGTACCACTGAAGTCGGTGCAGCCGCCGGCCCTTCCCTGTAGGGCTTGAAAACAGGCGGGAAACCAAAGACCAGAGACGGCCGGGTTAGTTTAGTTCCAGTAGAAAGGCAAGCCCTGCACGGGAACTACACGTGGGGGAAGGGCCACTTCTTTAAAAATGGGCCCCGTTACTCTTCTGCATAAGGTGACAATATTCTCGCCCACACTCACATTTACAGGGTATCCCTGCGCCCTGTTTTTATTTTACGCGGGTGAACACCCAGCTTCCTGAGCACGCGATTTGAGGACGTCGATGAATGCAAGCCAAAATGGGAAGGGGGCGGCAACTGTTCCAAAAGGTTTTTTAAAAAATTATTTTTTAAAAAGGACCCTCTCCAGTCTCGCGGTTTTTCGATACTTCTGAATATGAGTTGCCAGCAAGTTTGACAGATGTCTAAGGGGGGTAGCCTCTGATCCAAATTTATGAGTCGTTTCCCCCGCTCTAAAATGTCCCCCGAAATCTTTTGGGTTGTGGTCCGCATTCTTGAATAGGAGTCTAAAAATTTTTCCGTTCGACACCCCTCCCCCTGCAGAGAGGGAGAGTCGGGCCGTCCAAACAAACCGTGCGCCTTCCCCCCCCCCCCACCCGCGTATTGCAGTGAGCCTCTGGACTTGCGACGCGGTTCCCTACCCGAGGCCGGGTTCCCTCGGGAGGGCGTCCCGGCTCCTGCGCCGGCTGCCGCTTGGCAAAAGCGCCCGGGAGGCCCGACGTGCGTTCTTGGCTCGCCGGCCTCCCCCCCCCCTCGGTGCGGCTGGCCAGTGGTGCGCTGGCGCGGGACTCCTCATGCCTCAGGAATGCGGCGCGGTATGCGCGACTTCCCAAGCAGGCCCTCCTCGCCTTCGCTCGCCCCGCTGGAGAGGAGCGCATAGATCATCCCGTGGCAGCCGTCCACCTTTCCTTGCCGCCGTTTCGTAACCGCTTCTGAGAGGCGAGCCGCGACTTGGGAACAGCCCTCTATTAAGGAGCAGATTGCGGAGAGGCTCTTCCCACTTGGAGAAGGCGCGGCTGCTCTGACGGACGGACCCCTCGCAGCGGCTGCCGCCTCGCCCAAGGTGCCCTGGCTGGAGCTCCTCCGCCGCCTATCGCCCAGCTCCAGCTCCTGCCGCGCTGCCGGAGCCGGCTGAGGGCTGCCGCCTCCGTCCCTTCTCGGCCGTCAGCCACTCAAGGTCTGTGAGCGCGGCGCAGAGGGAATCCCCGCTCGCCTCCCGCAGGCACATCCCTGCGCGGTGTCGGAGCAGCGGCGGCGGTCTGGCGAGCGATAGTCCCGGGCTGTGCGTGCGCGTTTGGGGGAGCGGGTGGAGGCTGCAGGCTGTTAATCTTGGAAGGGGAGCCTTGGATGTTAGACGGGCGGCGTGGGAGGCGGATGCCCTTGGCCTCGTCGCCTTGGATGATCAGAAGTAATGGGGGGAAACAAGCAAGAGGATTTGGGGGGTGGCGGATGCAAGGAGGGAAGGTCGTGCCTTTTCTTTGGCGTGCGCGCCGTTCGAAGGTCTCTTATCAGGACGAGCTTCTGCGGTGAAATCATTTGGGCTAGAAGCGGCTGGACAAAGGATTTTTTTTTCGTACAGCCAAAATCTTTAATGTTTTCACAGGACCTTAGACAGAAGCTGTTTAAAAACAGTAGCCACACAACTCATGGCCGAGTTCCTTCGGACGTGACTTTGTTTCCAGTTCTGTGACTGTAAGCGGTTGGTGTAGGTAATGAATCCCGCGTCCCGGCTGCCAGCAATAGCCTTAATCGCTTTTGGATGCCTTTTCCCCGTCTTCAACACATCCCACCCCCTAACCCCATCTCTTGACTGTACAGCAGCGCCTTATATGTAAGTTTCTCCTGTTTCCAGCCCTTCGCTGCTGCAGGAAATACATTCGCTCATTCATAGCGTTTTGACTTGTGGTTGCACTGGAGTGCAGAACCCAGCTATTTCATCTTAGCAGGAGACAAGTCACTTCCCTCCTCAGTTGCATTAGAAATTATTTTCTTTTCGGAACCAAGACTGTTGGTTCTGTTCTGTTGCGAACAGCAGTGCACCACCAGGCAATGGGAAAGCGATTCAGGCAAGGAGGGAGCAACACATTCCTTAGTCTTTAAGGTACTCCTTGCGTCTGTTCTTTATCACAACCGTTGTGATTGAAAGACTGGAAGTGACTCTGCGCTCATTGCTAGGCAATCCCATGAATGTTTTGCCAAGTTTTTAAACAAAGATTTGGTGTGGGGTGGTGAGACTGGGAGTTCTCTTCGATGTGGAGAGTAGCAGGAAGGGGAAAAAAACCCTGGAGATAGTCTTTCCGCTTGGTTGGGTTGATTTGTCCTTTTGCTGCTCGAAAGGTGGCGCTCTAAGATCAGACAAAACAGGCAGACCAACAGAAGTTTTAGAAGTCTTAAACGTGCTGAAGTGGACGTGTTTCAAAACCATTCTTTGCTTGGTGTGGACACAAGAGCTAAAAGGTTGAAAAGAAAGCAAAGTGTGGAAGACAGGGACAAAGAATCATTGCTAACATTTTTGGCTGGTTTGATACTAAAGCATGAGATTTCCAGTGGTGCTTTTAACAGAATGTGTGTGAGTGCCAGGCAGTTGGAAGCACACTTCATTACACAGCAATTAAAACAACCAGAGTGTGTGCACTTTTTTGGCCGAGTGCCAGCCCTTGACTATTATCCCAGATGATATTGTCAAATCTTGTCAGTTTTATATGGCAGTTAAGCGTGCTTTAAAAAAAACCATCCTTGGGTAGCTCGGAATTGTTTTCCCTCTGAGACTAATGATTTGTGAGAACGGTTCTACTTTCTCCAGTTTTTCTGTTTAGGATTGCACTGCAAGTTTATTGGTTCACTGTTTCCCCTTCTCTTTTTGCCATATCAGTCATACTGCCGCAAGAGCATACAATATCTCAGCCACTTATTTCACGTTGCAGTTTAATTTTCCTTTTCCTAATTATGAGTGAGTGTGTGTGTGCTGTCGAGTCACAGTTGACTTATGGCAACCTTAACAATTTGGTGCTGTGGACTTTGCTACCATATGAATTTCTTTCCCTTCAGCCTCCTGATGGAATTTCATACACTTTAAGGGTGATGAGGGAGGCTCCGATATCCACAGGCGGTTTGAGTGCCCTTGTGGGACACCAAATGAACTCTTAGCTTTCAAAGAATTTTGGATCAAGGATCAGTAAAAGGGCTTGACCATATTCCAGAGCTCAAGCACAGTAAAGACCCACTTTTCTTTAAAGCTTTCTCAGAGGTAGATTTGATATCAGTGTGATTGAGTCCTAAATAAAGATGCATTGCTGTGCAGCATTAATGATTAGTTAAGCATTCCTAAATTGTTCTTTATTTATATCCTGCCTTTCTTTCTGAGTCTCACTGAGCTTCAAGGTAGAGTATTTCTAGATTGTGAGCAAACATGATGTGTTTTTTAAAAAAATTACCCATTCATATTGCCCTGCTTGATGACAGTGAACATATTTTCTATTTCTAAGTGGCATAAAGTAGGGACTGCTCTATTAGACTGTTGGGACTTGGGCAGGAGTGACATCAGGGACTGAAAAAAAGCAGGCAGCACTTAAGCAAAATCAAACTTTTCTTGATATATTTTTTGATTTTGAATGTAGGTTACTATAGTGCAGAATTCTGTAATTGTATATTATGCAAATTACCTATATTTGCATACAGATATTTATTTTGCATATGCTTTTGTTAAATGGAGAGGAGGACAATGGAATGTTGCTTTGGCCACTGGAATCTTAATTTCACCCTCCCTCCCAGTTTAGGAAATTTTCCATTGGCTGTGCACTGTCAGGCTTATCTTTGCAACCTCAAAAATTAAAAATATTGTTTTATCAAAAATGAAATCAGTGCCTGCTTGGAATGTTCACAAATACTGCTGTAGCAATGAATAGTGTGCATGAATTCTTTCAGAGCAGTTCAAAGGATGTCTGATTGTTGAGGTGTTAGTGACTTGAAGTTTGCAGCCAAGGACCTATATTTCCAGACTACCATTCCTTGGCTTATTCTTACTTTCATCCTGAACTTTAGAGCTGTTCTCCATCCCTCTGTGTGTGAACAAAATGATCTGGCTACGTCAGGGGCTACCAGACGTAGGCGTCAGATTTCAGTGGTATGTTACATCCCCTTGTGTATAATTTGTTTCAGACCTTTAAAAAAAACTCAAGGAGCTGCATATTTTCAGGCAGAGCATTTTTATTACGCTTTCCAGCTACCCCGAGACTTCTAAAGTGAACCTTAACTAATTGCTTCAGCAGTTGTGAAAAAGGAAGTAAATGAAATACCAGCTGAAAGAGGCATTCAAGTTGATTTCCTGCAAGAAAGGGAAAGAATGAGGAGGAGAGAAGGGACTTCTGAATTAGTTGTCCTTGGAGCTTAGTGCTGGTTCTTGTTTCTTCAGGGTGGGAAGGAGAATAAAATTCTTATTTTGCATATGCAGCTTTAGGCACTTATGAGTGTCTCTTCCAGCAGTTGGCGTACATGTGTGAAAGTTAGAAACACATTTTTAAATTTGCTTTGAATGGAGGGAGAGGGGGGTTGTTGGCAGGCAGGAGGGATTTACAATTGCATTTCTTTTAAAATTGTTATTTATTACACCTCTTCTTTCTCCACAGCGGGGACCCAAAGTGGGTTACATTGTTTTCCTCTCATCCAGTTTATCCTCACAGCAACAACCCTGTGAGGTAGGTTAGGCTGAGAGTGTGTGACTGGCCAAAGGTCACCCAGCAAACTTTTACCTCAGTGAGAACGGGAACCTGGGCTCCCAGATCCTAGTCTGATACTCTAACCACCTCACCAGGCTGGCTCTCATTTATTTTATATTCCCAACTTACAGTATCATATACACATGTTCCTTATTCATGGGTGACTGCAATTTTGTTTTTTATGAGTAGTTTCAACATTTGTGTTGCCTGTGAAAATACCAGAAGCCCATATTTTGTTTTCCATATTTTGTTTCTGATATAGGGTCTGTATGTATTTGGAAATAACTTCCCCTTCCTTTAATATTAACTTTTGTCACTATTAACAGGCATTATACTTTAGAAGAAAGAAAGTAGTGGCGGTGTCTTTTTGCTTTCCTAACAATGGGTTCTAGGCTGAATAACAGTGATCTGTAAAGGCTGTTGGGGTGGGAAGAGTGCAAAAGGAGAAATGCTACAAGTTCAACAAAGAGAGAGGAAGTGCAGGGGCAGCAGCATTGCCATGCATCCTTGACTCTGGTTTTGCTTTACTAGGAATATTTCCAACTGGGTGGGCTGAGGGGACACATTGCCCCCTTAAAGGAAACGTGTAGAGAAAGAGACGATTAAAAAAAAAAAAAAGGAAACGTGTGGAGGAATTGAACGCTAAAGGGCACTCTTTTACTTCGATGCCCAGACCCTAGAGCTGGAAACCAACTCATTTGTTAGCTGTGTTTTCCTCTTGTTCATCTCCATCATCTCCAAGCATTCTAAGATTTCTCAGTACTTTAAAAGGCGGTGTTGAGTGTGTGTGCATGCATACTAGTCAGTATATGTAGGTACTTGAATGCATCCTAGTGTTTTATTATTAAAATTATTGAAAAGAAGAGAAACTGACCAGTCACTAGCCAGATGAAACTGACAAGATGCTGGACTAGATGGACCACTAGTCTGAACCAGCAGGCACATTTTATGTTCTTTAGAAACATGTAGCATTGTTATGGGGGGGAGGGGAATTTTTTCTGAACTTCACTTCATTAATTCCTCTTATTCTCAGTGATCAGTAGTCACTGATTCCTCTTATTCTCTCCTTATTAGGGCTGTGCATGGGTGGCTATATTCGGTATTCCCGCTTCGGGTTTACCTGAAGCGGGAAACCGATTCAGGATACCCCCAAATCCGAAGCGGCAAGCTGCTTCAGATTCGGGTTTTGGGAATCGCTTCAGTATGCTCTGTGAAGATCCGGAGCATACTGAAGCAAGGGGGGGTAACTCCCCACCCCCACCCTCCCTGGGGCAACCCCTCTACCCCCACCCCCCTGGGAAGACCCCCCCATCCCCCACCCAACCCTGGGGAGACCCTCTAACCCCCCCACTTATCTGGTGGCGGGAGGGTTATCAGCTGGGCGGCGGGCTACTGCCGCCGCCATAGCAGCAGCAGCAGCACAAGGAGCCAGCTGGCTCCTCTGCTGCTGCACTGCCGCCCGAGCCTGCGGGGTGGTGGGGAAGGCCGGAGCCGCCTCCTCCGGCCCTTCCTGCCCCTCAAATGGCCGTGGTGTGCCGGCGCTGCGGTGGCCATTTCAGGGGCAGGCCCCCTGCCACCACCCCGCAGGCTCAGGCGGCGGCGTGGCAGTGGCAGAGGAGCTGGCCTGGAGCCACCGCAAGGTAGGTGGAGGGGAGGGGGGGGGGTTGATGTTTAAAGGGCCCCGCCGTTGCTTGCAAGCAGCGGCAGGGTCCTTTAAACAAGCTCTGAAACTTACCGAAGTGACCCGAATCACTTTGGTAAGCTTAGCTTTGGTAAGCTTAGCTTAGCTTGCTGAATCGGGTCTGCTTCGGGTAAGTTTACCCAAAGCGAAATCTGAATAGCACAGCCCTACTCCTTACTCTTTTTAAAGAATGATTTTTCTTTCATTTCTCTTTAAAAAGAAATCAGTGTACTTCTTTGTAGATTTAGCTCTTGGCAGTAGAGTATACTCCAGGGAGGTACTCTAGCAGGGGGACAGGAAGGTTTCGGAGGACATTTCCTCCCTCTGAGCATCTACAGAGTGAAATACTGACATTTTGCATAACCTCCCTTCCTGTCTTTGACTTCTGATTTGATCAAAACAGAATTGAATAGGAACTGACTCCAAATTCCTAAAGAGAGAAAAAGAAATGGGTTGTCCAATTTCAGGGAGAAAATGGTTAACAAGGGAATGGTTAAGAGAATTTCTCTTTTAACGGCACTAGAAAGTTGCTTTGTATATGGAATGTGTTTTGTGTGTGTGCGCTGCTGGGAAAAGGTGTGTGGGGTACTGAAGGGGGTTTTGTGGAAGGTTGATATGTAACCTTTAAACTAGGAAAAGTATAACTGGTGAATGGTAATTATAGCATTAAGGAAGCAAGATTCCGAACAAGTGATATAGCACTGTAAAACGCATGTGCAATTTTGCCCAAATTGCTTGAGTAGGTTTTTAAGGTTCCTTGGTTCCTGATGGGAGAAAGGGTGTTACAACAACAAAAGCACACTGTTGCCGTCAATAGCTATTTGTTCACAGATGTGTCTTTCTTAAGCTACTCAAAAAAGTTTTGAGGCTCTAACTTGGTTCTGTGGATTTTATGGCTCTTGGGGAGAGCATAGGTTTGGGGAAATAAAATGAACAGAGCCTGCCTTTCTCTAGTGGTATGTGACTCCCTTTCCTCTCTGCCCACTTTTTGAATTTTTCTTCCACCACTTTTTTTTTCTTTTAGTTGCCACAGATTCATTCATGTGGTTGTGATCCAAACGGACAGAAATGAAGATCAGGCTCCCGGCAGCAGCAGTTGCTGCTCTGTGCACAGCTCTTTTCCTCTGCTCAATAGAGGCTGAAGGTAAACTATTTCTTCCTTTACTCGTTGAAAGTGATGGTGCAGAATTAGATCAACGCAAAACAGAACACTTTCTCTTTGAGTGTAATTGCTTTGCCTCATTCCTATTTCTGCCTTCTCTTCCTTTCTGTGTTTTGTTTATTTCAGAGAGCCAGCTGTATAGCAAGACAGCTATAGCTGTATCCTCTCTCCTTCCTCTTTTCTGATGTCTTTCTGGTGTGCTGTCCACACTGTGTGTCCCTTGAAACTGGGAGCTGGCCTGTGTGCTCCCATGTGCTCTCTCTTTCTTGCTCTCCTCCGTTCCCCCTTAGGCTGAGTGCTCAGGGAGCAAGAAGACGCCTGTGCAAACTTGAAACCTCTTTTTTGTAAACGGGAGAAACCCTGCAGCATTTGCACACACCCGTCTGATGCTTAATTGCTTTGCTTTGTACAGTGAATACATAATAATCACACAAGTGTATGTGTGTTTTAAAAATATAAAATAAAACTCTCCAACAGTATCTGGCTGTATATGTGTTTTGTTTGGCATTGAGGTGGCAGTGGTAGCCTTTCCCGATGAGTCAGTTATGAGGGACAAGGGAAGGAGCAATAGATAGCTGCTGTTTAGGCAAAAAGAACAAGCCCCAGGGATTGAAGTCTCAGCAGTTTATCATTTTATTTAGAATGTTTGAGACATAAAAGAGAAAATTCAAGTTTCGTTTCCTCCTGTTCTCACAGGGGCACCAGTATCTACTTCACTCTTGGAACAGTGAATCATGTATTCAGAAATGTCAGTACATTTTTGAGGGGGGCACACGCTCCTGAATCCTCTAAAGTTGGTGTAAGAAGTGTCTAGGAGAGCACCAGGCATCCATGTATCTACTTGAACATGAACTGTAGGTTTTCTCCTTGTGTTTAAATGGATGTGCAAACATGATCAAGAGGCACAAGTTGTGGTGTTTGTGACTTGTATTATTTTGAGGATCAGTTTGCGCAGTCATATTTTTCATATGGTGAAATTCCATCTGAGATTCCCATATTTGGAAGCATTTTTTTCTACCGTGGCCCAGATTACAAATTACTATTTTATGGAGCTTCTTTTCCCTGCATGTCACAGTCCTTGTCTGAACTAGGGCCCTGCATATTTGAGAATTGAGTTCCCACTGGGGAACTTGCGGCTAACGCTTAACTAAAAGTCCCCGTGGTGGACACATGTAAGACATAATGGGTAATTAGGTCCTTTTGTTAGGAGACAGGAAAATGCTCCATGAATTGGCCTTGACATTGACTGCAACATATTAAAGAGAATATTTGAAAATTGATACTTTGTGTATCCCCAAGGCTGTAACCTAAAACATTAATGGCATATTGGTCACTGTGGTGCCTTCTGTC
Organism: Eublepharis macularius; assembly: GCF_028583425.1. Lineage (NCBI taxonomy): Eukaryota > Metazoa > Chordata > Lepidosauria > Squamata > Eublepharidae > Eublepharis > Eublepharis macularius. The sequence continues at coordinate 74,963,615 of NC_072790.1, read as the reverse complement.
AGAAACTGTCAAGATCCGCCATTCAAACAAAGCGCATTAACTGAGCATGTCAATTTAGCTCAGGTCAGTTTAGCTGGGTTAAATGTGTTCATTGAGGACAAAGAACTAGTGGGAAGCCAAGAGAAGGCTGACTAAAGGGGAACTTTATAAGCAAACTTTTGCTTCTTTATATAGGCATTTTCCTAGGTCCTGGCAGGGTCATAGGTAGAGTTTCAATAGAGAAGTGCAAAAGGGCCAGGAAGGTTTTAGGATAAATATTATGTGTATTGTATATGCAACTACAGTACACAGTGCAAATGTGCTCCCATAAGGGCATGTTTCATACTTTGAGGTATAGTTGAGACCTTTGGCCTGGTTCATTCCTCTTCTGTGGGGGAAGATGGCAGCCCGATTATACCACTTCCTCATGAGTCTGTTGCTGGATATTCTGCTGGAGACTCAGGCTCCATTGCAGTGTTCTGGCTACAGCTGAAGAGACAAAGTAAAGAAGAAACTCTCCTCCTACTTTTGGATACAGCAGCATGGATTTGGCACAACATGCAAGAGTGCAAATGAACATGTACAGTTTGGAACGTGTACAAGGATGGATATTTGTCAAGTATGTATGAGGGTAACATTTATTTCTTCTTGTACAAGCTGCTTGTAAAGTTCTGGAAATCTGTTCAAGAGAAAGCTATAGTTTAACTGAATGTGTGGGAACACAAAATAGAATTCCAGTCCACATGTGACCTCAAATGTCTGACCTGTTATTAATGTTGGTTGTAACTCCAGGCCACAGTTCTCATAGCACTAACCACAGAATAATCTCAAAGTTAGTCAGAATGCTCCAGAGGGTTTTGTTTGCTTTTTTTCTTTTTAGAGTCTAGAATGTAACTCCTTAGAGCATTTCAGCTTTTAGCTGGCTCCTGTTTTCATTATAGACTGTAAGAAAATTGTATGTTTGTAATCCCACAAACACCAAAGATATCTTGAATTTTTCACTCTCTGTTTTATCTGCACCGCATGTATAATCATTCCTTCTCCAAGGGACCTTTGGGAATGGAAACTCTGGCTGATTCCGCACACGTTGGGTAATGCACTTTCAATGCACTTTATCAATAATTTGAGGTGGATTTTTTGTTCCGCACACAAAAAAAATCCGTTCCAAATGATCTATAAAGAGGATTGGAAGTGCATTATCCAACGTGTGTGGAATCACTCTCTATGAATTGCTAAGATGTCCAATAGAATTCTCAGTATCCTCATCAAACGGACAATTCCTAAGATCCTTTAGGGAAATTATTACAATTATAATCTGGTATAATACCCTTATAAATATATCATGTGGGAATACTTTCAGGAAGCCCAAGGATTGTAATTTATTTTAAAGGTGTCTTGAACACCATTTTGATATATTTCTGCCTTGTAGCTGAAAATATTCCCAAACACTGTATCGATAGGACTTCAATTTAAGACAGCTATTGCGGGAAGCAGATGCCTGTTTTAGAAAAAGTTCTGGGGATTTGGCTCAGCCTAGGTTCCTATAGTTGTATACACTCACCAGCAGTTACAATGGAGTTTCCCTACTGCTGTGAGTTTCTCTGTTCACTTGAGTGGAGGGGCCATCTTCACATGGGAAAAGGGTTTGCTTCAGCAGAATTATCTTCTTAATTGAAGTGAACGCAGAAGGTTACACATGCAGGAGTTCTGAGTATAGTGCATGTGTGACTATGAAGATGTATTTTCCTATTTATGCAGCTAGGTAAATGCCTTCTGCACACAGATTGTGCTTTAGTTATACACAATTTAGTAAGGAGGATAAATGCAGCGCTAAAATATCCATTCTGTGGATTGAATCCATCTTTCCATTAGCATAGGAAGGCTCCACTGTTGCAAGATTTCTCTTGCATCCTTATTCTCACTGCAGCTGTCCATTTTCCTTGGCCCTGGTATCATATTTTGGTGTGGGAAGTGGAAGGTGAGGAAAGATTTGCCTTTGCCAGCACTTTCCCCTGGTACTGCATAGGATCCAACTCAAGGTAATCTGCAGAAGTAGCAGAAACTGTTTTTAATTTCTCGGTTGAATTCTGAGACAGTGTATTATTAAATACATAGTAAACAACCCTTTTATTGATGTATTGTCGAAGGCTTTCACGGCCGGAGAACGATGGTTGTTGTGGGTTTTCCGGGCTGTACTGCCGTGGTCTTGGCATTGTGCCAAGACCACGGCAATACAGCCCGGAAAACCCACAACAACCAACCCTTTTATTTTTTACTTAAATATTAAGATGAGCTAGAATTAAAATAGCAATGATTCATGCAATCTGTACCTTTGCACCACATGAGCTTCTGCCATTGCAGAGGTGGTCCTCTGCTGTGGAGTGTGTTCAACGGGTATTAGGTCATTTGGGCTCCTTGAAATAGATTGGTCTTGCACAAGTGGAAGTCAAAGGAAGCATGCTCTGCAGTGAAAGCATGCTCTGCCTCTGTAATGGCCAAAGAGAAGTGTACACAAAACAAAGGTATAGCATTTAAGTCACTGTATTTGCAGTACTTGGTAGAATGACCTCAGAGTTCTTTATAGATTCTTTTTCTGTCTTGTCTGACAGTGGCATCTTACCAATGAAATTGTGCAACTTGCAGAACTGCTGTTGTATTTTCATTGATTTAATTACATTGATAATCCAGTTAATATCACAAATCTAATGTATAAAAAGACTGTGTTCTTCATTTTACCTGGTCATATTATGCAAACAGCTGCATGAACTGGATGTACCATGGCTACACATCACATATTCATTTTAATTGGAGAGGTAACATTAGGGGTGTGCAGCAGTATATTGCCAACTCAATAAAATGCTCGATATATCTCTCATTGGATCGGATCAGTAATATCTGATACTGTGAAAGTCACTTCTGATGTTTCTGATTCCCATATTTTACTTCCAGTAAACATTGGAAATATTTGGAATTGGGTTGGAATTGGTGTTCTGTAGGTGGCACATTGTTTAAAGCTTAAAAGGCCACTATTTCAGTGAGCGGTAGGTGGGCCAGGTTTACTGCCCCGTGAATAATGGCCCTTTAAAGTTTAAAGGGCTGATGTGCCATGCTTCCTCTCCTTTCCTGCAGGCAGTTTTAAAATTATGTTTTAAGGGTATCATTATAATTTTCACTCAATTTTGGGACTATTGGTATTTTTCAAATGTTAATTAAAACAGATATTCCCCAATGACATTCCAATACAATATCAAGACTCCTGGTATTTAATGAAACTGATAACCATGCCCTTTCTGAACTTTCTGATAAGAATTAAATAGTTTGTGATGATATTGGGTGGGAATCAACCAACAGCAAATGGAATGAATTCCTGGTATTTGCTCCCTCTGCGTCAGCCTCTTTCACCTCCTCAGAAAATACTCCTAAGGGTTTGAAGGATTCTTAGGAATGGCATGAAGTAAAAGGTTGAAGCAAGAAGGAAGACTTCACAGAAGTCACCTCCAGGAAGGTAATGAAGTTCCTTTCCACAAACTTGCTGTTTGTGATTGGTTGGCTCCTACCCATAGTTCACATTCTTGGCTTCAGTACAGCATTCTGAATGGCATGGGCTAGTTAAGGACATTTGTAGACTGACAGTGAAATCCTAAGCAGAGTTACTGCAGTCTAAGCCCATTGAAATCAACTGGACTGGAGTAACTCTCCTTAGGATTTCACTGTGAGAGAATCTCCTAGGGACTCCTTTTGACATAAGAAGAACGTGTGTATACCTAACCAGCATTTCCCCCCTTTGAACAGCAGGCCACTGTGTCATACCAGACGCTGCTTTAGAAATTTCTCAGTTTCAAAAGTGGTGTTCTATGATTCACAGGAGACTGCTGTTGGAAAATACAAGCTCAAAGTCCCACTGAGTGTACGGAACATGGTTCTTTGGATGCTGGCCATAGGATCCAAGCCTGCCCTTTTTGTGGCAAACCAGTAACCACTGAATCCATTAGCAGTTGTGAAGGCTGACAAGTATTTATCTTTTGTCTCAAAAACATATATTCCATACGACATGGTGATCACGGGTGAAGCCAAATCTGCCATCCTCAAATGCATTTTCTGTGGGCTTTGATGGGAGTACGTGAGTTAAAAGTGACTTTCATGCTGTGTTTTTAAAAATGCCAAGTTCCATGTCTGCGTCTTCATACAGTAGATCAAAGTCCTTTAAAATGTTAAAGACTTTTCCCCACAGTTAGTTTTTTCAGTTTATCTGGAATCCAGCCATTTGGAAATCAACAAGGTGGGCTGCTGCTGTTCTCCAGCAGTTACAGCCTAAGACCTCTGCTGCTTCAGGTCAATTTACCTTCAAGGTTGGTGGTGCTATTTTTTCCCATGTACTGCTTAATTTTTTTTTCAAAAAAAGAGCATGCTCAGGTCAGTTGTCTCTGCCTTTGCATTAAATTTGTCCTGAGCCATTGCTTTGGAAACAATATTTTATAATGGTATTCTTTTGAATGCTAGTGTGCTCTGTTATTAACCTCTGTTGCATGGTGTTGATAGTATATACTGCTTCAATTTTGTCTGCAGAAGTGTGATTTCCATAAAGAGAATGAGGAGTCAATTATGCATGCAGATTAATGTTCTAATCTCACTGCCTGTGTATGGACAATAGCAAAAAATAACATTTGTTCTAGCACTAGTATATCTATTTTAGCAATAGCACAAAGCCATATTATCCTATTTTCATTGGAAATGACCATACATTAAAATTCATGTAACATTTATTCAAGTTCTCAAGTTTCACTTTTAAAGAGACAGCAAAATTAAAGTATAATAAGAATATAATGGTCTTAAGAAGTGAATCACTCACAGTGCACACTAATATGGAGCCATTTGACAAGAAGCACAAGGCAGGATTGTCCATTGTCTTCCATATTGTTTGCAATAACTGTAGACCCTGTAGCTAATCTAATTAACACATGGATATCCAAAGTATTTGGACTGGACAAAAGCAACATAAAATTGGGTTACACGCAAAAAAAGTGAACAGAATTACACTAGTGCAGATGATGAGTGAGTTACCTCTCTACACTTAATTAACAGTTTGTTACTGATTTTTCAAGAGATTTAGTCTTATGTAAGCTGTATTATTAAAAAGACTATAAATAGGAACTGACAGAAGAATGTCTTCTGTGAATAGAAGGGAACACTTGAATCCAAAGCCATGATTTCGATTCAATCTTAAAACTGAAATCCTGTGTACACTTACCCAGGAATAAGCCCCATCGAACGTATTGACTTCTGAGTAAACATGCTTGAGATCACGGTGTAAATTAAACAAAGATGGACATCTTCCAAGAAAACCACAAGATATGGCTCATAGACAATGCTTGCCAAACAATCTGAAGTGTTAAAGAAAGTATGGCTGATTCTTATTTGCCTTTGTTAGACTTGTTTAAAATAGTTATTTATAGTTTGCCTACCATGCACTGACAGTGAATCAGTAAAATACTGCATGACTCAGCATGAAGTTTAATATGAGAATATCATTATAAAATATTATTATGAAACGTCTTTGTGTAATGATCCTTGTACATGGAGGCTTTTGTCCACTGTGGGCAGCTAAACAGAATATTAATAATAAAATAATAGACTTTTCATATACATACATGCATGATGCTGCAAAAGAGCATATGTGAGCTATTCCTTTCTGTATTGTTCCATTCATCTTCTCATCAGCTCCCACAAAGTTATTTGCAGTAATTTATTTGGATCACTGGTGCTTTCTTCCTTGTTTCCCCCCCCCCTCTTCTATGCCTTCTATAAATAAGTGTCTATAAATATACCTTGATGTTGTCTTTCTATAATTAACCATTTTTGTATAAACACCATACTGGCATTTTATGTTAAAATGCCATTCTTTAGTATGGGTACACCTGCTGCAAAGGGAACATTGATGAATGATAGTTTACACCTCATAAATAGTACAGCAAAGTGGTGTAAACAGCCAGAAAACTTGGTTTTACAAAGTTTTGTAGCATTGTTCAAACGTCACAGAAAACGATTTATAATTTAACCCCTTTGTTCCCAGTTTTATGTTGTGAGTGTGTATGTATATACACACATACGAAATAAACAACTTTGGTTAATTTTTTTGACCTAAGGGGTTAAACTCAAGAATATATGTACGTATATATGTATGATATAAATTGAGAGCTGAAACGCTCAAAGCTTTACTGCACTCTCAAAATACGTATTTCTCTTTTTCTCTGCCAAGCTTTCAAAAAAAGTTTCAGTGAAATCCAAGTGTGCAGAGACAAACTTAAAACGAATTATTAATTCTTTGATGTCTCATTGTAAGAGGTATTATGTTATTGTTAAATGATTTCGTGCTGTTGTGAGCAGGTTGTGATTTGGCATGCTTTTATGAATTGCACCCAGCATGTTAAAAGACATTCTTTTAATTGTTATGTGAAATGTTTGCATATGTGGTTATTATCTGTGAACTCATTGTACATGTATCCAAATGTGTTTTCTATTGTGCTTGATTTTGCTGGCCATTCTTGAATGACTTGGCAATTCAAGAAACAAATGTTCTGTGCTGTTGTCTGTAATGCGTATTCTGTTTGATGTGTTTTGTCATAGTCTATCATCCTGTATCCTCTTTTTGCCAACAACATATCTTGATATGTGTTGGAAACAAATTTATGCAAAGACATATCTATCTTAGTAAGCTTTGCTTTACATATTTTAAATTTTAATTTCAGAGTAGTGTGTTCAACTTTTTAAGATAACATGGTTTGCTATAAATCTTTTGCAGTTAATCCACCATCAGACTTGAATTTTAAAATTATAGATGAACGTACTGTTCAAATGTCATGGACGAGGCCATCTGATGCAATAGAAGGTTACAGGATAACAGTGACACCTGCTACAATTGGTAAGGTTTAGTGTTCTTAAAAATAATTTTGGGGTGGTGGGGGTGCTGTTAGAAAAAAGCAAGATTACAAAGACAACATTGTAGAAAAGGAAAAAATACAAATGATCAACTATATAAGAAGTATGATGGTGGAAGAAAGTATCATAACAGACTTATGGCAACCCCCTGTCGGGGATTTTAAGGCAAGAGACTAACAGAGGTGGTTTGCCATTGCCTGCCTCTGCCATCCATGTCAGAGCATAAGAATTATACAAAATATAAAATGATGAGCTAAAGATGTATTGTCAAAGGCTTTCACGGCCGGAGAACGATGGTTGTTGTGGGTTTTCCGGGCTGTATTGCCGTGGTCTTGGCCTTGTAGTTCCTGACGTTTCGCCAGCAGCTGTGGCTGGCATCTTCAGAGGTGTAGCACCAAAAGACAGAGATCAAGACACTGAGAGATCTATGTCTTTTGGTGCTACACCTCTGAAGATGCCAGTCACAGCTTCTGGCGAAACGTCAGGAACTACAATGCCAAGACCACGGCAATACAGCCCGGAAAACCCACAACAACCATCGATGAGCTAAAGGTTTACATCAAATACATTATTTCCAAAAACACATTGCAACACTTGTTCTTTGACAGATTCTATGGCAACTGACCTTATTCTGAAAAAAGTTCATCACCACTGAATATAAATATCCTATTTGTATTGTTTTCTTCCTGTAGTTGTCTATGTTTAGTAAGGTTATCCATTAACATAATGAACCTTACTTTCCATAACCAAACATCAATTTAAGGCAAACTTTTCTGCTTCCAGGATTGTGCTAACAATATTCTTGTTGCAGCCACCAAATTCTTTAACACGTTTTAAAATGGTTTCCTTTTGCCCATGTAGGCATATACCCTATTAAAACTAATATGGAAACACATCCCTGTTTTCTAGTATTCTGGTTGCTGTTTTAAAGCGAGTTGTCCATATAGTTCATTCCTGGACACTCACACCAAGTATGGAAAAGAATGCCTGTTTGCCTTCTGCATCTCCAACCAAGTTTGGTTGTTGCACCTGTCACTTGAGGTGTTCTGTCTGGAGTATTAATGCTATCGGTAAAACCCATTTTCTCTTAAGCCAACATTTGTGGAGCTACAGAACATATCTCTGTGCAGTATGCAACTTGTTGCTGATTGTCTTCTGAATGATAATTAACAGGTCTTTCCTCAATTTCTTTTTATATAACAATTTTCAGTCTTGTTCAATGACATTTTTTCTCCATTTTTTGCATGCCCAAATGCAATTGGAGAAGAGATGTCAGGGACATCTTAATTTATTTTAAATTTTCTCTGATAGTTTAGTTGTATGTGAAGGAATTGAGATATCTTCAGCATACAGAACATTAAGATTATGTGCAGCAGATTGTGCCTTAGGGCCAAACTACATGTGAAGTTGGGGATCCATGTTTGGATGCTCCAGTGAGTGATTTACCTTTTAATCACAGCCACCGGGGAGGGATATGGATTGGAGCTGCAGTCATGGGAATGGTGGGGGGATTGCCTATCCTCACAGAGTCCATTTGCTCTGAAGATAATGAATACATTAAAAAAACCCCAGCAAGTAGTACTGTGCAGTGTGTTTTATCTCTGCCTAAGCTCAGTGGCAGGTCTTTGCAAGCTCAGCCACTATCATCAAGATGTTATTCAGTAGCTCGTAGGCTGTGCCCCAAGCAATTGCAATTTACATTTTAATAAGCCGTTCCTCCTCAGCACTCAGCTGCTAAGCACTAGGCTGCTGAACCTCTTTGTGACATCAGGACCACCAGGTCTAAGTAACACAGAAGGCCGTGACTGGCCGCACAGCCATACTGTGGCATCCAGATAAATCAGCCACTTATTTTTAGGTGGCACTCAAACTTGTGTGCTTTGAGTTATCATTAGCTGTTGCAGAAAAGCAGATGATTTTGAGGCTTCCAAAGTCTTTCACGCTATGTGGATAAATAGTGCAATCCTAAATAGTGGGTTTAGTCTGGAGTAACTCAGTTTAGGATTGCATGGTTGGTCTTTTCACTGTTTTTAAATTAGCCCTACTGTCCTTAGAAATTCTGTTATATGCAATTATTCTATGGTTGTTGAATTGCAGATGGACCTACCAGAGAATTTACCCTAGCACCTAGCACTACCCAAACTGTATTAAGAGATCTCCTACTTGATACTGAGTATCTTGTTACAATAAGTTCATATGATGATGTAGAAGAGAGTTTATCTGTCTCTGGTCAACTTACAAGTAAGTTTACATGGTAAATCGAGATTTCAGTACATCTGAGTAAACCTTTTTTGTACTTCAACCCCCTCCCCCTACTTTAGTATATGCTTCAAACACTCAAAATATAGAAAGGTACTTTTTATGGGGTCTTGAACCAAATAACATGAATCCTGTGTAAATTTCTGTTAATACAAAGGAGAGTGATTGTTCCTAATTCATGCTGCTTCTGAGGGTCCGCTCACCTAGGAGCAGAATTTCAGGAAGCCTTTTGGGCTGCAGTGGGAATGGGGTGGGAAGGAATTCCTGTTCTACTGAGAGATTATTAGCAGAATTTTACCACAAGATGTAAGTCAGTTTTTCTGGAGTTTGGCATACCACCAGATTGCAAGAGAAAATGTGCTTGTAATCGTTCTGTGAGCCAGTTGATTTAACTTGTATACCTGTATCATTCTCTCAGAAATGCAGGGCATGAGACAGTGGGATAGGAGTCAAAACTGTGTTAGGATTAGCATTGCAAGGCCTTAGCCAGCAACCCCCAGTAGGAATTGAGGGGCAGGGCCTGTTGGGTAAGAGTTGCACCAGTGTACTTACGTCACTTACAGTAAAAATCAAATATGACATTTTTAGGCACTATTTAGCATTTACAATTTTTTAAAAAATAAAATACTTGAGGATCCACCATGTAAAACATGGTGACATAAGCATGCTGTGAGGCCTGGAATCTCTGGTAGGTATGGAGGAGAAGAAGCTGTGGCATAGGGCAGATGATAATTAATCCAACGAGAGATTAACCAACTCAGGAAAAGAGCCAGCATCTTGCAACCATTCCTCCTGCATTTCTCCCGAGACAATCCGATGAAAAACTGCTTGTACATTTTCTTTTAATTTTTTTTGAAAAATGGATAGGGTCATAGAGTGATTATGAAAAGGGCTAGAGATTTTGTTTTTAAGTTAAAGCTGAAATTTAAAGACATATGGGCATTGTCCCATATGCCTCTTTGAAGGAAGTAGCCCAACTGTATGAATCTACCCTGCCTTTGACAATGAAGATTTTTTTCTATTATCATGCACTCACATTCTGACTTTTGGGGGAGAATAGCTACTCTGATGTTATGCATGAGCCCTGTGCATGATCAGTGATTACAAATGTAACCCCTGTAATGGAGAGAAATTTGTCATGTGAAATCTGTCTATAGATTTGGATAGGGAATACTTTCTAGTTTCCCATTAATCTTATGCTTTCTTTTGTTCCAGTTCAAACAGGTGGATTAATAACAACAGAGGAAAAGAAGCCTGATGGGGTTCAGCTGCAAAGTAAGTATCTTGTCAGCAAGGTGGTCCCATACTCTAGAGTAAGAACTTTTAACAGTGTCAGGCACCCTTTCTAGGTAGGCAGTTGTTCTTAGTATGAGTCTTTATTGGGCAGTGAAATTCTATATCTTGACGTATCCCATGCCAATCACTGTAGAAGCTTACCTGTTCCATTTCTTGTCTTGACTGCTAATTGTTTAAACTTCCTGTTCACCATACTCTGTGTGCCTTGAATAAGACCCTCCTCATCTTTGATCTATCCTTCGGAGTAAAGTCTGTTCAGCCTGGTGAACAATCAATCTTTGTTTTATTCAGGAGGCCTACCAATTGTTTTCATTTTGGTTCCCAGAAGTTCACAATTTAGAGCTTGATACCTACTACAAAGTGCAAACATATAGATCGTCTTTAGACTACACAGGCATATCTTGCTGCTGGTTTTGTACTATCCTATGTCATATTTATACACTATGTATTATTTATATGCAATGGATTGAATTCAAAGAACTGTGAGGGAAATGGATTTTTCCTGCCTCTCTGTGTTTCCTACATACCCAGAACCTCCTCAGAAGCGTCCTTGAAGATCACCATGGGTTGGAGTGGTGGGGAGGGATGCCTGAAGCTTCAGTGGGAAATGTTTAAAAATCAAGGATTTCCGCAGTGTGAAGGGAGGTACTTTCTGCTCCTGCAAGAGCACCTTCTTTGGATGTAGCTGTTTGCATACAATGTGTGTATACATGAAAGAGAGAATTTATTGCTGGGCTACATTGTTGTAATTTTGTTAAAATTGTATTCCAGAATGTTCCATTAGCGCTGTTACCGATCTAGTTTTTCTTGTGGATGGCTCTTGGAGTGTGGGGAGAAATAACTTCAAATATATATTGGACTTCATTGTTGCTCTTGTATCGGCTTTTGACATTGGAGAAGACAAGACAAGAGTTGGAATTGTTCAGTACAGTTCTGATACAAGGACTGAATTCAACTTAAATCAGTATTTCAAAAAGACAGATCTCATTGAGGCAATAAAAAGAATACCATACAAAGGAGGCAATACAATGACAGGTATGGACTTTTGGGTGTTTAATAATACAGGAAACATGAATGAGTATCAAGTGCCTGTTATGTTTATTAATCATCTTACTTGATTTTACAGGATTAAATTTGATATAAATGTTGACAACCATGGATTAAAGAATAATAATCCATTTTGTTAATTGTAGGTGAAGCTATTGATTACCTGATTAGGAATACGTTCACTGAGTCTGCTGGAGCAAGGAAAGGCTTTCCCAAAGTGGCAATTGTTATTACAGATGGAAAGTCTCAAGATGAAGTAGAAATTCCTGCAAGAGAACTGCGTGGTATAGGAGCTGAAATATTTTCTTTGGGTATGTTGAATTTAATGCAAAAATTGTTACAGGCATCTGAGTCAAAAGTTTGAGTTTTGTGGTGTTGTGATTTTATAGCAAGTTACTTGTATTCGATTTACTTTTCAAAAGCATTGCCAGCATTTGGACTTATTGCCAACTGTGCCAATATTTTTAAATGCTGCTTAATAGAAGTAAAAATAAATCACCAAAATGTCTTTATCATGGTCCCTCTCAGTATGTCAAAGAGTCCCCCATATACAAAATAGCAATATTTTAAAACTTTTAAATCAACCAGCTTTTCTGTCTGGCAAAGAGGATGATGCATTTCCTTTGATCAGCAAAATAGCTATGCTGATTGGAATCAAAAGCCATGTGGGATGAGGAATTGGGTGAGATCCAGCGGAAAAGCTGGTAGGATCCAACCAACTGCTTTAAACTAACTGAATGCATGTTCTTAAAGAAGACTGCTCTGAATGCATTATGCTTCCTTATCTTGAATCAGACCATTGGTCCACCTAGTCTAATAAGGACTAGCAGTACTTCCAAGATCTCAAATTGCAGCCCTATTACTTTAGGACCATTTAAAGTGGAATTGCCTGAGATCCTCTACATGCAAAACTTGCACTCTGACACTGTGCTGTGTCTGTCCTGAATGCCAACTGCCTTTGTTCTTTCTGCTTGCACTTAAATCCGTACACTTGGATCCATCCTGCAAACAGGGCTAGTGCGTCCATTGAGGTGGTGCCGGCAGCCGCCTCGAGCATTGACCAGGGACAGGGGCATGTGCCGCAGAGCTGGCGGTGGCAGTGCTGGCAGCTGAATGGGAGGGCTGGGAAGCCACTCCCATGTGCTGCCCCAGCCACCTGGCCCGCAGGTGCCCAGCCAGGAGCATGTGCTGGCGTTGTCGGCATGGGACAACTGAGCAGGCAGCCTCCCAGCCCTCCCACTCAGTTGCCCTCTGCTGCTGCTGCCACCACTGCTGCTGGCACACAGCTGTGGGCCAGCCAGGTGTGGCAGGCGGCCAGGATGGTGCGGGGCAACTGAGCGGGGAGGGTGGGAGGCCACCCGTGTGCCGTCCCAGTTGCCTGCCTCGCCAATGGGGTGGCCGGCTCGCAGCAGCATGCCCTGTGTGATGATGTCACGCACAGTGACATCATCACGCAGTCTGGGTGCGGGATGATGTCATGTGGGGGCAGCAACACCTCTGAAGCTGCTCCTGGGTGCAGGTATCTGGCCTCAGGTGCCAGAAAACCTGGCACCGGCCCTGCCTGCAAATCTGCTATAACAAAAACTCAGCTAGCTTCTTCTGCATGTGTGAGCATCTGAGGATACATACATACCGTATGTGGCAGCTCATCTGATATTGAGAACTGAGGTAAACAGGGAAGCATCTTCCTTTCGTGTGAGATTGGTGCAGTGAGCAGCTGTTAAGCAGAGTGGAGGAAGAAAGAAAGAACTCCCCTTTTCAAAAAGATGTCTGGCCCTTGATAGGTTTTCATTTGAAAACTTCTCATATATTAGTCTGATGGAGACGCAGCATTGATGGAGGGAGCTCAAACCAAGCCAGGCATTTCTTTCCATCTGTTCATCCCTGCCTCTGAACTCATGGAGAGGCTGATCTCAAGCCAGAATAGTCCCATGAACTCAGCAATATGGTTATGCAGCCATCTGTAGCATTTGTTATTCGTTGGGTCTCACATATTTCTGATTTTTTTTTAAGGAATCAAAGCTGCAGATGCCAAGGAACTGAAGTTAATTGCATCTCAGCCCTCACTGAAACATGTTTTTAATGTGGCTAACTTTGATGGCATTGTGGATATACAGAATGAAATAATCTCACAAGTGTGCTCAGGTGTTGACGAACAGTTGGGTGAACTGGTTAGTGGTGAAGAAGGTGAGAAACTTTACAAGTTTCATTATAGCTAGATTGCAAGTATCCACCATTGTGGTGGACACTGGTTTTGAGGGAGGAAATAACTACTGACTCAAATCTAAAGAGCTAGTTTAAGTGCCTCCAAAAGTTTGTGCACACCCAGTAGTTTTTTTGACTTTTTAGTTTGAGCTGCTACCCTTAGTGCCACATCACAGTTTGGGAAATTTTGTTGTATTACAAAAGTGGTTTCTCATGGAGCATAGTGAGCTACAACTGAAAAACCATAATTAAAAATCTTGTTTGCTCCTATAGAATTAATTGCATGTTGCTTTTGGGCTAAGCCTCTGTGTTGAATTATAAATATCAGAGAATACAAACTCTGAATAGGTGTCACTGAGTGGACTCAAAACGTACCTATCACTGACTATTGCGATCAGTTTGATACTTTTGAAGAGTAATCCTAAGAAGGTCTACTCAGAATTAAGTCTAATTTTATTCAAAGGGGCTTAGTCCCAGGAAAGTGTTCCTGCAAGACTGTAAGACTTAAATAATATACTTGTAACTCTTTTTTTCTAAAAAAAGATGTACTTGACTTAATTTTCTGAAACTGCCAGTTACGAAGGGGCATTAGTGTCCTGTAACCTTTTGGTTATGCAGGGAACGGCATCTAATGAAAATCTACAACATGGGATATAGTATTATTTTGCACTGTCTATGGCAGCACTGCACTATGAATAAAACAGTAAGTGTAATGATGTCACCTGGCTAAGAACTTAACTTTGCCCAGTATTGTCATTTATTTGATCAAGCACTTCTAAGGGATGTTTGAGGTTTGTTTTGGGGGGGGGGGGGGGCTGGATGCAACTATGTTCATAAAGTCTGTTTATAATTGAATTTTTGTTTTGAATTTTTCAGCTGTTGAACCTCCATCAAACCTTGTAGCTACACAAATCTCATCAAGATCTATTCGAATCACTTGGTACCCATCTCCTAGTGAAATAACTGGCTACAAGGTGGAGCTTATTCCAATGATAGCTGGTGCCAAACAATATTCATTGAGCGTGGGACCCCAAACAACTGCTTTTAATGTTAAAGACCTTTCTGCAGAAACAGAATACCAAATTCATGTGTATGCCGTGAAAGGACTGACTGCCAGTGAACCAGTGACTATAATGGAAAAAACTCAGCCAGTAAAAGTTCAAGTGGGTAAGTCAGTGATGGGTGAAATGAATGTGCCCAATACCAGTTGATTTGTACAAAAGTAACATATTATTGGGGGAAAGATAATTAATGTAACAGACAGAAAATATAGTTTTTTTACTTTTTTATTTGCAGTTATATCTTTTAGAAAAGTGAGTAGAGTGGCTTTTGGAGCTCTTGATGCTTTATACACTAAAATAAGCATTGCGATCCCACAGACTTCTGCTGACTGATTTAAAAGATACAGGGGTGAAGCCAAACCTGTGCTTGTGCAGGCAGAAGCTACTTTCGCTTGCCAGAAGAGGATCTGCTGCAGCCGCTCGTGCCATGTCCACTGCTGTCCTCTGATGCTCTAGAGGGGCTTTCTTGGGAGAGCAGGGGGCTATAGTGGGAAGGGGATGGCGACAAAGACTATAAGCTTTTCTTCACATTTGACTTATTCCTGATTTTCTTATCAGTCAATTCCCATATACTGGCATCAGTTTGGGTATGATTCTTCTGCACATCTGCCCTCCCTTAGCAATTTTACAGTTGTGTGTAGTCGGTTTATTTTGTTCTGCATGTGCCTTAAATAATCAGGATTTTCAAGGGAGGGTGCTGCCATCAGTGGCATCATCAGTGACGTCATAGCACCCCCTTTTATTTTTTGTGCATGCTTATATTACTATATCGATATAAGGACTGAATTTTTTAAAAGATTGGAAATGAACATGTGAGGAAGTTTTGGTATGGGGAAGCCTGAAAGGAGAGCAGCTCCACCACCTATACCTAAATTCCTCCCCTTGTGGTCCAAACCAGAGAGCCCTGTCTAGGCTGACTGAGAGCCAGGAGGTGGAGGCTAACACTGGAAGGGTAAACTGACCTCTGTTGGGATGGATCCCAGAGCAGCAGTGGCTACATGCTATTCAAACTGTGCTTCTTTTTTAGGTGCTAGAAGTGCCTCCCTCCACGGGCTACCAGGGCCTTTGCAATTTAAAAACAAACATCGATTTCATATTGTTATGTCAACCTACCATTGTTAACAATAAATGTACCAGATTCTCTGAATTCTCAGCTTTCATTTTGAAAAAGTGTAAGTCTCTACCTCCTTCTTTTGTGGAGATATAAGGAAAAAGGTTTATCTCTACAATGGAAGGAACTAGAGACTTACTTTTTTTCAAAATGAAAACTGAGAATTCAGAGAATCTGCTGCATCGGTTAGCGCAACAGTAGGTCAATACAGCAGTATGAAAATGACAATTTTAAAAAGGATAGAAAACAAAACGGGTGGGAAGGAATGTGGGGATGAGTACTGATTTAACAATGTTGAATGCCAAGTCATCAAAAAGTGGGTCTGAGGTGGGTGGGACAAACAAAACCAAAAGAAACATTACACATGAGGTAAAAAATCAACTCAAAATCTGCTTTCAGAAAAAGATTGGGGTAAAAAAGGTCTCAAAAGAACCGGAAAACCCCTGGAGAAAAACAAAAAAACCTGAAGTGAAATCTAAAGGCAAAAAAGGCATGTGGAAATTGGAATAAATCAAAGCAGTGTGGGGCCAGAACCCACATAAAAAACACATGTGGCAGCCCCCTATATCTAGAACATTTTTATTCTGTCCTTCCTCACAGGAGCTGAGGGCAGCTTACATGGTTTTCCCCTCTTCCATTTTATCGCCATAACAATTGTGTGAAGTGGCTGAGAGAAAATGACTGGACCAGAGTTATCCAGTGCACTAAACAGGGTCCTGTTCTGCGAGGCAGCTCCATTTATGGGTCTCTGAATACCCCAATACTTGAATGAACAAAAATGAGAAAACAATAATTTACTCAACAGCAATAGCCTGGATGTAGTACAGTGTATACAATGTGTTCATAGATATCCAAAATCAGAAATATGTCCCAACAACAGAAGAATAGCGTAACATACAGTGAGATGCAACACTGATGTCTGAACAAAATCTTTCAGAAAGATCACATTAATATAGGCCTAGAAAAGTGGATCCTTTATAGATTTTTGTGAAAAACATAAAAAGAATAAAAAGGAGAACTGTAAATTCCTTTTTCCTCAATATAAAGATTTTTTAAAGGTTGAGATTGTATAACATGGATTTTTAAAGGACTATTTAAAATAAGACTTAAGATAATTATGAGATGTTATTTTCTGTAAGTTCCCAATTATTGGTACCTGAAATAATGGTGGTGGTGATAACAGAAGAAAGGAATCTGAATATTATGGTCCAATTCACATAGTATTTATAGTGGCTTTTTAATGGGGATAATTGGGAGATATGAGTACTCATGCAATCCCACCACAATTACAATACACCAGATAATATGGCCATATATATTCACTTTGTAAAAATTGAGGTAAGGATTGCACAAAACATCGATGTATACAATTGATGTATACAACCACTTCACATTTTTTTGACGGAAATGGTAGAAATATGTCAGTGTTCATACTTCCTTATTTGGTAAGGTAGGAAGACAGTTATAGTACTAGAGCTTGTGGTCATCCAAAGAAATTGGTTGGCACTAGATTCAGGCAAGATAAAATAATTTCCCCAAACAATGTGTAATTAACTTATAGAATTTTCTGCCACAACATTTGTTAGAAATGTTTTGATAGCTTAAAAAAGGTTAGACAAAAGGTTAGACAAAGGTTAGACAAATTCAGAGGTCTGTGAGCTCTATTAAACATGACAACTATGTGGCACCTCTATCTTCAGACACAGTATACTTCTTAATGCCAGGTTATGAAAGCAAACAAAATGGGAAATCTTTTGCCTTTTTCTCATGCTTGTGGGCTTCATGAAAACATCTGGCTACCTGCTGTTGGAAACAGGATGCTGAAATACATGAACACTTGAACATTCCTATGAACCCTATAAGCTCCTAAATAGCTGATCTATCATTACTGGATAAATAGTTTTTGCTAATCCAATTATTTTAGCTAGAAGAGCCACATTTAATATTTTGGAAGTAAGAGCATCAGATCTGCTACTTTAGAAATGGACCCCATTCTAGGAGATAGCTCCTCTACAATAAACTGACAGCCTGACAATACCACCCTAAACAGTTATACCCTTCGAAGTCCATTGAAGTCAATGGGCTTAGAAGAGAATAAGTCTGCACCGGACTGCACTGTGGCTATCAAGTGCAATATCTACAGCTCAGATCCCTTCTCTGCCCTGAATGTGATAATCAAACCTATATCACACTGAAGACCCTACTTGGGTGGAAAAGCAGCATATAAATGCTTTAAATAAATATATCTAAATTTGTAAACATGATCCAAATGATATATATGGAACAAAAGGCAAAAATAAATGTGAATGGGGACTTAACAGAAAGTATAAAAATAGAAAAAGGAACAAGACAGGGATGCCCTCTATCGCCACTTCTATTCATCTTGACATTGGAAGTGCTAAACAATGAAATCAGAAAGACGGAAGCAATAAAAGGAATAAAAATAAAAGAAGAAGAATATAAGTTACAAGCATTTGTGGACGACTTGATATGTATTTTGGAAGAACCTATAGAAGCAATTGATTCCTTGATGGAGAAATTAAGAAGATTTGGCGAAATGGCAGGAATGAAACTTAATTACTAAAAAGCAAAGATAATTACCAAGAATATGACAAAAATACAATTAAGAAGTTAATGGAGAAATCCGGTTTTCAATGGGAAAAAAGTAAAATACTTAGGAATCCACATAACCAATAGAGTTACCTCCTTAATGGAAGACAACTACCAGAAATTACTAAAAGTCAAGGAAGATGTGAATAAATGGATAGACATGCATATATCTCTCTTGGGCCGAATAGCTACAATTAAAGTGAACATATTACCAAAATACATGTTTCTATTTCAGACCATTCCAATGATAAGAAATCAATCATATTTTCAAGAATTAAATAAAATAATTTCAAAATTCATATGGCAAAAATAAAAGACCAATCATAAGATTCAAAGTCCTACAGAACTCCAAAGAGAAAGCAGGATGTGACCTACCTGACTGGGAGCTACACTACAAGGCTTGTACGTTGTTATGGATAAAGGAATGGATCCTATTGCACAACTCAAGACTTTTAAAATTAGAAGGACATGACCTTAAGTTGGGATGGCATGCCTACCTCTGGTACCAAAAAACAGATACACACAAATATTTTAAGGATCATATAATAAGAAAATCCCTGATGAATGTTTGGGAGAAAATAAAAGCCCAAATATATAAAAAAATGCCAAGATGGATATCACCAGTGGAAGCATTTACCCAACCAAACTTACTAAAATGGGATAATATGTACACCTATGAACAGCTGTAAGAAGAGGATGGAAAGCTAAAGTCAACAGAAGAACTAAAAGAACAGCATAGAGACAGGATAGTGGGTAAGAGCGCAAATAGAATCCAGATTTACTAAAGATAAAACACAGAAATTCTACATGGAATGATGCCCTTTTGATAAGCTGCTGTTAGAAACAAATGGAAAACTAGGAGAGAGGCGGAATGCAACTGCCCAATCTGAGACTTTACCATGATGCAATCTGCCTAGTTTGGCTAAAAGACTGGATGACATTAAAGAATAAGAAACTATTAGCCCTAGAGGGATATAAAAAAATTTTTGGATGGCACGCATACCTATGGCATGACAAAGTAAAGGTCAACTCGATGTTCCTGCATCATTTTGTAAGGAGAAGTCTATATACAATCTGGAAGAAGTACAGAACTTACCTACAAGAAGGAACCCCCTTGTGGGTGGTTCCATATGAGGTGATAGATCCGAGAGCTGTGGATAATGAACAACAATGTTTAACGTATAAAGAAATAACTAAGATTGAAGTATCTAAACTTAGAATAAAGACGCAAGAGGAACTATCACCTAACTATGATTGGTTCCAGTATAGACAGATTAGAGACTTATACAACTCGGACTTTGCAAAAGGGGGCATACGAACAGAGAACTCGGAACTAGAGCAGACCCTTCTTAAAGAAGACAAGAAAAGAATATCCAAGGTATACCAAGTACTGTTGAAATGGTATACTGAGGATGAGATAGTTAAAACACAGATGGTGAAATGGGCTATAAACTTTAATAAAGAAATAACAATGGAGGCATGGGAATACTTGTGGAAAACTACAATGAAGACAACGACATGTATTAATATTAAAGAGAACATTTTCAAAATGATCTATCGTTGGTACATGACACCAAAGAAGATTGCGCTAGGGAATTTGAATACTTCTAATAAATGCTGGAAATGTAAGAAACATGAGGGCTCCCTCTATCATATGTGGTGGTCGTGTGAGGTAGCTAGGCAGTTCTGGGGGGAAATAATAAGAGAAATGAGTGAAATTTTACAGTTTCAAATAAATAAGAACCCAGAACTCCTGCTGCTAAACTTGGGAATGGAGGGAATTCCAGCCCATCATAGGACGTTGATTTTTTATATGACTGCAGCAGCTAGACTTTTGTACGCGCAGAAATGGAAAGTACAAGAAGTGCCAACTATTGAAGATTGGATCTACAAATTGCTGTATATGGCTGAAATGGACAAGATGACAAGAAAACTGAGAGATCTGGACTCAGGGCAGTTTAACACAGACTGGGAGAAGCTGAAACAATATCTGGAGAAGAAATGGGAGGTGGGAGGAAAACTGTGGCAGTTTGAGAACTACTGAAGTATAATAAAAGTATAAAAGAGAGGGGTGACTTTGCCGGGGGAGGAAGAGAAATGTGAATTTATAAGCAGTTAGATTAATTGATTGAGATATATATAGATATGTATAGGTTAACTGATAGAACATTGATAGAGAATAATTAATGATAAGGTTTAAACATGAGGATTGAGTAAATAACAATATTTTCTTTCTTTGATAAGATTTATATGCACCAAACTGAATGTACAGAAGAGTTAAATTGATTGATTATGCGAGGAGTTATATAGAATTACCATAAAAAGTTGAAATGAGTAATATATAGAGAACAAATCAAATTGTTTGATTTAAATGTGGGAAATTTTTATGGTTTATGATATACAGGTTTATATAGAAATATTCAAAACTGGAAAATGGGATAAATTGTTTATCTAAAGACGTATAGTTTGGGTGTATAATAAGTAAAGGAGTTAAAGATGTACTGCTTAATATAATGAAGAATGTATATCTGTTTTAGATAGAGGAATTTAATAGAAGTAAGGGAAAAGGGACAGAGGGTGGGAAAGCTGTTGGAAGTCAACAAAAGGGGGGGAAAGGGAGGGGGTTAGAAACGAAAAATTAGGGGAAAATTGACGGTAATGTAAAAATAAAAAGGTTCTAACCCAATAAAAAATTTTTCAAAAAAAAAGAAGAAACAAATGGAAAACTAATTAGAAAATTATATGCCTTCATGAAACAACTGAAGACAGGAGAGAAGGCACTAAAAGATCATGTGGCAAAGTGGGAACAAAACCTGGGGCATAGCGTAGATATGGAGAACAAAGATCAAAATAACAAAATCAGCCACCTTCAAAGAAAACCTATATAAAATGTTCTATAGGTGGTATGTGACACCAGAAAAATTAGCAAAGATGTATCCCAAAGTACCCAATAAGTGCTGGAAGTGTAAAGAGAAAATGGGCACCTTTTCCTATATATGGTGGCTATGTAAAAAAAACAAAGGAATATTGGAAAGGGATACATGAATTGCTGCAAGAGTTGCTAGAAATTAATATACCCTTCAAACCGGAAATGCTCCTACTAAATATAATGCCGGAGGAGATAAATAGGGAAAATAGATATTTGATAATCCATATAATAACAGCAGCAAGAATAGTATATGCCAGATATTGGAAGAATACAGATATACCAACAAAAGTAGAACTGATAGAGAAAATCTTAGAGATGGCAGAACTGGACACACTGACAGAATTAATAAAAGAAAAAAACAAACATGATGGGAAACAAAAATGGACCCTACTCAATAGATGGGTTGAATGGAAGTATAACATAGGGACATAACTGTATGTTAGCAAAACACAATTAAATGAATGAGGAAAGAAAAACTTACTAGAATTAAAGAAAGTAGACTTACAGTGATAATAGCTTAGTGGAAAATAATATAATTATGATGGAATTTGTAGAGACGAAATGAAATGCATGGTATATATCATGTAACCAAAAATGTAAGATTTTTGATTAACTCTGCTATCAGAATAAGCTGGAACTAAAAACTAAATAAATAAATAAATATATCTATCTCTGCTTCAGCCCATCCCTCTACCCTTCCCTCACAAATAATAATGATGCAAAATACTTTCAGCACCCTAAAGTACTATATAAATGCTAAATATCATTCCTTCTTTTTTACAGAATGCTCACATGGCGTGGATGTAAAAGCTGACATAGTGCTTTTGGTTGATGGCTCCTACAGCATTGGCATTGCCAATTTTGTTAAAGTAAGAGCGTTTTTGGAAGTGTTAGTTAAAAGCTTTGAGATCTCACCTGAAAAAGTCCAGATAAGCCTTGTTCAATATAGCAGGGACCCATATACGGAGTTTACTTTAAACAAATACAACAAAATTGAAGATATAATCCAGGCTATTAACACCTTTCCATACAGAGGTGGATCTACAAACACAGGCAAAGCAATGACTTACGTGAGGGAGAAAGTTTTTGTTACTGGCAAAGGTGCCAGGCCAAATGTCCCAAGGGTCATGATTCTTATTACTGATGGAAAATCATCAGATGCCTTTAAAGATCCTGCGGTAAAGCTGAGGAAATCAGATGTAGAAATATTTGCCGTTGGTGTTAAGGATGCTGTACGGACAGAGCTGGAAGCCATTGCTACACCTCCTGCAGAAACTCACGTGTATGAAGTAGAGGATTTCGATGCTTTTCAAAGAATATCTCTCCAACTTACACAGTCTGTCTGCTTAAGAATAGAACAGGAACTTCGAGAAATTAAGAAGAAATGTAAGTAGTCTTTGTGGTGTAGAAATACATGGTAAAAACTTCCTATGAAAAGGTATAGGCCAAAGTTTACTTGCTACATTATATAATACCATCTATAGAATAGTTACATGGAAGAAGAAGAAACGGTGTTTTTCGTTTTTAAAAGTAGGAACGTATAAAATATTAGCTATTTCTCAATCGGTAGTGCCCATTGTAACATGGACTGCAAATTAAGCTTAATTAAATAAGCAAGGATTGGAAATGAAGAAAACTAATCCTGCTTTTATTTAATTTTTTTACCGTTGGTGAGGGCTACTTTAATCTTACTGCTAAAAGGTTTGGTATGAGCACAACGGAAAAAAGTTAAGCATTCTTTTATCTTTTCGTTTCAACAAAGAGATTAAATACATGCTTGATTCTACTGATGAAAACAATGGGCCATAGGAGTGCTTAACTTCGGCTAGCTTGGGGACCATGTTGAATTGGATCTTGATCATTTTCAGGCATGGTTCAGATGACTTGAGAACACTTTACTCTTCTAATGATTAATTATCTAGTAGTATTGCTTTCTTACTATCTTAACCATGCTAGAACAACAACATAATGGTACTTTTTGCACTCGGTTTTTAGAGCGTTTGTACCTGTTCCGCATCCCATGTTTGCAAGGTGTTCACACTTTCAAAACAGTCATGGGACGCAGTCCCTCTTGTCCGCTGTATCCCTGATTTTTCTCCTTGCGGATATACCGCGATGTTTTTTTAAGTCCACTGCTGACTGGCAGCTGGCCCACATTTTGCTAATGTGAACATTTTTGCCCCCTCTTTGCTTCTCTCCCCCCTCCTTTTCCCTAGGAGCTGATTGGTTTGTGCAGAATTAACCACTCCCACACTCCTCAGCTCTCTGAACTCCTTGTCCACCATTTTTTTAGTAAAGCGAGGTAAGGGTCATAAGGCTGCTTCTCTGTTGGTTTGCTTCCTCCTGGGTATGCACGCACTCTTTTATTTTTTTTCCCAAAGCCAGGAACAATTCCTAAGCTTGCTGCTAATTCCCTGCTGGCTTTAAAAGCAAGGAACGGGTTTAATAGCTACTTTCTCCTTCCTCCCTTAGGGTATGCACACACACCTTTTTTTAAAAGAGAAGAATGAGTTGCAACTGTTGTATCATTGTAATGTTACTGCACTTTCTTCCTGGCTTTAAAAGCCAGGAAAGGATTAAATGGCTGCTTTTCCCTCCCTCCCTCCCTCCCAGGCATGTTTCAGGCTTTGCAAAAGAGGGAAAAAAACTCCAAGCATTTTGCACAGTTTTTTGGAAACAAAGCCTCAGCTTGCCGGGAGGGGATGAATCAGCAGCATTTTAACCCTTTCCTGGCTTGATTTAAAAAATAAATGAGAGTGGTACATGTTTCCCCCCAGAACTCTGCCACCAATTGCCTCTCCAGAGGGCAGGGGACAGCCCAATCAGCAAAAGGTGGGGGGAATGGGTTCCAACATTGCAATGTTACTACGCATGTATGATGTAAATTGCAAAGTCCTGAAAGCCCAAAACTGCACTGAGGCTTCAAAGTGGGTTTGAAATGAAGCCACTGCGATTGGGGTAAATGCTCATAAATGGCAGTTTAAACCATAAGTGCAGAAAGGGCCTATGAGTAAACAAAAGCGATTATGATCTTGTGATTATTTCTTTATCTCCATTGTTTCCCTTCTGGCTCCTTTCTTGTAGATGGATGGAATACAAAAATTTTGTTAGCTTTAATTCTGCGTCATTTCCCAGTAATAGTAGGAAGGCCTGTATAGAAATGTGGATATATTTGCCATTGTTCAGAATTCATGAAGCATATGAGACAGTGCTTCTAACTTGACTCTTAAACTTCTTTTTAAAGCTGATAGCGTTATGAAATGCCAGAAATATGGAAACATTTAGAATTTCTAATGTTTGTCATATATAAAAACTATTCAAAATACACATTTACATGGTAAACAAGAACTACTGGACATACTGAAGTTATTTGGTTTTGCATAAATTTCTGGAATTTAGAGACGTTTTTAATCAAATAATGCTTTGCCCACCACATTTTTATTTTCAACAGCTTACTTACCTGCAAGGGATCTGGAATTTTCAGAGGTGACTTCTAATAGTTTCAAGGTCAACTGGTCTCCAGCAGGAGCTGGTGTTTTGTCTTACCTTGTTAAGTATAAACTGGCTATTGGTGAAGAGGAGTTCATTGTTTCTGTACCGGCTCCAGTTACTACCACGGTACTTACTAATTTACTCCCCAAAACCACATATACTGTCAGTGTGGTTGCAGAATATGAAGATGGTGATGGTCCTTCCTTGGATGGGGAAGAAACAACTTTAGAAGGTATAGTCTATGGTGCTGTGCTGTTCTCCAATCCTAAAAACTAAAAACTTGGCTTAGTATGTGAATTACCATGGCATTGTAGTTATTGCAGGGGAAAAAAACTATTTCCAGATTTGAGCAAGTAACTTGTGATGGTAATAGGGCTGCTGCTAAGCCCCAGGTTGGGGTGGGGCATCACCTGCCCCCAGGTCTCATTGCTCAACACTTTTGGAAGTGGTGGGAGGAGAGAAATTAAAAACAAGGCCTCATCTACTTACAGGAAGTTCTTACCATAGAGTTCTGGCGAGTCTGAGAGCTACCTGGAAGTAATAATGGTTAGCTCTAGGAAACACTCTGTGGTAAAGCTGGATAATCTTACCATAATTTCTGGGTAGTTCTAGGAATTGCCAGAACTCTATGATAAGAACTTACTGTGAGTAGACAAGATCTTATTTTACTTCTTAATTTTCTCCTGGAATGCTGTCTCCCCCAAACCCTCCCTCATATGGAAACATATTGATCGCTCATCAGGATTTACTTGGTGTTCAAAGAATAGTTGTCTTTAGATAACTGTGGATTAAGGCTCCAAATAGATGATCATAAAAAAATGGCACTAATCTTTTCCATTGCCCTTTGAACAAATTGCAACCCCAGATTGTGAAGACCACATTTTATTTATAGTGTATGTTAATGAAAGTGGCTCTTTGAATTAAGAATTGTCCATGTACTTAAAAATGAATTGCTTTAGGATAGACAACTTGTAATTTTAAAGTTTAGAGTTGTAACAGTACTTTACAAATGTAGCCTGATACATTAAAAACCTTGCTTGCTTGGAATTCTTGAGTTTAAGTCCTAGTTATTTTGGATATGCTATATTTAGTACCCCGTAAGTTCTGTTCCATTTTAAGTTGGAAATTATCCTATGTACACAAATATAAATTGGCAGAACATAAAAGGGGTTTCTAGATTTTAAAAATAGCATCCATATGTTTTTTTCTGTATTTCAGTTTTTGTGTGTGTGTTATTTAAATGTTAGCAATCCTGCAATGCTTTGGTTAGAAAGTGTTTACTTCTTATCACCGGATATAAGTTTTAATAATGCTATAAAGTTTTATACTTTCCAAAACTGCTCTCAGTCTCTCACCATCAGAAATGGCATATAAAGTTTTAATAGCCTCATTTTCAATTGGGGAAGACAAGACTCACTGGAAAAGTCAATAATACTAGGAATAAATGGAAGGCAGTAGGAAAAGAGGAAGACCTAAAACAAGATGGCTTGACTCAATAAAAGAAGCCACGTCCTCCAGTTTGCAAGATCTGAGCAGGTCTGTTAATGATAGGACGTTTTGGAGGACACACACACACACACAGAAAGAGAGACAGAGATGTAAAATCCCAGATTTTTCACTACTAAATGAGCTGGCCAAAATAAAATGACTTGCATTTTTTAATTTGTGATTTCTTTTTATAGTTCGTGGGTCACCGCGAAATTTAAGAGTAACTGATGAAACAACAGATAGTTTTAAGGTTGGATGGACACAAGCTCCAGGGAATGTTCTCAGGTACAGACTGGCATATAGACCAGTTACTGGTGGAGAGGGAAGACAATTAACTGTCTCAGCAAATGAAAGAGCAACTACGCTACAGAATCTGCAACCAGATACAAGATATGAAGTCTCTGTTACTGCTGAGTACCACTCTGGTGCTGGAAGTCCACTTAATGGATATGGAAAAACTGAAGAGGGTAGGCTGCAACATTTTTATTTCTCCTGCTGCCCCTTAATACCAGATTCACAGACATGGAGTGAAGTTAAGAACATAAGGTTCAACAAGCTAGGCAGAGAAGTCAAGGCATTCTCCTGATTTTTGCGTTTTAGCACTGACATTCAGAGTTTAGTGTCTGTGTATATGGAGGTTCCCTTTAATCATCAGAGCTAGTAGCCACTGATGTATCTATCCTCCATGCATATGTCTAATTCTTTTTATATTAGATTGCTTCTACTTAGCAATGCCCACAAAAGGTGATGGACAGAAGATTCAGGGCCCATAAATAAATACTTCTCTAACTCTCTTATGTAATTCACTGTTATAGAACATAGTGATGAGCACTAGATTAGTTTGCCTGTAGAAAGAACTGGACAAATTCATGGAGGATAAGTACTTCAGTGGCTATCAGCCATGGAAGATAAATGGAATCTCTATGCTTAAAGGTAAAACCCCTCTAAAAATCAAAGATGGAGAGGATTACAACAGAGGGAGGACTTGGCCACCATATTCTTCCTGTGGGCCTTCCAGGTGAACCCCAGTTGGCCAGTGTGTAAAACAGGATGCTGGACTCAGTGTACCTTTGGTCTGATCCATCATATTCTTATGTTCTTATGAACAACAGAAAAGAAGAGATTAAAATAACCTATTTGATTTAAAGCAGCAGCAAACTTTTTGCCACCATGTTTTAACATGTAGGGTAATGGTGTCAAATTCACTGGATTTCTATTGCATGTATCTGTGTGATATAGGGGATTGCAAATAAATGTTGATAGCATGCATTCCTCATACTTCTACATGTAAAAACGGCTGTATATGAACTATTCTTAAATTAATAATACCTATATAATATAGCTACTGTTACCACTATAGTAATTTCCCACCAATACCCCTTATATAGAGAAACATTGATTTTCAGATATAGTGGATTATATCCAAAGGAGCCTTTCTTTTCATGGAGGAGTTTCTCCTTATGTCTTAAATTTCATTCCAAGAACTATCTCCTTCTCCCAAATCCATTTTTGTTGCCAGTTGTTCCAGCTAATATGGCAGTTTCCTGTGTTAGGAAGGCCCTGTCCATAAGTACTATATTATTTCCGCTGATTACATAAATGCTAGTTGTTCATACAGTTTACATCACAGATATATCCTAGAAGTCTTAAAGATGTTTTAGTTATTCATGCTATTTATAGGCTGCCTTCCTCACTGAGACTCAAGGCAGATTACACAGTGTTAGTCAATATGATCAATGGCTCGGACATTCAATAAACAATACAATAGGATATAGATAGTAGAAATTTGAAAACAACAATAATTCCAAATACAGAGCCAAGACAAAACATAACAACTTTGCATGACATATTAAGCAATATGCAATTTTCTTCTCAAGTAATAATCTTGGTATATCTTACCACATACAGTTCTAGGAAGACCAAGAAACTTGCAAGTTTCTGATGCTACAACATCCTCAATGAAATTGTCTTGGAGTTCAGCACCTGGCAAAGTCCAGCGATATCTTGTAACATATACTCCAGTGACAGGAGGTGAAACTAAAGAGGTAACACTAAGGGGAGACACCACCACCACAGTACTCAGGGACTTGGAACCAGGAACCAGATATGACTTGATGGTAACTGCCTTGTATGCTTCTGGAGCAGGGGATGCTCTTTCAGGGCAAGGAGACACTCTTGAAGGTAAGAACAGATTGGTTTAAAAAATTCATGTGATTACAGAAGACACGTTGGTGAAGCCTTCTCTTTCTCCTGTGTCGCAGCCACGGGTTAAACTGCATAAATAGAGCTATGGTAGTAGAAAAGTGGCTCAAGTCTAATTTCTATAAACGTGAATAAAATACGGTAGATACTGGAAAGAGAAACTTGCTGTGTCCTTTTGAAAACAGCGTTATGGTGATTTCTTGAACTGTGTTACTGGGAGAAATATTTTTAGCCAGTTTCTGTGGCTGCTTGGCATGGCTTTTCATATCATTATCAGTGTTGGAATGGTTCTGCAAGACGCCATTAAGGTTCAGTGGCTCTAAGCTATCTTGGAATGTGATTCTTGCTTTGGGTGTGGGGACTTCTGTGACTATGGGGAAAAGTAGAGGTCAATATCTTCAGGAAAAGGGCTGTCGGATGCCAGGCTAGAGCGGCGTGGGCCATGTTCCCAGAGCATGGAGAGCTCAAGCAAGGGGCTAATTCCAGCAGCATAGTCAAGATCCAGTCTTAAGTCAAAAGCACAGAGTCCAAAAACTGGTGATAGTCTGGTCCAAGGGGCAGTCTAAAATGCAAGGTCAGGAGTTATTAGAGTCCTCTGTAGGCAAATTCCAGGGTTAGGCAAAGGCAGAATCAGTGCCGGTCCAAGGAGCCCCAGGAAACAAGGCAGGCTCTAATGGAAGAGTCAGAAGGGTGGCATCTTGTTGCTTCCACACCTCATGGTCTTCCTTGGCTGGGTTTTATAGTTAAGTACTGGAGGGTTGGGCTTGCAGCCAGCTGCTTGGGAGTTATCCTATGGCTACTCCTCACCACTAACTACAAGCAGCTGGCGTCGGGCCAGGAGGCGTGTGCTTTGCCGTTTCACCTGCAGGCTTGTCTTTAGCCTCCATCTGTGTCACTGAAAGGGTGTGGGCAATGCATGCAGGGACAGATCTATGAGTGGGCCATCCCTATAAGGGTGTGTGGAAACAGCCCTTATTGGGCTGTTTATTATCAAATTTGGTTATTAGACCAAGTTTGACTCCTTATAAGGTATTTCCTAAATGTTGCGAGTGGTCCAAATAGAGATTTATGACACAGCAACTAAAGCAGTGTTCTGTGTTGTTCAAAGACAGGGGAAGCCACATAGATCTGTTCTACCCGCTATTTTATTATGTAAAGAAGTCAGTGTTTAGTTTTACTCCTATTGCTTACTCTGGTTTCTTTGCATTTGCAATAGGGAAACAGTTATTCTGATGATGTTTTGCATGTACATGAGGCATCTGCCAAAGTGTATACAGAAGGAAGAGGAATGTACCCTATTACCACTGTCTGTCTTGTATCTTCCTTTTTGAAATACAGTTCATGGGGCCAGCAAAGATAAGGAGAGAAGATGCTGAATAAAAAGGGGGCTGGGTTCTCACCTTCTTGTTATCCCAACTACATGGTGTAGTTATTAATACTGGAATATGTATTTCTGTATATCTCAGTATTGTTGATTGGACTCAATATCATCTTTATTATTTGGCCATGTATAAGGATGCTGAGAAGCAGACAGCAAACTCCCACTAATGTATGAAACTAAACACTATCTGAATTAGTGGGCATTGGTTTATTTAATATATGCACAAGTGGGGGAATTACAAGGATTTGTGGAAGACATCTCATTTACCCCTCTTCCATTATTTCTTCTTCTCCCCTCTCCCACTATTTACTCCTTCCCTCTCACCAGCCAACCTACCTTTATCTGCACCTGCTGTGTTCAGCTTTCCATCCTTTTCCTGGCTCCCTTTACAGAGGAAATCTATGGCCCAGTTATGCAGTGCTTCCCCACACTATTTCCTCTTTCCTCCTGGCAACCCCATATCCTCTCCTCTACCTGTTTCTTTCCAGCATGCCAGAGTGGCTGTTTTTAATACAAATTACACCACAATTGCAGCAGGATAGCTGCTGCTGCCTGTCCACTAATCCTGCCTCCAAGTCTCAAGTCCAGTTCCCCAGGCCATGGAATAAGGTGACCCCAGCTACTGTCTATTATTTCTTATGGGAACAAACTTGCCTCCACCTCCCTCTTCTACCCTCCCTCCACTTAAGGGTGGGTGATTTCAGTAGAAATTGGCAGGGCTAGAGATGGGAACGAACCCTGCAGCAAGTCAGACCTAAATTCAGATATCTGGGTCTGACTTTTAATGTGGTGAAGCTTTTCACATTCCTATTTCTATGAATAGTTTATTCATCCTCTGGACTGTGTTTATTCTTGAGTTGGATAAGAAAGCTTTGCAAATATGTTTTAGCTGACTTTCTGGAGTTCTTGATAATCTTTTGGTTTTATGAGGACAGGCTAGCAGAATGCTGGCTAAGAACTAAAACTGATGAAATATACTTCCAGAGGAGATAAGGCAGAGTTTTGAACTTGTCATGATTACAGTTAAAGCAGAAGTTTTCTCCTCAGTCTCCTGAATACTATTAGAGAAAGCTGTCTTGGGGTTGGAGGTAATAAAAGAACTGTAGATATATTGTTTTAATGGAAGAAAATTATAAGATGAACTTGGATTAATAAAAAGTGGAAGGCAGAAAATGCTTTAAGAATATGAGCAAAAATGGGATGTATGGTCACAAAGGGCCAATTGTTTTACTCTTATTTACGAGAAATTATTTGTGAATAGCAGGGTTTTTTTCTGGGAAAAGAGGTGGTGGAACTCACTGCACAATGATGTCATTTGGGGTCAGCTGGAACAAGGGGGTAGTTTTTTAAAGTTTAAATCGCTCTTGGTGAAAATGGTCACATGGCCAGTGGGGCGGGGCCACTGGCCATGTGACCATTTTCAAGAGGTGCCAAAACTCCGTTCCACTGCGTTCCTGTTGAAAAAAAGCCCTGGTGAATAGTATGGACGGCGTTCATGGCATAGAATTCTAGTAAGTTTATAAGTAAGAGGTACACAATCTGCAGGTGTGCCATTTGGGTGAGGAAAAAAGTGGCCCTTCTCTATATTTTGGGTCACATGTGATTATTCTCCAGGAATATCTATATCTCCATTTATGAATATTCTTTCATATTAACAGGTAGTTGGGGGGTGGTAATACAATCTTGACAATATTCAAGGAATGGCATTTGACCTATACCATGAATCCATTGAATCTCAACAATGGGTGCACCCTGAGAGAGACCAATATAGCCACATCTCCTGGCCACTGGAACTGCCCCATTTCTGCCCACCCCTCTGTTGCCTCTAGTCCCCAGTGTCTCTGTTGGAACAACCTTCCACCCTTGTTCCCTAGCTGTCTTTAAATGCTTGGTGAGCCACTAGCGTACAGCCAAGCAGGGCTCTCCTTGTCTCCCCAAGAGCCCCCAGCAGAGCCCTTGCCCAATCCTGCCTCCTTGTGACGGGTAGGGTTGGCCAGGGCTCTTCTCCTTCTCTCTCCCTGGATCCCTTCCCTTCTGTCGAGGGCGACTTATGCCCACAGATCTTCTGCCTGAAGGCACAGCTGCACCTTGCCTTGTTATAGAGCCAGCCCTACATGAATTCATGTTTTTTTAAAACGCTCCTCTTCTTGTGTTGGATCCTGCCAGAGTGTTCTGCTGGCACCAGTGAGTTTCTTCTATGCAGAGTTCTTCCCTCAACAGAGAATGCTCTTGCATCAGTGGAAGCCTCCTCGCACCAGAGGAACATGCTGGCTTCAGTAGAATAAGCCAGCAGACTCCAACAACCCTAAATGTTTCTGAGAAGCCGGGCATTTGATCTGCATTATGGAAGCTTAGCTTCATGTCTAGGTGAAGATACTAATTTGAATATATTCTTCTTTCCTTTCTCTCTCTCTCTTAATTGGCAGTTTGTCCTCTTTTGAAAATCATGGGAATTGATGGGCCTTGCTTATTGACCAAAAAAAAGTTGTGTGTAAACTAAAGGAAATTGAGAGGAAGCTTGTCTAGAGTATGGTGTAACAAAGCTTGCTTGTCTCTGCTATAAAAATCAACATCGCTACGAAGATTTGAAATGTACCATTTCCTTGCCCTTAACCCCTTCTTCATGAGCCAATTTTGCCAGTTTAGTTCCCATACTGCAGTGTTTTTTTTGTGACTATCTGCACCCAATTTGCTACCATGAATAGTCACTCCTGCTATTATGTGGATTTTCTTTGGCTTACTGGGAGCGCTTATGCGCTGACTTTTTAAAAAATCTGTCTTCCATTCGGCTGTTTCCCAGTGCCCACTTTTTATTCTGTCTTTAAGTGTTCTACCCTCTTCTGCTTCCCTCCCACCATCTACCAGCCCACTTCATTGTGATTGGCCACTGTTGTCTATCCAGCCACTTCCTGCCCCTCCTTTTCATTCCTACCCCCTCTCCTCTTTCCTTTCCCACTCTTTTAAAAAAAAATCTAGCATAGGATTGTTGCACCAATGGGTTGAGAGGGAGAAATCCAGGAAATAGATTGACCCAGCATTCCAGCAATGCTTTGATTCATCTCATGTGGGGGGAAAAAAGGAAAGGGCTGGCACTATGACGTCATCAATGATGGCATCAGTGATGACAGTGCCAGCACTCATCAATCCCAATGCATTTTAACACAGTGCAGGCTAAAAAGAACAGTACCACACTGTGTAAACATGAGAGGTGCAAAAGGGCCCAGACAAGCCAATTCCATGCTTTTCAACTTGACTTCTGGAATAATGAAACAGTTCCTGCTTTGGAAGATGAATTTATATCTGTCCATTCATCTCACATTACTAGTCACTAGGGTAGCCAACTCCACCTTGGGAACTTACTGGAGATTTGAGCAAGAGCCTGGGAAGGGCAGAATTTGAGGAGGGAGTTCAGCGGAGATGTGGTTCTATAAAGACTGCCCTGCAAAGCTGCCATTGCCTCAGGGGAACTGATCTCTGTAGTCTGGAGATCAGTTGTAATTCTGGGAGAACACCAGCCCCCACCTGAAGAATAGCAACCCTTCCAGTCACACACATACACTTGTACCCCAGATTACTACATATTTGTTCCATAAACTAAGAGTATCATATGGCTGTTTCTTTTAGGGTGTGCAATCTGAGATTTGGGGGAAAAGATTTTCATCTATTCAGCTAAATCCAGCTTTCCTGAATTAAATTAGAGAATCTAGGATCTGAGCCGGGAACCCAAATCCAGACCCCCAGATAAATTCAGGTAAATCCAGGAAACGTGGCTTCAGCCTCTGATTGGCTCCTTCCTGGGCTTCTGGGTTTTTTCCAGGAGGGAAGAGGGAGGAGGAAAGTGAGTGGCCAATATGTGCAGGAGCTCTCCTTGTTTGCCTGGCTTCTGTAAGTGGCACTGGTTCAGTTGGAATAAGTTGCAACAGTGTCCCTTGCTTCAGTTTGGTTTGGGTGGAATTTTCTGTTTTGACATGATTCTCTGGTTTGATGTTGATCCCCTTGATTCACTTTGGTTAT
Organism: Eublepharis macularius; assembly: GCF_028583425.1. Taxonomy (NCBI): domain Eukaryota; kingdom Metazoa; phylum Chordata; class Lepidosauria; order Squamata; family Eublepharidae; genus Eublepharis; species Eublepharis macularius. The sequence goes on along the minus strand of NC_072790.1, from coordinate 74,929,605 downwards.
GTTGGGCTTCCTCTTGCATTTGCATTTGACCACTGGCAGCCTTGCCTCTGTGTGTTCTTGCCTAAGAGCCTCTTGGAAATGTTTTTCCCATGGGAAATGTCCAGGCATCTTGTCCAGGGAGGTGCTGGAGTTTTGGGGGAGGGGGTGGGCTCAGTTTGGTTCTGTTGGGCTTTCTCTGGGTTGAGATTGCATTTGGGAGTGTGCCTTTGGCCACTGACAGTCTTGCCCTGTGTGCTTTTGCTTGAGAGCCTGCTTGGAAATGTTTCTCCCATAGGAAACAATGAAGAGTGGCTGAGGGCACCTTGTTCAGGAGCTTATAGAATTGGACCCTAGGGTTAAATATTCCTAAAACCTGGGTGGTTTTTAGAGGACAGTCAAGAGTAGGTTCCCTGCAAATTTGGTGGTGTTTTCTTGACAAATGCCCCCCACCCTGGTAGCCACCAGATAGTTTTCCCCATAGGGAACAATGGCTGGATAAATCTGGGATTCTCTGATCTATATTAACCAGATCAGAGAAGCTGAAATCCTGGAAGATAGTAACTATTATAAAGTTAAAAATTGCTAACATTTAAGAGGGCAATTTAATCCAGGAGGGGTCAGGATTCAGTCTTGCAGGATTCTCCTTTTTGATAGAATCCCTATTGTCTACCAATGGTACTTTAATTATTTTCATAATCATTAAAATAAAATTGGAGGAACATTTGGACTATTGATGGTTTTCTATTCTTGATGGAAGGATTCCATGTTTTACTTCTTCCTTCCAGAAAGCCAGTGGTGCAACCTGACACTAGCATGTTTTTATATCTGCTCAGCATTTTACAGAGGATGCTGGCAAGACAAGATTATGACCTGAAACATCTGCTTTTTCTCCCCCTCTGTTTATTATTGTAAAATTCAGCCTGATAAAGAGTTCTGAATAACTCAAAAGCTTGCATACTTTGTGTCATATTGGTCCTAATAAAAGGCCTTACATGGCTTTTTGTTCTTGTTTTGGACTTGGCTTCGGACCAGCATGGCTGCTTGCATCTTCTTCACTCCTTATAAGAATCTCAGCAAGCAGCAGGTACTTTGCAGTCTGTCAGAATCTGAAAAAAAAAATGTTCAGTTAATAAAATGCAATTAATTTTTATATACCATCTAATAGATGCCTTCTTGATTTTTATCAGGCCAGTTAGTGCTTTTTTGTTTTTGGTAATACTAGAACAATCACATGGTATTGCACAGTCAATTAAAAAAAAGAGTTCACCTTATCAATCTCCTTCTTATGCCCCCATCCTTCTTGGGTTTTCATTTCATATTTTTTAATACAAGCTGAGCCAAACCCATGAGGTCATACACTAGAAATAGGACATAATGGTAAACGCAGCAATTGTAATGCATGGAAACCCAGTAAATGGCTAACAATCAACTATTTCTGAGAGCTACTGTTTTTCTAATCTGTTTTTCCCATGGAGAGGAGGTAAGAGCAGATCTGGCAAGGTCTTACTTGTTTGCCTCAAGGCATAATCTCAGATGACAAGAACATGCTGTATGCTGTCTGTGAAACAGATTGATCTGAATTGAATATAGGGTTTGGGGAGTTGTTTTTATAATTTTGAAAGAAAGAAAAACTTCTAGCTCAGGTATAAGTGTTATCTGTATTACACATTATCATTCACTGAAACATAAAAACTGACCTCTGCTTGCAAAGTTGGATCTTCTAGTGCTGGTCTCAGGACACTGCATTTGCTGGATATGGGCCTTCAGAGCTGAGGAACTCAACTAGCATTTCAGTTCAGGCCTTGACCTGGATAGTCCAAGTTAGCCTGACCTCATCAGATCTCAGCAGCTAAACAGGGTCAGCCTTGGTTAGTAATTGGATGGGAGACCACTAAGGAAGACCAGGGAACTATGCAGAGGCAGGCAATGGCAGGCCGCCCCCCCCCCCCCCTTTTAGTCTCTTGTCTTAGTCGTCATGTTGGCTATGACTTGACAGCACTTTCCACCACTTCATGGCGTTCAGAGGAATTCAGCAATAGAAACAAATAAAACATTTAGTAACTGCTTTGCAATTTCATTGAATCATTTTGCAGTCTCAAATTATTTTTCAGTAGCTTCACTAGCCCTTTTTAGACATTACAGTGATGCATATGGGAAGACTACCAACTACTCAAGATGGGAGCACATATTACCTGTGATCTCCCCAATAAGTTTGCTCACCATGTTGTTTGAATAGGGGTGAAATGTATATCCACCATGCTTTGCAACGGGTGAACACCTATCTTGTCCATTCTTGGTACATTCTTGGTAAATAAGCATGTTGCCCTGCTCATGAAACATAATGCCTGGGCCTATTGGGAGGATAGTGTATATTTCTTTTAACGATGGTTGTATGTTCCTACTATATGGCATTGTCTGAAAAGATGTAATGATCTATATTCTTTGCTGGTAAAAGTTGACTTTGATGAAAGCTAGTTTATAGGAGAAGATCTGATGTATGGGCTTGTTTTGTAAAAAACTAGGGAACGCCACAGAATTTTAAATTATAAGAATCCAATACAGCTTCTCTCACTGTAGATAAGAGATCTCCTTTTTTCTCTTATTTCTAGAGGAAGAAGAACCATGCTTTAGTTTAAAGACCACAGCCATTCTTTCCCACTTAACGACTGATTTGGTAAATGATGACAACCAAACTACTCAAAGAGCTTTTATTCTTTTTCAGAAGGCCTAGCATGTTTTAATTGCAGCAAATTTACTCCAGCTTTGCCTTTAAATTGTCAAGAGATATTTTTCAGTAGCAAAGCAAATGGTGTGGCATCTCTCTAGATATGACTTTTCTGCTGTTTCCATAGCTAATCTAAAAATGTTTGAGATGGAAGACCTCCTACAGGCTGAGTCAATACCAGTGCAAGTGACATTTCCTTACAATGAAATGTTTTAAGCACAACACAGGAACTTTACGCGCATGTTTTGAGTTGCGAAGTGCTTATATTATACAAAGAGAAAACAAGGACTCTGTGTCTCCCTTGGAGATTTAGTGCTGTCTCATGCATTATTTAAAATTGTGCAGTCTTAGTTTTTTGATGCTGACATTTTCAAGAGACTTATGCCAGCTGTGAAACAATCATGTCACTTATCCATTCTGTGAGAAAGCTATATTTTTAGGAAAAACCAAAAAACATAGAGGAAGTGATCAAATACCCAAGAAAACCAGCCATCTAAAGAAGAATGACACATTACATGACTGCTGGAATATTATGATCTAAGGACGCAGGTTTCACCTCGTACAGTGTTATATTTACTGTAATTGGTTAAACCATTGGCTGCTATTTCAGTTCTTTGAGGATTTTCCATGAATGCTTTCCCACAGAACAAAACAATACAACCTTAATGATGCTGTAGATTCAGTGGCATTTATATTTAAATTATAGCTGTCCTTAGGATATATGTTGTACCAGTTGCTGCACCTGGAAGCAGAAGCATGCAAGAAATGAGACTTAAAAAGAGTGGAAATGATGTGTCATAGGAAAATCAACCAATAATGTTCCATTATTGCTGCTTTCTGTACTCAAGTAGTGCAGACTGATGAGGGACCAGCACAGACTGGAGACAAATGAAGTAGTAGTGTGTTTGTGCGTATGTGTGTGGGATGTCCATTAGAAAAAAAATCCAGTGTGATCCAACCATAGGAAAATAATAACATTCATGATTTCACCTTTCACCTTTGGAATATGGGGATTTGAAAAATCTGTACAGTGGAGGCATTTCCCACACCTCAGTTGACAATGAAATAATGCAGTTAAAACTCACTCTAATATACAATTTAAAAAATCAGGTCATGGAGCCCCTCTGCTCCTGTTATGTATGTAGTATAGGCATTCTTTTCCCTTTTCCCATACTCACCTTGAGTGAACACTGCCGGCGCCAGCGTTTCTGGCGCCTGTGGCAACCCTCCCGCGCGTGCGCACAGCACGCGCACTCCACGGACTGCGCGATGATGTCATCGCACAGTGCAAGCCGGGGGCATTCACCAGTGGATGGCTGGGGTGGCGAGTGGAAGCTGCTCCACGCTCCGCACGCCGCCCCAGCAGCGGCTCGTGGCTGCTGCACCCAGCTGGGGGCGTGTGGCAGCGGTGGCAGCATGGGGCTGGCAGGCTGCAGCAGCTGCGGGCCAGCCATGTCAGCTCTGCTGCACATGCCTCTGCCCCAACACCCCCTCCGGCGCCTCTCCAGTGCCCTCGCGCCTGAGGCCACCGCCTACCTGGCCTCTATGGGTGCACCGGCCCTGTGAGTGAATCATATTATGGTTGGGGTGGGCAAATCATGTCAAGCCCCATTCACCTTTCTAGCACGTGTCTAGTTTAGTCTAAGAGGCAGATCTCTGATCAACCTCCAGGTCTTATGTTCGTTTGTCAGTGGCAGCAGTTGCTGTGATAAATTTTGAAGTGCCAGGAGTTTTTGGTGATATCCTTGTAGCTGTTCCCCTAAAAGACCCCCCCCCCATAAAATAGTTCTTTGGAATGAGTAATAAACCCAGGATTAATATAAATCACCTGGTATTCCAAACAGATGCCCTGGGAGGCTCATTGCTTCTCATTTTAGAAATGAAGCACTGATGTGAAACCCAGTTGCCATTCAAATTTGTCTCTTTTAGGATACCTTGCCTCCCACATCTCCAAAACCACTTGGTCCAGATTTTAAAAAAGATATGTAGTATCTTTAAAAACAAACCTTCAGTCTTTCTTACCTAAGAGAGAAGAAGAAAAATGGGACACCAGAGGCAGTTTCAGGAGAGAGGGAAAACAAGGTGTAAGAAGTAGAATAAACAGGTCTCTTTTTGTTGAAGATTTGCAGGCTTCTTTCAAGAGTTTAGGTGCTGTTTTATTTTTAAAAGATCTAAAGAAAGTAATCACCTTCTTAGTTCTGCCATTGCTCATGCAAAATAAATGTCTTGGGCCAAGACATCCTGGGATATTAAAAATAGCTGTTGCAAGTCCCCCACCCCACCCCCGAACAGTTACTCCTGAGAGGGTGAGTGTACACATGGCTTTAAAGCAATAGTGTCTCTCCACAGAAGTTGCAGTTGATAATAAATGAGTATAGTCCTAGAGCTATGCTACATTATAGTCCCTGCTACACTATACTCATGAACTGGGAACCAATGTTACAATGCCTAATTCTACCTTCCAACTTCTTGAGACTATTTGCCTGGGCTAGGGTTGTCAACTGCCTGGAGAAAAAAGTCCTTCCCCATAAATAGAGCTTGTGGGGCGTTTTTATCCACATACTGTGAAATGCTTCAGCTGCCCATTTCTCCCACATTATGCCTGGAGAAAAATGTCCCTTTAATAAAGGGACAGAACATTTTTCTCCAGGCCTGTAAGCAACCTTACTTGCCTCTCACTTTTCAGTATCCTTCTCCCTAGATTGCTCACAAAAGTGAACAGTGACAGGCAAGTAATGCCTTCTTATTTTGCTGTAGTTATGTCAAGGGGTCTACTTTGAACTGTTAGGTTTGTGGCTAAAAAAGATTTATTATGAAAGAATGTGAAAAAGCTACATTATAAAAAAATGGACCTATGTTTGTTTAATTTCCCAGTTCTAATGACTGTATCTGAGTGTCTGCAGTAGAGATGGGCATGGAATGAAAAAAAACCGAACCGCTTGGTTCATGGTTTGTTAATTTCCACAGAACGCGGAAGACGAACTTAATGAACGCACCCAATTTCCAAACTGGTTCGAGGTTTGGGGGCCCCAGGACGGCCCCTCTCCATGCTCAGAGAGCCCAAACTTGCAGGGAGTTTTTAGTAGGCTCTCCTCCAGCCACCCTCCAAGTTTCATGAAGATTGCAATATGGATCTCCGAGTTACAGAGCCCCAAAGCTGGTGCCCCCAGGAAAGTCAGAGGTGTGTGTGAAAAGCTAAGACTAGGATGGCTGGGGCTGGGAGAAAGGAAAAAAGCACCCTTTTCCCAAACACCTCCCAGGTCAGTAAGAAAAACAAGAAAGCAAGAGAAAAGAGGCCTTTCAGCCCCCTTTCTAGCAGCCAGAAGTGCAGGCCAAAGATCCAAGTTCCAATCCCAACACCACAGCCAGCCACCAAGCTCTCCTCCCTTTCCTACTCTAGAGAAACTGAAACCAGGAATCACACAGCTTCCCCTATTTATCGAAAAAGCCAAGAGATTGAACAACACAGGAGCACTCTGGTTGGCAGAAAAAGCTGCCTAACATGGTTTTGGAAGGAAGAGATTGGTGTTACCATGGCTGCTGAAGGCCCATCTCCTCCATTGCCTTGGAGATTCTCACCCTCCCTCCCCTTTTCCTGGCTGGATAGGCCAGAGTGGGAGCTCTCTAGTTGGCAGGGACAGCTGCCAATCAAGCCTGGAGGCCTCAGATTGGGGGCGAGGTAAAGACTGCCACCGTTGCCTGGGCAAGGGAGTATTTGGTGCCAAAAGTGTCTGAACCAGCAACAAAATGGTAAGAAAAGTTCATTTGGTTTGGAAAAACGCAGTCCCACGGAACGCGTGGTTCTTTGACTACAAACCGGCCGTTTCGTACAGAATTTTGTTCCGTAGTTTGTTTTGTGCCCATCTGTACTCTTCAACATTAAAAAAAAATGGTAGTGTTAGTGGTCAGACTTGTCCCCACAATATTAGAAGGCTTATGTCATAAGCCCCTTCTCTGAAGCATTAAAACTACTGCTCAAGCAGGCAGAAACATGAAAGCCTGTTCCTGGCTGGGAGATGGACCAAGGCAAGCATGGGGAATGACAGGTGAGGCCAGCTCACTCCCTCCCACTCCTGTAGATGAGCTAAAGATCCGTTCCTGATACAATAGGGCCTTCCCAGAGTTCCTGAATTAATCAATGCAACATACTCTATTGATCTCCCCTTAGCCACTTTCCTATTAGATGATTCAGAGAGCTGACAGCCTCATATATCCACTTTGTGGATCTTCAGTCATTACTGATAACTTTAGTTCCTCTAAGGAAGACCTAATTAAACCTTCCTTATTCATTGTCATACCCCAGAGACAGCTTGCTGATTTATTGTCTCACTTTGGAGACAGCTCACCAGCTCTTGGCCTCACCCCGGAGACAACTTCTCAATCCTTTGTCTCACCCTGGGAATAACCATTACGACTGGTTTTGGGGCAGAAGATGCAATCTTGCCCCTGGGTAGGATCCACAGTATAATTGGACTACCCCTCTACCATAGCTGTGTGCATGTTCTTGGATCCAGCATCCACCCTTGCGCCTCTGTTCAAGTCCTTCCACCTTGATGCACAGGTCACTTAATGCTGTCTCTCTCCCAGATGCCCTCTTCTGGATGGTAAATATCACACAATACGTTAAGTTCTATCCAACTACTGCTTTCCACTCACAGCTGGCCTGATTAATGCCAATCTGAACACTTTTGCTTCCTTCCCCACCTTCTCCTTTTCCTTGGGAGCTGATTGGTCTGTGCAGATCTAACCACACCCACCCTCCACAGCTCCTCCACTGCCTTTTCCATCATTTTTGTTTTTCTAAAGAACAGTAACGTTGCCACACTGCAATGTTAAATTTCAATATACAGTTGAACCATTTAACAACAACTGATCAGTGCTTGGTGGCTGAGCGGGTAGAAGTGAGGCATCTTGCACGAGAGCATGGCAGCCAGGCTGTGATACCGGGGCCATGGCTCCAGCCTGCCTCCGTTGCTCAGCTGTTGGAGGAGCGGGCTGAGCAGCTGATCCACCCCAAGAGACCGGCAGCATCAGGGTTTCCTGGTGGTTGTGGCTGAGCTTCCCTGCTGCCGGCCCCGTCCACAGAGCACTAGGGTTGCAGGCTGTGTTGTGGGAAGATGGTGCTCGGTGGGGTGGTGGATGAGTGGGCGGGAGTGAGGAGTCTCACAGGTGTGCGGTGGCCAGGCTGTGATACCAGGGCCGTGGCTCCAGCCTGCTTCCATTGCTCAGCTGTTGGGCATTGCCACGGCCCTGTGCAGGGACTTGGCCCTTTCCCTCAGCAGGTGTCACTAGCATTAGCTCCACCCCTTTTCCCTGGGCATATTAGATGGACAGCAGGTCCCTAGTGCAGTGGTAAGCGGGGCACTCCCCCCCCTTTTCATTGAGTGGGCAACAGGTTGGTAGGTTCCCCCTAAGGTTCATTCACTATATATGTATATACCTATATATCCCATTCCTGTCTTCAAGGAGGAGGATTAAAGGCAAAAACATCCAACCATTGAACCATTTAACCCTTTTTTAAAACTGTGTGGAGAAGAAGCAACGCTGAAGTGGTTGCATTTTGGGCAGTATACTTTCAGTCCTGGCAAGGGGAGTGGGTGGGATCTTGTCGGATAGACGATATAATAATGTCACAACGTTACTACACATGCTTAAAGTTAAAAAAAGAAAAAAAAAACTGGTGACATGCACTGCAAAGCCACTGAAAGCCCAAAACCGAACTGAGGCTTCCAAGCAGGTCTGAAAGGAATGATAAGATGCCAAATCAAAACTGCCAGGGGCAGTGTGAAAAGAGCGGTTTCCAAGCCGAAGCCATTGTGATAGCTGCAACTGCTTAGAAATGGCACTTTAAACCATAAGTGCGAAAGGGGCCAGAGTTCTCTAGCTGGGACAATCCTCATATACCTAAGTTACTGCCCTCCTTGCAGGCTAATTCCCCCATCTCGCAAGGAGAGCTTCCCATTAGATAACAGTATGGCTATTTAAATAAAGAGAGGAAGACAGAGCTAAGTAGACATCAAAAAGTTATGCTCTGGGGGAACAGACTGTGGCTGTGGAAGGAGCAGCAGAAGCATTATTGGTTGGTCTGTTGGAACTCCATCTCAAGTTCCTGTGGTTTCTGAGCCTTCCTCAGATACTGCCTTCATACTCAATTTGCTTTCCTGGAAAGTAACTTTAAACCAAGTTCAAACACCCCAAGAAGAAACATTTTGCAAATGATGATGGGCTGGATACATAAAAATTGGCAATATGTAAGCTTATGTAATTAGTCAGTGGCTGTTCTGTTTAGATCAGGGGAAAACTACATTTTGAGTTTTCATTTCTGGTTTATTTGGCTTTGATTAGCCTATTTCAATACAGTAAACTGTGTGCTGGCACAAGATATATTATTTATTACAGATATAGTAAGCTAATGAGTCTAACAGGCAAATTTGCTGTGGTTTGTTTGTACAATTCTTGAAAATCTGTTTTCTTAAGAGTTTTTAGAAATTACTTGAAAAAGATGCTGGCGTATGGAACATCTGCTGAAATTAAAAGTGCAATACTCTCTTGTGCTTTAGTGTTCTCTTACAGTGATTTAGTTCTAGTGAACAATTCAAACTAAATTTGTTCACAGCCTTGTACTTTTAGTAGCAGTTAACAGTTTCTGTAGTAGCAAGAAAATAACAAGAGCCAGCAAGTATAAGAAAAATACTTAGTTGTAATTACTGTGTGTGGCTCAGTATGGTGAAAACTAGAGCTGGAAATGGAATTTTGGAAAGATCCAAATAAGACGAAGTTAGGTGTTTTTAAAATGCCCTATGTGGGATTTTTGAATGTTAGTATGCTGTGACAGAGGTGAAATATAATGATATCCCATGCATGATGGAGTCTTGCTTTCTCCTGGAGTGATATGACACCTTCACTTAATGCCAATAATATGTCTTGGACAGAGTTCCTAATGTTGGTTCTATCAATAAATTCCATTATTTCTATATCTGTCTTTTTAAAAAAATTATCTTGGCCTTCTGTCCAAAATAGGCTCTCTTGATGGCTTATAGTAGCAATAAATAAAACCAAAGTTGGAACAACTGCAACAAAATTTAACATTTGCCAGAAGTGTCAAAGCAGCTGCACTAACACCGTAAGAAATGAAAGCTAGCATGTAAGCCTTGAAAGTCATTTGGTATAGAAAACTTCTTTAGCCTTTTTTTTAGCCATTCTTACTAAAAACTATAAGGGGGCATGATGGTCAATCATACTAAACAGTAGCTTCCGAAGAATGGTAACCACAACTGAAAAGGCTGTGTGTTCCTTGAATTTGTTAACATTACCTATGAAAGTAGGGACCTTAGAGCTGAACATCATCTAATGAGCTGTCCATACAGAACTTAAGGTACAATCCTGAGCAGATTTACTTGCTTCTAAGGCTATCAAAGTAAATGGGCTCCGAAGGGTGCAGTTCTGTTTAGGATTGCCCAGCTAGTGAAATTGTTTCAAAATTACTGTAAAATGGTTGGTGCATGTCAATGCAGTGGGGCTGCATTATTCTGAAACAAAATACAGCCCACTTTTGCTTCAGTCCTGTGGTGTATCTTACTTTTCCTTGGAGCGCTAGTGGTAATGGGGGGGGGGGGTTGTGGGTCAGTAGTAGAACATCTGCTTTTCATTCAGAAGGCCTCTGGTTCAATCCCCTCATCTGGTGATAGGAAACTTTTGCCTGAGGTCCTGTAGCAACCCTGCCTTCCAGAAGAGACAATGCAGGTGGTGGGCCCTGGCCAATAGTCTGATTTAGTATAAATGGCAGTTTCATATTTGTAAAGGTGGGGATGTTTGGCTTGTAAGAATGTGGGAATTGTAGTTACACACAATTGTTACTTCATAGACTCTTGGACTGTATATTTTGTGAGAAAAAAAGGCTAGAGAGTAGATACAATTCAGAACTTGTGTCTCTTGAGCATGTATTCTTAGAAGCTCGGTTGGTTGGTCTGTAGAGTTTCATTCAACATATTATTCATAATTCATTTTCTTAGATGCAGTGCAGCCCCTATGAAAATCCTGTTTTCCATCTTGGTAGGAAAGGTGTCTCGTCAGCAGTTCCCAGCTGTTTTGAGGCCAACATTTTCCATAGTCTTTGCGGCTTGCTTGGAAACCTAAAGTACTGTTTCATTCAACAAAAACACAGTATAGTTAATACTAGAGGAGTTTTGGTCCCCACAATCCACATTTTTAGTAATTTAAATAGATTACACTCAATTGGAAATAAATTACTTTCTTATGCTATCCAGCTATAGTCTAGTTTAGTCAATAATTGTTTCAAATGTACTATTATTCTTGCAGTTTCTGATACATATGATTAGCTGTAGTCTCCTAGTGTTAATTGTTGAACGTATACAGTATGCAAATAGTTTATTACTGAAGTCATGATATGGCAGATGCTTAAATTAAAGTAGCCAATGTGTAAAGTGGTTTGTGTGTTTATATTACATTAAAATGTGGAAAGAAAGGCCTTTTATTATGAGACATCTGTACATTCTATCAAGTTGGTTTTTCCATATTTTTTCCACTTGGATTGCATTCATATTCTTTATTTGAATGAAAAAAACCTACATTTTGAGAGCAAAAGTTTTACAAAAGAATGGAAAAAAATGATTTGTTACTTTTAAAGTCTAGTCTCTTTCACTCTTCCAGAAAAACTATTCTCCTGAGGTTTAGGTTCAAGCCTAAAAAACCTCATTTAATTCAATGAATTTAGTAGGATTTTCCTGGTACAAATCAGGCAGAATCTTTCTGCTTTCTTCAAGATCTTATTACTGTACAGTTGTATACCCTTTGTGAGGATATAACAAATGCAGCTATATCATAAAATACATCCCAATACCAAGTGTACCATATCTGTTACAGTGACAGATTTTGGTTCTAAAGTACTTAGGCAAATAGCTCTGTCAATTTACAAAAGATTGGGTTGTATGTTACCACTCATCAGGGTTGTGATACCATAGAGTCCACCTCCAAAGCTTCCATTTTGTTCAGGGGAACTAATCTCTGTAGTCTGAAGATCAGTTGTAGTTCTGGAAGAACTCCAGCCTTGGAGGTTGGCAACTCTACAGTCTGCCCAGCTGAAAGTGATATATTTTGCTAATTCAAAGTGCATCCCAACAGCAGAGGTGCTTTGTATTGAAACAACATGCCATCATTAGCTGTAAGATATAGATAGCCCTTTATCTCCAGGCTTTATGTAATTTATTCTAGACTTCCTACATAATTCATAGCAGGTTTGTATACTCAGGCTATTCAGTATTCACTGTTGTTACCACATGATTAAAGTAAGATTATGAATTGAATCAGGCGTCCTTTTTAAAAATGGAAATTGAGCTTCAGAGTACAGAAATAATTTCACAATTTATTTGTGACTCAGAGGGCCCTAGAATTTGCAGCAACCACTAGTAGTTTTTCGGTGTAGAGTTCAGAACTATAGTTTACTGAAGGTGTTGAGTATCTGTGATGATAGTCACTAAAGTGTAACATTCCTTTTTTTTTTTACATATCAGATCCGTTGCAAAGTCAAGAAATTATTTTAAATGGACTGTGGCATAGTAAACTGCATTATATATGTAAATGCAGCATATATAGAAGTACTCTTTTGAATTTAGATATCTAATATTTGTCTTCCAAAATAGTCAAAGTAATGTATAGGTACTAGCTTTATTGTTAAATGTTTTGATTTTATTTCATGGTCTTTTAATTTTTGTTCCTGTTCTAGTTTAATTCAGTATTCATTCTTGCATTTTAATACACAGCACTTCTTGTATTTCTTCTTTTCTTGCAGAACGCGGCTCTCCTCGTGACTTAGTCACTAGGGACATAACTGATACTACCATTGGAGTATCATGGACGGCAGCGCCAGGAGCAGTTCATCATTACAGAATCGTATGGAAATCACTTTATGGTGATGAGTCTGGAGAGAAAACAGTTCCTGGAAAAGTCATAAATACTGTGCTGGAAAACCTACAGCCAGAGACTAAGTATAAGATTTCAGTCCTGGCTTCATATAGAAGTGGAGAAGGAGCTCCTCTAGAAGGAGAAGCAACAACTGAAGGTAAGTAGATGACTACCTTTGGTCTTGCCTTTCCTTACCCTAAATCAGCGAGGTACTGCAGTCTTGTGATCCAAAAATTGCATCCCCACCCAAAATTAAGGCGAAGAAAGTTGTTCATTTTAGAATGAGATGTTGGCCAAATCCACACTTACCAGCATAGTGCTAAACAGTCAGAATGATAGCGTCTTCCTGGCGCATTTTATGATGTCATCGTACCACGATGCCGCTCTCATGGCACGATGATGTCAGAAAAAGCACCAGGAAGACACTATCATTCCAACTGTTTAGCACTATGCCAGTAAGTGTGGATTCAGCCACGATTTGATATTTTAACTTGATATGTTGCCTCTGATTTGTACTCGCATTGATATTAAAAATTCCTCCCTGGAACTGGAGGTAGCTCCTTAGTCAGGCCCTGCTGAATATTTCCATGAGTAGGGTAAGCCAAGTTGTTTGTAGCAGTTGAAGAAGAAATAACGTTGCCAACCTTCAGGTGGGCAGAATTAGAACTGATCCCTGACTACAGAGGCCAGTTCCTCTGTAGAAAATGGCTGCTTTAGACTGTATGGCTTTATTTCCCACTAAGGTCCCTTGCCTCCTCAAACCCTTCCCCTGAGACTTCACTACACATCTCCAGGAATTTCTCAACCCAGATTTGAAAACCTAAGATAAATGGACACCCTTCAAACTTTACAAACAGAGTATCAAGTATGCTATGCTGCTGCACAGTTCAGCCTTCAGAGAAGCAGTGAAGTATGGTTTGGTTTGTGGGAAATGTGTTTACTTCACATGGAAATGCTGTATGACAGCCCTCAGAGAAGAAAAAATGGTGGAAGATAATTGAACCAATGAACTGATGACTGCTTTAAATGAATCTGAAACAAGTCATGCTATTAGCTGAGCCTTGTCAGAAAAGGCACGATCACAGTGGAGTTTCCTTAGATTTTGTAATGGGAGAGGTGGGACTGCCTCTCCCATTATATCCCCCGCAGGTCCTTGCGCTCTGCAGATAAACAGCTTCTGGTGGTCCCCGGCCCGAGGGACATTCAGCTGGCTTCAACTAGGGCCAGGGCTTTTTCTGCCCTGGTCTTGGCCTGGTGGAACACTCTCCTAATGGAGATCCGGGCCCTGCAGGACCTTTTACAGTTCCGCAGGGCCTGCAAGACGTAGATGTTCCACTGGGCTTTTGACTAGGGGCCAGCTATTTTGTCCCCCTCCTGATCGCCACACCCTCTTTTTGCAGCCGCCTTTGAGTTACATCATGTGGTGCCGGGGCATATGATGATTTTGCAGTAGCCGATCTGTCTGATGGCACCTGAATTTTAATGTGTTAATGCGTTAATAAGGTTTTTATTGTATTTGAATAGTATATTTGTTGGAAGCTGCCCTGAGCCCGCTTGTGGGAAGGGCAGGGTATAAGTTGAAATAAATAAATAAATAAATATTAAGTTTGAAGTGAGCTGGAATCTTTATATCAGTTATGGTCAGACTTTGGTGTGGGTAAGGGTATTGGTAGGCAGGGCTTTCCCCTTGATTCCTTGGATCATTCTTACATTTCTGGTAGCAGAAATTCTGATTCTGTTGCTTCTATTCATGGCTTGCCAGAAGCCAAGGGTTTATTTGGAAAGTTCAGATTTGTTCCAGGTTAACTTTGAGGCTTTGATGTTTGTTGGTTCAGCCGAAGAGGTTGACTAGCCTAGCATTGCTGGGTAATTAACATAGCCACTTGTTATGGCTTCTTTTATTGTTTTGAAAAAGGCAGGAAGTAGAGCTCTGTGTGGGATAAAAGAAGAGATTTCAAAGATCTAGAGAAACAGAAAACTCTGTGTGAACCTGAAATTGCTTATTCAAAAATGTTGAGAGTTGTTATTGCCCTGTGTTTTGGTGAACTGAAGTATGTTTGAGTGAAGACTGTTATTTTGATGTGTAGAAAGATCAAGAGTCTTTCCAGAACCAAAGACAAATACAGAAGAACATTTGGACTTTTAAAGCATTTCAGAAACTATCTCCAAATATAGGGAAAATACTGCTTTTGAAAAGACATTTACCAAAAATTCACATGGGATGGATTTATCTTCAGTAAATCTTGGGAAGAACATTTGAGGTTTAAACAAAACTTAGGGGTACTTTCCCATCAAAAATATCAAGCATTCTAAACATTTTATCTGAAGAAAGAAATTGTCATCTCTTTTCTATGCTGCAAAATTAACATGTTTGTGTTCCATTTTGTGCATATTTGGCACGATAAATTAAACTTTGGGAAAAAATGGCCCAATTAGTTTCTCCCTTTATTTTACACCTAAGTTTCACCAAGCTCTAGAGCTGTGAGAGTGGATCAAGAAACAGAGACCACAATGAGAGTTACTTGGCAACCGGCACCTGGAAAAGTGGTCAGCTATCGTGTTGTTTACCGTCCCAGGCGGGGAGGAAGACAGCACTTCACAAAAGTACCACCTACTTCCACTACTACAACACTGAAACGTCTCCAGCCTCTGACAACTTATGACATCACTGTCATCCCAATGTACAAAACTGGTGAAGGAAACCACAGGCAAGGGGAAGGAACAACAGGTATGTATTTATCTACAATGGAAGACTGTAGGGACTGCTGAATTTCTTTCTTTCTTTCTTTCTTTCTTTCTTTCTTTCTTTCTTTCTTTCTTTCTTTCTTTCTTTTTCTTTCTTTCACTTGTATTCCGCTGTCCATGTAAAACAGGTGCAGAGCAGATCACATCAAAATATAAAACAAGATAACAGAGTAATTAGAAACAATTTCAGTTAATAAAACATATCGGCATTCCTATTGCACAATCCCTCAGCAACCAAAAACAGATGGGATGGGATGGCTTGAGGTTCAGCAGACCAGGGTGGGGCATGTCCCTCTCTGGCAGGAGACTGTTTAGGGGGGACACTTGCCTCAACTACCATATGCCTGGCAGAACATCTCCATCTTAACAGGCCTGGTGGAAAGATAATAGATCCTGCCAGGCCCATTTTTCTATAGACAAAGAGTTCCACCAGGATGGTGCCAGGCAAGACGACCCTCCCTGGGGCCGGCACATATTTGGTCTATCTGAGAGTTAACTAGGTTGCTTATGTGTGTTATGTGCTATCAAGTTGCCTCCAACCTATGGCGACCCTATGAAGGAAAGACCTCCAAAATATCCTATCATTAACAGACTTGATCAGATCCTGCAAACTGGAAGATGTTGCTTCTTCTATTGAGTCAAGCCGTCTAGTTTTAGGTCTTCCTCTTTTCCTACTGCTTTCCACTTTTCCTTTTATTGACTTTTCAAGAGAATCTTGTCTTCTCATGATGTGACCGAAGTAGGATAACCTCAGTTTTGTCATTTTAGCTTCTAGGGAGAATTCAGGTTTGATTTGATCTAGTATCCACTTATTTGTCTTTTTGGCTAGCCATGGTATCCGCAAAACTCTCCTCCAGCACCACATTTCAAATGAATCAATTTTCTTCCTGTCACCTTTCTTCACTGTCCAACTTTCACATCTATACATAGTAATGGAGAATACCATAGTTTGGATTATCTTGATCTTGGTTCCAAGAGAGACAGCTTTATCTTTAAGGATCTTCTCTAGCTCCTTCACAGCTGCTCTTCCAAGTCTTAATTTTCTTCTGATTTCTTCATTGCAATCTCCCTTTTGGTTGATGACAGAGGCAAGGAATAGGAAATCTTGAACAATTTCAATGTCCTCATTATCAGCTTTAAAATTGTGTAATTTCTCAGTTATTGTTACTTTTGTCTTGATATTCAGCTGTAATCCTGTTTTGGCGCTTTCTCCTTTAACCTTCATCAGCAGCCATTTCAAGTCTTCACTATTTTCTCCCAATAACATGGTGTCATCTGCATATCTCAAATTGTTAATGTTCCTTCCACCAATTTTCACTCCACCTCCTTTCTCCTAAATCTAATCCATCTTTCTTTCTGATACACTCTGCATAGAGATTGAACAGGTAGGAAGATAGTATGCATCCTTGTCTGACATCCTTGCCAATTGGAACCCATTCTGTTTCCCCTTATTCTGTCCTCACAGTCGCCTCTTGTCCAGAGTACAAGTTGTGCATCAAAACAAGCAGATGTTGTAGCACCCCCATTTCTTTCAACACTCTCCATAGCTTTTCATGATCCACACAGTCAAAAGCTTTGCTGTAATCTACAAAACACAGGGTGATTTTCTTCTGAAATTCCCTGGTTTGTTCCATTAGCCATCGTAAATTTGCAATATGATCTCTGGTGCCCTTTCCTTTTCTGAATCCAGCTTGAACATCTGGCATTTCTTGTTTCATAAATGGTAAGAGTCTTTGCTGTAGAATTTTGAGCATCACTTTGCTTGTATGGGAAATTAATGCGATAGTCCAATAGTTACTGCACTCTTTGGCATCCCCTTTTTTTGGAATTGGAATGTAGACTGAGCATTTCCAGTCTGTGGGCCATTGTTTTGTTTTCCATATTTGTTGACAGATTCTTGTTAAGATTCTGATGGACTCCATTTCTGTAGCTTGAAATAGCTCTATTGATATTCCATCTACTTCAGGTGCTTTGTTTCTCCCAATTGCTTTGAGTGCAGCTTTTACTTCCCTTTCTAGGATTTCTGGTGCTCCATCAAAAGATTCTTCATCAAAAGTATCTGACATCTCTTTTGTATAGTTGATTGCCTGCATATGCTTCTCTAAATATATTTCTTGTTTATTATTTCAGATGTCTCTTAAATTGTGCCTCAGTTTGCAGTAGATGTAGTGTGTTCACCCTTCTTCACAGCAGGACCAGCTTTAGCAGATATGCTTGATTTCAGAAATTCTGTTGCAGGAATAATGGCTTGATAACATGTTAAAAAATTTATTTCATTATTAGCTGTCTGTGAAATGGTTTACATTATCCTCTTCTCTGGGCATCCAAAACATAAACTGCTAAATATAGACTTGGCATCTAGAAAACACCTTCTGTTTGGGGAGTGAACAGCGTCTGTTCCTCTTTCTTTCTCCATAATAATCCTTGGCTTTTGTTCGTCAAGATTTAGTTAAAAACAACAAACTGGACTATATTCAAACCAGAAACAAAAGTTGGCTCGGGGGGGGGGGTATGTTGCTTACTAAACCAGTAGCATATTATTCCAGTGCTCTGCAATCTACATTGGCTGCTACTTGGTTCCCAGATGTATTAACTAGCCCTAAGATGTTCTAAATAGTATGGATTCTAGATGCTTAAGAGAGCAGTTATTTGTTCCTTTTAGTATATGTGCTGCCGAAGCGAGCACTTATTTGTTCCTTTTTATCCCCTTAGTGGCGATGTACTGAAGTTCTTTAAAAATCTGGATAATAGAGTACGTGTGTTCTCTAGGAAGGCTGAGGCTCTCAACTTTAATGTTAATTCTCCATCTTTGTCTGAAACAGCCTGCACCTTTTAATCTTCCACCTCTCCATTATTGCCTGTTTATGGCTGGAGTTCTTTAGGGAAAAGAATAGGTATAGTCCTATTAAATTCTGCTATTGGACACAATGTTGCTATTAGAGCAAAATCTGCTCTACCAGGCATGACATTGCGGCCATCTCTTATGACATGGATCCCAAGAGGGGCACAGAGGTAGCATGCATTTCTGCATAGATGTAGCATACTCCTCAGGGCAATATCTAAGTCCTTGCAATATCTTTCTTCCCCATATATACCTCTTATCATGATGATGATGGGCATTTTAGTAATAATAAAGTTTTAAAGAATTAAACATGAAACAAGATTTTTCAGTTTATATTGAATAAACTGATTTTTGGTGTATTGTTTGGCTGTTGCAGCTTCCCCTTTTAAGCCTCCAAGAAATCTGAAGACTTCTGATTCTACAATGTCAAGCTTTCGAGTAACTTGGGAGCCAGCCCCTGGAGAAGTGAAGGGATACAAAGTAACTTTCCACCCTACTGGAGAAGACAGACGCCTTGGAGAGCTAATAGTTGGGCCATATGACAACACAGTTGTACTGGAAGAGCTCAGGTATTGATGAACTTTTATTTGGGAATAATCCAGAAAAACCAAAGTGCATGTCCCACGGAGCTTCCTTTCCAAACAGATCAACCATGCCAACTGTAGTCTATTTTTATTGTTTTACATCCACACTGGTAGCCGCCTTGGGAAATAAATGTAAAAAGTCCGGTTACAAATGGGGCCCTATGGGATCCATCTTGTCCCCCATGCTGTTTAACATCTACATGAAGCCATTCAGCGTGATCATACAGGGATTTGTAGTAAGGTGCCACCAATATGCGAATGACACCCAGCTCTACTCCTGCTTAACAACTGAGCCAGGTGGTTCCTGGAAGTCCTCAACAGGTGCTTGGAGAGCTTAATGGAATGAATGAGGGCCAGTACACTGAAGTTCAATCCAGACAAGACTGAGATGCTGCTAGTCAATGTCAAAGCTGTCCTGGAGGGAGTTGTATCCTCCCTGAAGGAACAACTTCAGATCTTGGTGGTACTGCTGGATCCTTCCTGGCCTACAGTTGGAGACTCCGTGGCACGTAGTGCCTGCTATCTGTTTCTAGCAATTCTGAGAGAGGATTGTTGTCACTTCCAGATTTTGCTTAGAAGTAACATCATGCCACCAGCCCAATGGCAGGTTTTTTTGTTTGTTTTTCCCCTGCCGCTGCTCAGAGAGGTGAAGGACAGATATATGGATTTTATTGACTGAAGTTTTAATTTATGCTACTATTTTTACTGTATTTATTGCATTTTGTGATCCACTCTGAACCCGCTTGTGGGGAAAGAGGAACATAAATTTAATAAAATAAAAGTAACAAAAATAAAGAGAGGGTTGCCAGTGGGAGGTCTCATGCTGGAGACCTGGCAACCCTGGATAGTGGTGATCCATGTTCTGATTACATCCAGATGAGATTGTCACAATGCACTTTATGTTGGGCTGCCTTTGACAATGGTCCAGAAATTTCAGTTAACCCAAAATGCAGCTGCCAGCTGTCGTCAAGGATGGGACATAGGGATCGTATCACCCTATTGCTGAAAGATCTGCACCGATTGCCCATTTAATTCCAGGCACAGTTCAGAGTCCTGGTTCTTATCTTTTAAAGTCTTAATGTCTTGGGGCTAGGGTACTTGAAGGATCGCCTCCTTGCATATTGTTCAGCCTGCCAGTTAAGATCTGCCTCACCAACCCTGCTCTTTGTGCCCCCTACCTTCAGATGTGAGATGGGAGACAACCAGAGACAGGGCTTTTTCAGTAGTGCCATCTTGCTTAAGGCTTGCTGGTGCCTATGTTGCCTCTTTTTAGGTGCCAGATGAAAATATTTCTGTCCACCCACATTTTTTATTAAGGGGTTGATTTTTTAAAAAACACGATTTTAATTCGGAAACTGTTATTTTAGGCTGTCAGTGGTCTTTATTTTATGCTGGGCTGGGTTTTTATACTGGATTTTAATTAATATCTTTTAATATTTTGTTTTTAGTATTCTTATGTTGTAAGCTGCCTCAAGTGAATTCCTGGAAAGGTGGCACCAACTTACTGACTTACTAACAACCGTAGGTGCTTCTAGAAAGCTCGTAAAGTATTTTACAAAGTGAATAATCTCTTTTAGCCTAATTGGGTTTATATATGCCTTTCAATCATGCAGGGCAGGCACTACCTATAAAGTAAATGTTTTTGGAGTGTTTGAAGGAGGTGAAAGTAAGCCATTGATTGGACAAGAAATGACTACCCTTTCGGATTCTACAGTAGTTCCATATTTATCTTCAGGTAAATAACATTTTTATGAGGGAGGTTAATAACTCTTTAAGCCTATTTGTTAACTAGACATATTATATTTTATAGTATGTGTACACAGTAGGTAAAATGAACTATTTCAGCACAATTACCAGATAGTGGCTGTCAAGAAGTATTATTCAATAAAAGGATACTTTTTATGAAGATCATCCCTTGGTGTTGAAATTTCCCACTTCTTTTTTTCCAGTAGACTTTTCCCATAATTAATTATTGGCCAATGTCCAGTATATCTTTTCCATAATTAATTATTGACCAATTTAACACTGTTTGCAAGCCACTCAGACCCATGGGTTGCTTCTAATTTGACTAACACATGTTGATATTAACATTCTGAGTTATTGTATTCTGAGAACTTTTTATTCCAACGCTCCATTGTATGGAGTCACTAAAGAACCAATATTATTACTCCACCACTGTGTTTTTCTACAGATGTGAGGAAATGCTGAAGGCATCTTTTGATAAGGGAGGGATTAAATCAGTTTTTACACTTTTGAAATAGATCTCCTTTTTTAAAAAAGGGAAATGATAGTGGAAATCTAAATCTTGGTGCAGTTGCAACTCGTTTACCACATACCTGTCCATGCTAGACCCAAGAATGAGTAGAAAAAACAGTCTAGTCAGGATTCAAAGTGCTACTTAGGTATGCCTAAGTACTTTGCTGATTTTTTTAAAAAAAATTATGCCATATCACAAGTGCTTTTGAGCATCTCCTGCCTTATATACAAACAGCTTCTTCCATAAGTGCAATTAGGTATCCCCCTTCTGCCAGTCCTCCTCCAGCTGCAGTGCCCGTCTCCAGTCCCAGTCCTTAATAGTGGCTTTTGAAGGTGGGGCACTGAGGGCATTGCAGTGGGAAAAGTGAGGTAAGAAAGCTTTACTGTGCAGGCAGTTTATTTCTTGCACTGTTCTGCATTCGACTGTCTGAATTAAGTGGCTTGCTATGTGGCATAACACAAGCCTGAAGTTCCTGTGGATGAAGAGAACTAGTTGGGTGGTTCTTTGATTTCAAGACTCCATCTATATTTAAGCTGCCTAAAGGAATTCTCTGGCACTAGATAGAAGCACTGTTAGGTGGTGAGTACTGATTTGAATATATATCTATATCTATATCCAAGATCGAAATTATTAGACAGCATGCTGTAAGTGATATGGAAAACTGTATTTAGTTCCTGTTTGAAGAAACTGATGCCACCAGAGAGATTTATTACTGGCACAATTTGGCTAAAGTTAAGCACTATTAATTCCCTGTGCTTAGGGCCATCCTAAGTAGAGTTACTCCTCCTTCAATGGACTGGGCTACAACTGACTGAGAAAGATGTAACTTTGCTTCAATGCACAACTTTGCTTCAATGCACAACTGGAGCTTAAAAGATGCTTAACTTGGTTTAAGTTTCTATTATTCCTCCAGTCATGTCCAGTGTCCTACTTTGTTAAATAAATGAAATAAAATCACAATGTTTATGGGGAAACTGTGCTAATAAAACGTGTATATGCTAGCATATATCAGTGTATTTTGTGCTTTTAAAGACATGTAGTCTATCTGCCAGGGTTTTCTGGTGGGGAAACAAACTATATTTTTTAAAAAAAAGTTTAAAAGAGTTGATGACATTCACTATGCCATACTCGAAACCTTTTTCATTGAGATCAAGACTGTTTCCACATGGATGTTTTGCTCTGCCTTGGCTTCTTTACTATAGCCCTATTTTCAAGAGCATCCACACAACATCATTCTCTGTTCATCCTGTTTTCATGTTTTCTCCCGTTTTCTGTGATCTTTCCCATACCTCATTTATGAGCTTTGGAGAAAGGTTGCAGTCTAAGCTCCTTTGAATGTCCAGTTTTTCAGGTCTCACATATTGGCATCATCTTCCTCACTCTGGTCCCTGTGGTGGCCATTAAAAATAAATAGCTAGATTGCTATAATATTATAATCATCTACTGCAACTTCCTAGTTTTCATTTTGTTTAAAGTAGGGCCGTTTCCACATGCTGTTAAAGCGACGGGCTACTCACTGAATGCTGGCTTTCCTCCCACAAATTCCAGACGCCTCCGATTTCAAAGCGGAAGCCGGCAGTTTGGCTTTCGTTTGTTCAGCGTCCTTTACCTGGCACAGGAAAGAGTGGGAAATCCCGTTCTCACAAAAGACGCTGAACAAACAAAAGTGAAACTGCCTGCTTCCACTTTGAAATCGGAGGCATCTGGAATCTGTGGGGGAAAAAGGAAGCATTCAGTAAGTAGCTTTAACAGCATGTGGAAACGGCCTAGGTCTCTAATTTTTTGTTGTTGTTGCAGAGTTATAAAATGAAAAATTCTGTCAGTACATTTTACTTTATAACTCTGCAGCCTAAAAGGCAGCTTTAAAAAAATAATAAAATCTGGGAATTAGCACACTGTTACAATAGATTGTTATGGCAATATAGCTAGCACTGTTTTTTTTTTTAAAAAAAATAATAATAAAGCCCTCCAATGACAGACAAATGCAGAGGACTGAGGCAAGGAAAAAGCTGAGGAAACTTCCATGTGGATGCTCCATTACAGCAACAAGAGCTATGTGGGCAGTCATTTTTGACCAGATAGAAGCACCCCTGGATCTGAAGATTATGTTCAGTGTTTTACCTACAGATCAAAGTTTTTTTGCCTCCTGCACTGCCCCTTGTAGACTGTAAAAGTTGCTGTTGTGGCATGTGATATGGCATAGGATACAACTGGAGAGAGTGGAATTGATGAACCACGTGTGTACTTAGAAACATTTCCTTCTCATATATGGAGATGCCTGGTTTCTGGCCATTATTACTGCATTAACCTTACTTCATAATTTATAATTGTGATGATTGAAGATTAGATTTGTATTTTCTATGCAGAAGAGGCTCATGCTTTTAAATCCTCAGGTCCCTGGAATAGTTCTATTCAGGAATCTACAATACTGGATCTATATGTCAACTGTGATGGATATGCCTGATTTTACTCAATGGGATTTCTTCCATGTAAAGACCAGAAGCTATGATGGCATGAAGCCAGAAAATTTTGCAGCTGTAACATGATCTCCAGAGAAAAGAGGAGGAGTACATTTTTTTTCATTGAAATGGCCAATGAAAGGATCATTTAAAACATACCTCTTTCTGCATTGTATAAATGCTATGTTACTTCCAGCATGTGGAAAGTGAAATGATTCCTATTTTTATTCTGCAATTTGTAATCGGAGGGTTCCCAAAATGATTTGCTTTTTTTCTGAAGCATTTAAAACTTTGTGTAAATGTTTGTTTTCGTCACTTCTGATTCTTGTGTTTTGTGTGTGTGTATCTTATTTATGTTGTTCTCTTTCTCTTGTAGTTTTAAATGTGCAAACTTCTGCACCATCTATGTATTCCAGTATAAATGTAATACCATTGTTTATCTTATGCATTAAGACTGTGCTAATTTCTAATGATTCTAGCACTCACCATCAGTTTTTTAGTGCTTAAATATTTTCATGTTTAAGTTTCCAATACATATAAATAGTCAATGTAATCATTGTCAACATAATTTAAATTTACTTATTCGTTAAGGATTTTGCTACAAACATGATTCTTATAGTACTTAGGTTCAAGCTATCTGAAGCCTTTTTAGAAGGAGTACTCTGAGGAATATTGTTAGCTTGTGAGACAAAGGATGTGCATCTTTTTGTATTATTGCTAGTCCTGTAAGTGTCACAGTATTTAAAAGAACTTCCTTAGCTCAAACCCTGTATTACAGACATTAGTGGACAGGTGAAGACAGTTATTAGTTGATGCATCTAACACATTTTTGTTCTGGTTGCTGTGGCAGGTCTTGAATGTATAACAAGGGCAGAAGCAGACATTGTGTTGCTGGTGGATGGTTCATGGAGTATCGGTCGACCAAATTTTAGAACAGTCCGCAGCTTCATTGGTCGTATTGTTGAAGTATTTGATATTGGTCCTGACAAAGTGCAGATTGGTAAGTTTGAAAGTACTAGAACGTTTGCTGAGTTTTTGTTTCAGGACCTTTAGTAATGAAGTGATTCTTTACTCCTAGCTCTTGCACAGTATAGTGGAGATCCTAGAACAGAATGGCACCTCAATACACACCAAACCAAAAAGAGTTTAATGGACGCTGTGACTAACTTACCATATAAAGGAGGCAACACACTAACAGGTAGGCATTCTTATACTGATTTCTTTGCAAGTTACATAGGGGGAAATGACTCTTTAATATTATTTGGAAAGATATTTGTCTCAAAGTCCTTCCTATGGTGAACAAAGTAATTTACATCTGTTTTGGATCAAGTCTGCAGCTAATAGGTAGTGGACAAGTTAAAAAATGTAGACCTTACTGTTAAAATGATTTTGTGAAAAAGTGTTATGCTTTCTCTTGATGAAAAAGAAGAGTGATTGTAAATGTCCCTGGAGGTGTCAATTATAAAGAACAATACAGAACTAGGAATGAAGTCAGTAAGAGTGAGAGAAGTGGAAAAGAGGCCCAACTATGTGCCTGTATCCAAAAGGTCAGGGATAATTAATATCTCTTAGTGAATTTAGTCTGGAAGGTAGGATATGGTCTCTCTAATTCATTCTCTAGCAGAAGTTTCCTATGACAACTTGAAGAGGCACAGGGGACAGAAGTATGAGTTTTATCCGTAGTTTCTCTGAAACATGTATAGAAAATCGTGAAGAATTGGGTACATAAATATGAACAAGGGATGTGCTTTTGAGAATTAAAAGTTTGTATTTCTTTGGATGGTTAGGTACGGCCAATGGGAAAGTATAAATAGAAACACATACTTACATAGAAATGCAGACCCTTATTTACTGTTGTTCTAAACAAATTGGCATTTCAGGTTTTTTTTTAAAGCGTAGGGTCAATCCTGGATTTCTCATGGAGTTTGACCCCTAGTCTGAGGGGAATGAAAATTATTTTTTGCTTCTTAGGAAGGGAAGTGGGCAAAGGCTTTCTTCATGGTAGGTAATCATGTTAGCAGGTCAGAAATGTCTAGGTAGAGCAGATATTATGTATCTTTTAATA
Source organism: Eublepharis macularius (assembly GCF_028583425.1). Taxonomy (NCBI): domain Eukaryota; kingdom Metazoa; phylum Chordata; class Lepidosauria; order Squamata; family Eublepharidae; genus Eublepharis; species Eublepharis macularius. Next base: position 74,904,028 of record NC_072790.1, on the reverse strand, counting down.
AATGCCTACACCACTTTTGGGAGGCTTATGGTCTAGTTTAGTGGCTAATGAATAATGTCTCCCTTCCTCTCTCTTCCCTCCTCCCCTCTACGTGTTGTGATTGTAGGAATGGCCTTGAGGTTCATCTTAGCAAACAACTTCAAATCACAAGTTGGCATGAGGCCTGGAGCGCGCAAAATTGGTGTCCTTATCACTGATGGCAAATCACAGGATGATATAGTTGGTCCATCACAGAGTCTGAGGGATGAGGGAGTGGAGCTTTATGCTGTTGGTGAGTATCATGTGAAGATACATTAATATAGAAGAGAGAGTGAATTAACCATTTCTGTTGAATGAGAGATAAAATTACGCTAACAGATATTTCTAGGTTATTTTCAACATGTTTTATTTCATAATTTTTTTCAGGTATTAAAAATGCTGATGAAAATGAACTGAAACAGATCGCTTCAGACCCAGACGAGACGCATGCTTACAATGTGGCAGATTTCTCCTTGCTTAATACAATTGTTGATGACCTCACTATCAATTTGTGCAATAGTGTGAAAGGTCCAGGTATGTTTCGCTTTTCAGTTTTACTGCTGATTTAAAATAAAACTATTTATTTGGTAACTGCTTAAATTATTTTGGAGCTTTGTCAAGCTCACTTTGGACTGAAGCACTACCCACTTCTGTACCTGTTTAAATGCATTCTAAACTACTTTTAGGGAATTCAAAAAGAAATCTACTTGATCGATATGATTAATTTTGCACTTTCTTTAGGAAATCTTGCAATCAAAACTTTCTAACCGTTTTTTTAATATTCTGACTCTACAGGGGATTTGTCACCACCACCAACCAATCTAGTTACTTCTGAGGTAACTGCTCGTTCCTTCAGAGTATCCTGGACTGCTCCTGCTGAGAGCATTGACAGATACAGAGTTGAATATTATCCCGCTGCCGGGGGCCCTACAAAGCAGGTGAGAGTTGGAAGCCCTATCCTAATTTATTTTGTACTGGATGTCTATTTTAGCTTTATAAACCTTGGGACCAAACCATGGCTTGCATGTGCATATAAGTCCTCACAGACTAATCAACTCAGACAACATAGAATTGGACCCAGCACACCTGGGCATAGAGTTCCTAGAATGGAATTCCTGGCACATGTGTGGTCAAAAGTCCTGGTGAAATGTATGAATTGGCTCTAAACGAGCACTACATTTTCAAGATCCAAAACATAGACGCATAGAGTTGGAATGTGCCTTGTAGGCCATTTAGGAAAATCTGAAGGTGTAGAGTATTACTATCTTTTCTCTGAGTCCTTGAAATCATCTTGTTGCAACAAATTATCTTGTGAGAGATGCTTGGTCATTCCGGATTTGAGCTTGAAAATTGCAATGACCACTCACTTAACCTGCCAAAAACATCAGGTTTTTTTCTGATGAAAGTTTTCTACCCCTACCCCCACCCCCAAACCCAGTATCCAACAGGCTGGATTAGACCCGAGGAACTTTCATTAGCAGAGGGGGAGTTTCTTGCCTATCTTTCCCACTGCAGCTCCAAATGTTGATCCTGGAAGGACAAAGGGCTCTAAGGAGCAGTGGGAGTGTGAATTGATCTCTATTGGGGTGGGGAGGATCTGTGAAAATCACTTCTTTGTCCTGCCTGCAGCTGATATCCAGGAGTCAAGGGAGGAATCAAGGCAGGAGCTGGGACCAATAGTGAATTTATCTGTTGGTCCAGCAAAGACGGTGGGTAACCTAAATCTTTAAATACCATTGCAAGGAAGTGGAGATATAGGCCCCTGCCCTCCAGGAGTAGGCTACCAGTATTTAAAGGTGCTGTACCTGGTTACTCTGGTGAGTACAATGACAGAGCTGAAGCTTTCAGGACTTGGGAGAGGCTTGAGGAATCTGTTGGCAAAAGACCACTGGTACAGAAGCAGGCTCTGGGGTGGGGAGGTCAAGGATGGCTGCATCCACAAGCTGCCCTGAGTAGAGCTGCAAGAGCAAAACACTCTGAACTCAGGAGAGAATCCTTACTTCCCAGCATCAGAGTCACCACCACCAGTCTTTCTGGTTAAGCCTTAGCATGAGACCGAGAGACAAATCTCAAAGCCCTACCAGGTGTTAAAAAACAAGAAGTCAGCTCTGCAAGGTAAACCAATTTGCAGACTGATTTCCACAAAACAATTACTAGGGTAGCTATGGCAAGCAGACCAAAGTTACTGGACTCAGGTTGGAGCCCCCAAATCCAAATAGCACTACAAAGTATACTCAACGGAGTTTATTAACATGAGCACAAAAGTTTACAAACTTTAATTGTGCAAACCAGAAAATAACAAAACTAAAACCCTCAAATACTAAACAGACTTTAGTCCTCTGATGCAGATGTCACCTTATCAAGGTAAAAGCACAAAGTCCTAGTAGAACTCTAGAGTCCCAAATCCAAAAGTCCTGTTAATCAGATCCAAATGACATGTAGTGCAGATACCCACCAGCAACTACACAGAACTGGCAATGAGGTAGAGGTGGGTGAGCTAGAATGAAGCCCCTAGTTTTATTGCAGTCTGCTTGCTGCTGGCCTGATCCTAATTAACCAGTCAGGTACATTGCACATCCTCCTACACAAAATTCCTTGCTCTAAAGTATACAGGGTAGGTGTAAGACTCCTTCTAGCCTCTGACCTTGACGCTCTTTTTTTTTTTTTATAAAAATTTTTATTGGATTAGAAGTCAATATTATACTAATTAAAGTCAATTTCCTTTATATATTCCAATTCTAACCCCCTCCCTTTCCCCCCCTTTTGTTGACTTCCAACAGTTTTCCAACCCCTTATCCATTTTCCCCTACTCATTTCAAACTTATTTTATTCTGTTAAACATATACTTTCGCTCTCTTCTAAGCTTATCTATTATAACACAGTGTTATCTCTCTTCCCTTTCCCACTTAACTTATCCACTAAATATTACATTCCTGGCATATATTCTTTAATAATAATAATCTTTTATCTAATTTTTTTATTCTATACTTTACCTTACACATTCTAATCTCATCAGTGTGGGACAAACAATTTGTCCTTCATTCTACATAACTTTAAGTACTTCTATAGACATTATATACGTTCAATATAGGTCAATCAATTTAACTTATACTCTATATGCTATTCTATGCTTCCTTCCACATATCTTATATTCATTCTATTTAGATTATATAGTTTCTCCGTTATACAATTATCTGCCAGAAATAATTAGTTAATTTCTATCCTTATAATTCTTATGATGACACCTCTAATACTTAATACTATATATAATAGTCAAATAAAATAGTTGCTTAGAATTTCTCCTTTAACTTTCCTTCCCCCGGTAAAGTCACTTCCCTCTTCTTTTGTTATGTTTCAGTAATTTTCAAACTGCCACAGTTCTCCTCCCACCTCCCATTTTTTCACCAAATATTGTTTCAGCCTCTCCCAATCCATGTTGAACTGTCCTGGATCAAGGTCTCTCAATTTCCTTGTCATTTTGTCCATTTCCGCCATGTACAGCAATTTATAAATCCAGTCCTCAATAGTTTCCACTTTTCACTTTTGCGCGTACAAAAGTCTAGCCGCTGCTGTCATGTAAAATAACAATGTCCTGTATTGTGCTGGAATATCCTCCATTCCCAAGTTCAGTAGCAGGAGTTCTGGGTTCTTATTAACTTGAAATTGTAAAATCTCACTTATCACTCTTATTATTTCCCCCCAGTACTGCCTAGCTACCTCACAAGTCCACCACATGTGATACAGAGATCCTTCATGCTTTTTACATTTCCAGCATTTATTAGACGTATTCAAATTCCCTAGCGCAATTTTCTTTGGTGTCAGATACCAACGGTAAATCATTTTGTAGACGTTCTCTTTAATATTAGTGCATGTCGTGATCTTCAACGTATTTTTCCACAAGTATTCCCATGTTTCCATTGTTATTTCTTTATTAAAGTTTATAGCCCACTTCACCATTTGCACTTTAACTATCTCATCTTCTGTATACCATTTTAGCAACACTTTATAAATCTTAGAGATTTCCTTTTTGTCCTCTTGTAGAATTACCTCCTCTAATTCCGAATTCTCCATTCTTACCCCTCCCTTCCCACAGTCCGAATTATAAAGGTCTCTAATCTGTCTATATTGAAACCAATCGTAACTTGGAGACAACTCATCTTGCGTCTTTATTCTTAGCTTAGAACATTCTATTTGTGTTATCTCCTTGTACGTTAAGCGCTGTTGTTCATTATCAACAGTTCTCGGATCTATTACTTCATAAGGAACCACCCAGGAGGGAATTCCTTCCTGCAGGTAATCTCTGTACTTCTTCCAAATTGTGAAGAGGCTTCTCTGAATATAATGGTGTAAAAACATAGAATCTGCTTTTACTTTGTCATACCACAGATATGCATGCCATCCAAATATTTTTTTGTATCCTTCTAAGGCTAGTAATTTGCGATTTTTCAGCGTCATCCAGTCTTTCAACCACACCAAACAGATTGCATCATAGTAAAGTCTTAGATTGGGCAGTTGCATTCCACCTCTCTCTTTTGCGTCCTGTAATACTTTCATTTTCACTCGAGGCTTCTTGCCTGCCCAAACAAAGTCCGATATTTTCCTCTGCCATTTTTCAAACTGCTTAGAGTCCCGAATAATTGGTATTGTTTGTAACAGAAACATCACTCTTGGCAACACATTCATCTTAACTACTGCAATTCTTCCCAACCATGACAAATTCAGTCTGTTCCATTTAATCAAATCTTGCTCTATCTGAGTCCACAGTTTCTCATAATTATTCTTGAATAGATCTATATTCTTTGCAGTCAGTTCAATTCCCAGATATTTCACCTTACTTGTTACCTCACAGTCTGTTATTTCCGTTAGTAGCTGTTGTTTTTGTTTAGTCATATTTTTACATAATATCTTTGACTTTTTTTTGTTTACATAAAATCCTGCCAAATCTCCAAATTCCTTAATTTTCTCCATTACCTTTGGCATGTTCTCAGTTGGATCTTCCACAATTAACATTATGTCATCCGCAAATGCTCTGACCTTATAGGAAAAGTCTTTTATTTTTATTCCACGGATTGCATTATCTTCTCGAATCTGTATCATCAATATTTCCAAAACCAAAATAAACAACAGTGGAGACAACAGGCAACCTTGTCTTGTACCTTTACCTATAATCAGTTTCTTAGTCACCTCGTCATTAACCACCTCTGACCTTGAAGCTCTGATGTCATTTTGCACCTGTGTGTTTCTGTTCTACTTCACTTTTCAGAGGTAGGCCCTCTATGCTTAACCAAGCCTGGAAACCAGAAGCAAAAGTATAGGAAAGCCAAGAAACAGACTAGGGTAGCCCGGTTTCTTGACTGAGGGTTCATGGTCCAAGTTTGAGTCTAAAGGTAGGACTGTTTCTCCGTGTGAGCAAGCTCATTCCATCTCTTGAGGTTCCTTGTGGTGTCCTACTGCCTCCTTCTGTGGTGGTGTTGGGTGCCTGTTTACCTCCTCCTCTGAGTCTTCAGCTTCTTTATCTGATGAGGAGGAGTCTTTTTTCTGGTCTATAACATCTGTTACTGCTGTATCCAACCCAGTGTACCCAATGAGATATGAGTTTTCCTCAGGCAGGACCTTTATGTTGTTGTTCTGTATGTGTTTTCCAAAAGTGTGTAACTCTAAGCCTAAAAAGGTCCTCAATTTCATTTTGTTTCTAGTCTCCTAGCTCCCTTGCCCTTTAAATTAACACTTTAAAAGTGCTCTCCCAGTGTATTGAAAATGAAATTGATCAAGGCTTCCCCCCCCTTCCCTGTACCACACTGAATATGCTTGATCTCCTCTCAGTTTGGAAGATAAGCAGGGTCAGGCCTTGTTACTATTGGATGGGAGCTAAAAGCTCTCTTAGCTATTGAAAATGATAGTGAATTTCATTTTCAGAGTATTGGAGAGTACTCCCACGTGTTAGCTGGGAATTCAGCCGCCAGACTAGCAGTGCAATTCTAAACAGACTTTCCATCCAATCTTGTTTATCATATTTCAAAAACTTTACAGCCAGAAGCACTGGAGAAAATTAAATCTGTAATATAACCCAAGAACATTCTTTGGTAGTAGTAGTAGTAGATATGAAATAATATATATAGTTCTTCTATTTTTATGCAGTTCTATGTAAGTCGTATGGAAACTACTACAGTTCTGACAGACCTTACACCTGAAACAGAGTATGTTGTGAATGTGTTTTCTGTGGTAGAAGATCAAAGCAGTGAACCTCTAAAAGGCACTGAAACAACGTGTAAGTGACAATTCTGGATTTTTTAACAATTCAAAAGAAAGACTTGCAGATAATCTTCATATTTATTTTATAGTTAGGGAGATAGATAGGGAGAGGAGGGGAAACACCAAATATAAACATCTATAGATAGGTTTTTTTCTTTAATGTGGTAAACAAAATGCTGGAAGCTTCTTAGTTGGTCAGAACAGAGGGCAACCCAAGAAGCTATTCAAAGGGTTACAATCAAGTTACATAGGAGGTATTGTCAGATACCTTGGGGAAGCTCAAACTTTCCATTTGCTAGTGATGATCAGAAAGCTAGTTATTCAATAGGCTGTTTGCAATCTGTTTGCAGCCTGATTTGTGTCTATTCACAAGAACTGGCTACTTGCAAACATCAGAAGCCAACTGACAGCTGTTGAGGGATGAGCTGAGCCTCTGATCTTCTGCTAGAGAAATTTTGCTTTGTACCCAGCAACGTTTTTTGAGGGGGGAGGGGGATCAGGAGCCCACTTCCTGCTAATCAGCTGGAGGTTGGGTTCTGATCTTCTATCCGGAATACTTTTTCTGCCTCCAGTCTTGCTGGGATGAAATCTCAATCAGCTATGAGTCAGCTTCAGATCAACAGGCAGTTGGAAACTCATTCAACAGCTGTTCTAGTTGCTTGATGCAATTCAAACATATTCCTGACCATTTCACAGTCTGATTGTGAGTGCTTTGGAGCCTAAATCTGATTGCCAAATAGGTTCACTGAGAAATTCTTGGGGGTACTGAAACAGTGGGGATTCTTCTTTGTCAGTGTATAGTGTAGATTTACCATTTTGGAACTGTGGTAGCAAAAATAATGCCAGTATACTATGAGACATCACTACAAAACTTATTATTGCAGACCTATACCTATTATGACCCAGCATTGTATTGTATTCTGCCAGCTACTTAATACTCGTCCTGGTTTTGCTGGCAGACAGCCAAAACGGGGTTTAAAATGACGAGGAAGACCAACATATATAGCTAGGGTTTGTGCAGGTTTACTATAATAAAGAATATAATAAATGAAAGCTTTCCCCTAAAATGTCTTTTCATCACTCATCTAAAATGGGCTGGAAATGAACGGGGATTGGTGAGTGAAGCAGAAAGAAAAGATAATCATGAATAATATTTATGGTTTTACAGTGGCAATTCCTTCAGTCAGAAACCTGAATGCTTATGACATCACTTCAACCTCAATGCGAGTACGATGGGAACCTCTCGGTGGAGCTACTGGCTACTTGTTGTTATATGATGCTGTCAATGCCACAGTTCCAACGACAGAAAAAGAGGTATGGACAGTTGCCTTAAAAGAAACTAATTTAAAAGATTTTTTTAAAAAAAACACTTAGTTCATGTGCCTAAAGAGTGAGGCAATTTTTGGCACACAGTATGGAATGAAGCTCATTGACTAGAGAGTTCTATACACGATGGGATCCGTCAGGAAGTTGTAAATATATTCTAAAATACAGAGACTAACTTTTTGTGTAACTACACAAGCATTTTGTTTTCCTTTCTGCTTGTTTTCTCTAAACTGCCTTGTTTATCTTTTCTTTTTTACAGATGCGTGTTGGAGCATCCGTGAATGATGTACAGCTGGTTGACTTGATTCCCAACACTGAGTACACTTTAACAATTCATGGAACATTTGGTGATCTCATGAGTGACCCTCTCACCACTCAAGAAGTAACATGTAAGAATAATTTTATTCTCGCTATATTTTTCATATCATGCTTTAGATACTACTTGACCTACAGTCAAAGGATTTGGATTACTTGTCACGAAAGATGTGCACGAACCAGAAAAAAACCAAACCATGCGGTTCGTAGTTTGTCGCATTTCACGAACCACGAACTTTCACGAACCTGCCCTGGTTCATGAACCAGTTCATTCGGTTCATGAAAACGGCACATCCAGGTCAGCAAATCATCACTTCCGGGTCAGCAGAAGGTCTGCAGGAAGTCCATCCCCTGTTGCCTAGGAAACTGATTGATTGGTGCCAGGCTGTCTGCAGTGACGATCCAAAAAATGAACCAGCCTAGAGTTTGTGGTGGTTCATCAGAAATGGGCTCTGACAAACCGCTGGTTCATGAACCATGAACTGGCCTGGTTCGTCACGAACTTTGGTTCGTATTTCGGTTCGTGCCCATCTCTACTTGTCACTAATCTGCTAAAACATTAAACAATGTGATAGCATTTCCTATTTTAAGTTCAACCACCAAAAGTCAGCCCCATCCAAAGGGAATATACTTGTTTAGTACTTCTGTAAATAAAAAAAAACTTTAAAAAAAGCATTAACCTTGTAGTTCTCCAGGGGCAATCACTTCTCTTAGGAGTGTGGTCCCATTCTTCTCTGAAAAGCAATTGAATTTAAAAGAAAGAACAGACATTGGTCATAGTATGTACACTTCTCCATTTTTGTCCTTATTCAGGTTTTGTACAGGTTTTTCAGAAACCTGCAAAATTAATTCAAAAAGTGACTGGGACAAAATAAGTGTAAGTGTACACAATGGGGGGGGTTGATGTTTCTCTCAAATCGCTTTTAGGCTTTTACAAACTACTTATTAAATTCTAGTGTCAGTTAATTGGAGAGTATTTTTCACAAATGTGTTTTAAAGAGGTTCTTGGACTTAGTTCAGTCTGTTTTTAAAATGATTTTTTTAAAAAAGCTACTTTGGTGAGAATATTTCAGTAGTCCACAGAAAATAATTGTTTTGAAAATGTAAATGCTTTGGAGAGCATTTAGTTGAGATGTCTAAACTATCTCGGTACTCTTACTATTATTGTGATTATTTCACAGTACCCCTAAGTGGAGCAAAAAGCTTAAGGGCAAGAGATATTACTCATAGCAGCATGAGAATCTCCTGGGAAGCCGCTCCAGGGAATGTTCGAAAATACATAGTGAGGTACAAGGCAGGTGAAGAAGATGACGTGAAAGAGGTAAGCAAAATGTAGCCAATATGTAGTAATATTACTTCAGCAAGCTTACTTGGAATACTAAAATATGATCACTTATCAGACAACTGGGAGTCTGATGCTGTGATCTGTACATTTAAGTTCCCCTTAAACAAGTTTTGTTCCTTTGGCTTCAATGATACTGAGCCAGCTTATATAGACTCTCCTTTGAAATTTGTATACCTGAGCAATAGGCCTCTTACTTTATAACTACAAGCAACAGTAAAGGGATATGGCTATGTACACATCTCTATGGAAAAATAAGGAACAATTTTTTTAAAAAAACTTAGGGAATGTAGACAGAGATGCAAGATGGTGCAGTATGAAGGTCAAAACAGATGTGACCTAGATCACCTTTAACCTGTAAAAGGTAAACCGAAGCTTTGATTTCAGCTGAGGGTCTGCATGGAAGGGAAGAAGGGATTGAGCCCCTCAAACACTGCTCAATTTTAATAAGCAAAGCTGAGTTCCCTACTCTGTTATCAACAGTCTTAAAGAACAGAGACGTGTCCTTTAAAATGCTAACAACAGTGCAGGAAGTGCAGTTTTGATTAATGAAACCAACTCTTCCCACCCTGGAGCACAAAACTATGGTCATGGGACTGGAACTGAAATAAACATAACCCACAAAACTTTAATTGTTTAAAACCATGCTGAGCTTTGCATCTGTAAAACTGGAAAGAATCAATGGAAAATATACCCCAGTTAACAGTCTATGATACAGTTCATTTGCAAACAAGCAGATAATTTCAGAGAAAACATAAATCTCTAGTGTTCTCTCTTTCAGCAGAAATAGGTTTTGTAAAGATTACTCTGAACTTCCTACTGCCTGGGAAAGGAAACTATGAAAAGTGGTGCCACAAGAGAGATGTTGTTTATAAACTGAGCGTCTTTGTTTGTGTGTAGGTGGAAGTGGAACCCTCTCAGACCAGCACCGTGCTCTCCGATCTTTTCTCACAAACACTCTATCAAGTAGAGCTTATTGCAGTGTATGATGAAGGGCAATCTCCACCAATAGCTGCTGAAGCTACCACTTGTAAGTCAATCATACTGCTCAGTGGATTTCCTTAAATTCTTAAAGCAAATGTATGCATTGAAGTGTTGCTTTGTAAATAGTAGTGCCTCGGTGCCTTGGGGTGATTGAATTTCTCAGATGTGTGTTTGAATAGTTGCTTTGAAAATATTTTGATGGTGTGATTGGGGCATCAGGTTGAGATTTCTATATTGATTTTTCAATTTTATTATTATCAACTGCTTGACCATATGACAACAAGATGACTAACACAGGAGGTGCTGGTTGCACTGCGCGTAAACACCACATATAAAAGGTATCAGGCCAGCACCAAAAGTTAGAAGAACTAAAAACTGAAGTAGCAACACACACTTCCATATCCCTAGTAACCACAGCCAAAAGTTGAGCCAACGCGTTTCTATCAACTATTTACATAGTAACTTTAGGAGGAGCCCTCCAATAAGGTTACTGATTCAAGCAGTGCCACTAAAAATAAATTCCATCAAGAGCACTGCTAGGAACAGCACTATAGCAATGCTAAAATAGCATTTGTGGCAGCAATTCCTTTCAGGCACACAGTCAAATATGCTGTAATGCTTTACGTTGCCCAAGCATTGCCTCTAGCAGAGCTTTTCTCTTGCGACTGGTGCCTTAGAATCTTGCAGGGGAAGATCTGAAGACCATCAGCCATAGACAAGAGTACCCTGTATGTTTGCTAGTTCAGGCCCACACAGTGTCAGGTACACACCACATTCCACACTCAGGATATAGTCTTCTGCCAAGATCATATCACTTTGAGGTCATATAAAGTATTTGCATGTGTAAATTAGTCATCACAGATAGACCGTAGTTAAAGCCAACATGTATATAATATGTCAAACACAATATTTTTCAATGATGCCAAAGGACCTAACCAGACTCTTATGTACAGATAGGTACAAGTCATATGGCTATCTTTTTTGTGCAAGAACATCCTCGTACACTCTCTTTGTCTTTGTGTGTGTCTTCTCCTATTTTGTGTTCCTATTGTTAATGTAATTGCTCACTCACTTGTGCAGCGATTTTATCCCTCCAGCTCACTAAGACTGTAGTGGATACCAGATATCATGTGTCGTGTGTTTTTAAGCCTTGGCCTTGTGTGTGTGTGTGTGTGTGTGTGTGTGCATGCATGTGAGAAAGAGAGAGAGATTAGGTAAAGAATGCATATATATGAACCAGCTTTGCCAGCTATTCCAGTGAACAGTAAATACTGCAAAATATTTCATCCATGTTGTGCCATGTGTTGTCTGCATCTTGGATTTTTCTTGTGACCTGCTGAACATCTTTTCTGTCAATGCTTTGCTTTTGCTGAATGCAAGGAGGAGGAATGATAAAGGGTGCAAAACAGCACCTTGCCAGATCTCAGAGAACTCTGCAGGGTGGCTTTCAACAACTTGAAGAACGATGCCTGGGAACATTTTTGCTGCCAGAAGAATGAAGTTGACAGGCTTCTTTCTGAGCCTCCACCAAGAGGATTATTTTGTATAGTGTTTGATGTGCACTTCTTGTCTTGGGAGCATCCACCTCTTTAGGAGGGTGGCAAAGTCCTATCCTGTTCAGGGTCTGCCAGGGATGCGTTTCAGGCCAGAACTGAATTAATGCACCTGAAAGTGCAGTTCTTTGAGGCACTTGGGGCCTCCTCTGCAGAATCAGCCACCAAACGACACCAGCAGAAGGAAGCTCTGGGAGAGAGCAGAGAGCCCCATCTGGAGGAAGCGGCATCTAAAAAGTAAGTAGGGCTTGATGCTGCATCAATGCAGGGCGCAAATAACGGGGGGGGGGCTCCTCCGAGCTTAAGCAAAAGCCAACCAGGGGGGCAAAGCCTCTCGGAGGACAAAACACAACTAAATAGCAACTACTTAATGGCTGTTTTTTGTACAGCAAGACCACTCCACTTTACCAAGCCTTGCTTCTCTATAGGTTGAGTCCAGTACAAAATTTCCGCGTGCTAGAGGCCTTGTGCAGGACGAAAGCCAAGAAAAAGACTGCAGTAGCTGTTTGTGCTAAGTCAGACTTATTGTATCCCCTCTTATGTCTCTGTTTCGCCAAGATATTGTGCAACCAATTTCTTGGCACTATATAGCCAGGAAAGCGCTAGGCATTGTACAAGATCATAAACAGAAATGTACGAAGTCCATTAATGTTTCTGCTTGCACATCGCCATGCAAGCCTATGTGTGTTTTGAAAGAGAAACAAGCAGGCAAAACAAGGGCACTTCTATAACAATAGAATAGAGATGGTCATGAAACGAACCATGGAACAAAATTCTGTACGGAATGGCTGGTTCATTTGCATCGAAACACGCGTTTTGTGGGAATGCATGTTTATGGAACAAACGAATTTTTCCAGGCGTTCCGTGGCTGGGTTTGGAGTTTCACAGACCCTGTGCCAGTTTCAACCCATCGGCTGACCCCAGCGCGGAGTCTGTGAAACTAACAGCCCCTACTCAGGAGAAATATCCCGCTCTGGAACCGGCACAGGGGCTGTGTATGACAACTTCTTTCTCCTGTTGCAAGAGCAGCAGGTAAAGAGATTGTCATTTCACAGACCCCGCGCTGGAACCGGCTCAGGGGCTGTTAAATGACAGCCTCTTTTCTTGCTGCCCAGGCTGTTAGTTTTACAGCCAGCCTAGGCAGCAGAAGAAAGGGTCTGTCTGTTTCAAATGCCCTGCACTGGCTTCAGCAGCCGGTGCAGGGTGGTTGAAATGCCATGGAACAACAAACCACGAACTGGGAAAAAGTCGGAAGTTCGTGGTTCGAGGTTCCGTGGAATGCTACGAACCACGAATCATGTGGTTCTTTTTGCGGGGGCGGGGGTCGTGCCCATCTCTAAAATGGAACCATACAGAAGTGAAAAAATTAACTCTGAACTTACTGGAGGCATTAATCTACCACTAGAAACATGGTATATGGTAGTGCATTGTATCTTGAGATTTGAGGGCCACTATGAAAGGAATGCTAATAGGCAAAGAGAAGAGAATAAATAAAATTATGCTTTCATCTTTATGGTAACCCACTGTTCTTTGTTATGTGCTGTTAGAGGATCCCCCCTCCATTCCTGTGCAGCCTGAAGCATCAGCCATCCAGATGGTGACATTTATTGAGGATATTGTGGGCTCATTGGGATGCCTACGTATCTCTGTAATCAATAACTGTGAGTTAACAATATTTTATTTTTTTCTACCAGGGTACTGCTTTTTGTGTTACCCCTTAGAAGGTATATCAGTGACATTTTGTTTGTTCTTGCACTTTCTTTTGCAGTGAAGATGCTTGAGACATGATTGTTCAGGTTGGAGAGAACTTGAATAAAGAAACTAAATACTGAAGCCAAGACATGCTGTGAGGAAGCTTGTGAAGCAGAAAATCGTTCATTCCCCGCCCCCCCCCATTAAAATCCTTTTATTTGTATACAAAAATTAGCAACGTCAGTTATTCATTTCACATTACCTTCTTTTTTTCTGATAGTGAACAACAATGATTGATTTTGCATTCTCATTACCTGTTTTTTTTAAAAAGTTGTATTGAAGCTGCATAGTTTAGCATAAATAAAATTAAAGGGAAAAATAATCTCTGAAATAAAGGTGTAGTGGTTTCTGTTTTTACTGAACACAAGCACAAGAAGAAGAAGAACATTGCTGTGATACAACGCATCCCCCCTTCTCTTTCGATCAGGTTCCCTTCGCACTACTTACAGTTTTGGCAATCTCAGCTGGGCCCCACCACCCACCCATGTTTGAGCTGCACTGACTTTGACAGTTGTTATCAAAATGACATCAAGAAAGTTGCCTTCTCTAATCAAGATCGTATTTCGCCTTATAGTAGACATGGAATAGAGATGAAACAGACACAAGGACTTCTAGAGTGGAGATGTGGTGGTGGAGGAGAGTGCCCTCAAGTCATAGATGACCTATGAGAACCCCTGGTGGGGTTTTCCTGGCAATTGACTAACAGAGATAGTGATTCAAAATCTTCACCTCTTAACAGGAGCAGTCTTAGTGAATGGGCAAGAGTGATAGCTGCCCCAGCATGCTGGGGTGTGTGTGACTGCCAGTGCCCCTCCCTACAAAGGGAAGAACAAAGAAAAAGTGCAAAAACAGCCATAGGTGGTGTTTGTGGCCTCCCCATGGCCATGAGGATGCCATCATGTACGGCCTTATGTGCCTTAAACGCAAACATTTTGCTGCTGACACTGAACATTGAAGCTTCATTCCATGGCTAATACGTGTGGTTGTCCAACTTAACTCATGCAAAGAGCCGTGTGTTATTCACACATTCAAATGTACTCAGGAAGGATTGAGCAATAGTTCACATCACTATTATGATATTTTAACTATTTAAAATAAATATATGTAGATGAAAAACATGATCACTGACATAAGGCATACATGCTGCACACACAACATTCACTAGAAATATTGAGACTAGAGTTGAGTTTCAACAAACCGGAGACACCAGATACTCAAGATCTCAGCACAACCATCCTCCAGGAGTGGGAAAGAATACTATCCATCTCACAATCCTACCAATATGAAATGTTGCTACTCACCATTTTTCAGAACTGCAGTGTTTGTGTAGGAGTCAATCTGCGCTAATTGCAAATGTGGCTGACACTGTGGGTCTCTTACGTGCAGAAACTAAAGTGATTCAGAGACCTGTTAACATATGAATAAAGGACATGCTAGCTTACATGCAGATAACATCTGATTCGGTAAGCCCTCAGTCTAGCATTAAAGAAATGTCCAAATTCAACCTCAGTGATTTTTAGACCAAAAGAGTATTGGGAAAAAATGGGTTATGTGTTTGTAAATGGTTGTATGTTTGTAAAATATCTTCTTGAAATAAAATATGAGACTTGAATTTCATAGACGAGAAATCATCATCATAGCATTTCTATAATCATCCATGGTAACTGGAAGTAGCTAAGCTATGAATAAAGATTATATCATAGGCAGACACTGGGGAAAGATGTTGAACAGATGGTTGGTACACAAGCAAATTACAGAAGGCAAAAAAGGGTTGAAGCTGATGTCACCAGTGGATTTGAGATGAAATGTAAGGTTTGAACTGAATGACAACAACCAGACATTTTAAAAACACCCCTCTCATCTCACGTTTTACGTCAAGTTGCACCTGGACTTTTAACCCACCCATTTATGAATGAAATGAATTTTGAGTGCAAGGAGGTAAAATGGGATATAAAGCAAAGCTCCTAAAGCTGCAACCAGTCTCAAAGCCCATCTTGAATGCTGTGTAACCAAAGGTCCTGGCCCCAGCTGGACAGGCGCACCCCATCAGGATGGAACAATGCCTTCAGCCTGAAAGAAATGTCTAGGTGAAGGATCAGATGTCCTGCCAATGCCTCCACAAATTGTCTCACAGTCTTGGCACCGTTTTTTCTTGCCATATCAATCCTGTCTATATAGACTACCCCACATCAAGAGCGGCTCTCTAACAAGTCTGACCAGAAGAGCTGGATGCCATGAAAGAGTCCAAGAAGAGAATCCCAGGTTGGCCAAGATTGACCAGGTCAAGTCCAAGCCCTGCCAGGTGTCCAGATCTTTCTCTTCAACCTAGACAACTAGAATGTCTGGAGCCCTTGATCTCTGCCATGAGGAAGTACTGTGGGCACCAAAGGGTCCAAGAGCATCCCTTTCAGGCCAGTCCATTTGATGACAATGGCCCCATCCAATCCCAGGTGTCTTCCCCATCCTTATGCTGCTTTGTAAACCCCAGCCCAGTGTATAATGCTGTGCCTGCAGATCTGGATTGATTTGTGTGGACCTGCGGAGACCACACAAGAGAAGAATCAGTGGAGAGCCCTAGTTCAGGATGAATGGGACCAGGCTGAAGAACTTCTCCATCTGGAAGTGAGACAAGGTGTCTGTGATACTGTTATCAGTACCTGTTATGTACCAGGCTGAAAATGAGATGTTAACCAACAAGCACACCACTATGAACTTGCGCACAAGGCGCATGGCCTGCTCTGAGCATGACGACAGCCTCTTCAGGGCTTGGACCATTGCTGGATTGTCACAACAAAACCTGACACATTTGTCCCTGAGCCAAATGACCAATGCTACTAGGACTGGGAAAAATTCTAAAACAGTGAGATTCCATAGGAGATCTGACTTGCCTATTGGTGTAGCGACTTTTGGCACATCATCAACCCTGCAGATAGACCCCAAATACTATGCAGCCTGCGGCATCAGACTACACCTGCAAATCAGCACCCTAGTCCCATAAATCTTTCCAAAGAGAGACCCTGTTAAAAATAGTCAGAAAGAAAAGTCAAATCCTGGGGTCTTTCTTCATGCTCTGGATTATGGGGATGTGGTGGTGCAGAGCAGATATACCAGTAGCCTTTGAAAGATGAATGCAGAAGGCCTGCCTAGAAGGACACAACCCTACAAGTAAAATTAAGATGCCCAATAAGGGACTGCAAAACAGGCCCCCGGTTGGGGGGGCGCGCGGATTCTAGAAGTTGCTAATTAAGACAATATAGAAAAATTGCTGTGGAACCAGATACTTTTCAAACAAAGCAACAGCTTTGGTGCAGGGCAAAAGAATCAGCAGCGTGCTCCTTCCTTACCCAGTACATGCTCTGTGTGTGCATGAACGTGGAGGAGATGAGACAGATACCTTTGCTAGACAGAGGAAAGGTATGTGCAATAGGGTTGCCAGCCAATGGCGAAGTCAAGTGGGGGCAAGGACATGGGGGTGCTGTCTGCAGTAACATCACTTTCAGGCAAAAGCCAGGCGTGACATCACTCTGCTCTAGGAATCAGTGGAAACTTCTGGTGATTCCTAGATCAGAGTGATGTCACTTCTGTTTTTTTTCCAGGAATGTCATCATAACATCACACTGACATGATTTTTTATTGTATTTTTCTACCACCAGCCAATGCAGTGGCAGCGAGCAGCAGGGGTTGCCAGTGGGAACTCTCCTGCTATAGTGGGAGATCTGCTGCCTCCTTTGCATGAAAGAGAGAAAAGGAGAGACGTTGCTACTGTAGTTTTAAAAGAAAAGATTAGCAAGTTGCAAGTTATTTCCGCATAACTACAGGAGTAGCAAAGAACTACTTTGAATTTCTTGGAGAGTGACTAGTTAGTCCTGAATAACATCTTTCCCACTCCAGGTGTACAGTTCTGCCTTGTAAGAGGCTGACCCAGAAGGTCTCTTTATAAGCTAGGGTTGCTAGCCTGTGACTGGCACCTAGTGGGGGTGGGGCATGACAAGGTGTCCTTGCTCTAATAGCATGCTGTCACTTCCACATTTGCCCTGCAAGTGGCATCACACCATCAAATCGACTGCACTTTTTGCTGCATTTTTTCCCCTTGCTGCCCTACCTAGCACCAACAGGTTAGTGACTGCTGCCACTATAGAAGGAGACATGGCAGCCCTGGTATAAGTAAACGTCGTGTGGAAATGGGAGGAAAACCAGTTGCTGGTAACCTGCAAGAATGCTGGGCCTGGATAAACCCAGGCAAGACAATACTGGACCTATAGAACCAGGATGTCTTACTTAAGTATTTGTTATATTTTTCTTTCAAACCAAGTTGCCCGCCATGGATTTCCCAGTGTTGTTAAAAAATAAACCATTTAGTTAAAAGAAGCTGGGTGTATGCTGCTGTTCCTCTGTGCAAGAAAAAGATTTATGCCTTACGTTGTGTCTATGACTCGTAAATTATTTTTTATATAGTGTCCATGCAATTGTGTCTCAAACCTCTATGATTTATCATGACTTAACAGATCTACTTTGAACATAACATTTTGACTCTTACGAAAGGTAATGTACAGGTGTTTTCTCTTAAAATGTATTTTGTTGTTTCTTTTCTCCATGATAGTGTCTGTACCGGCACCAGTCGATCTGAGAACTGATCAGGTAACCACGTCTAGTTTCAGAGGCACTTGGGATCATGGAGCACCTGATGTAGCTCTCTATAGAATAACATGGGGACCAGCTGGTGGAACAGAAAAACTGGAGGTAAGAATGGATTCTCAAAAATAATTTCAAGTGCCTGCTTGGTATGCTGGACCAGTTTCTGTAAAAAATTTATGTCTATACTTGGGTCAGTTTTTCCTGTATGAAAACTGGAACCACGCTTGGACTTAAGAATGTAACAACAGAACAACAGCCATGCTGGATCAGACCAGTGGTCCATCTAGTTCAGCATCTTGTCTCTCTCAGTGGCCAACCAGCTAATATGGAGGACCAACAACTGGGCATAGCAGCTGAGGCCTTCCCCTGAAGTTGTCTCCTAGCGCAGGTGTTCAGAGGTGTACCGCTTCTGAATGTGAGGCTTCCCTTTAGACACCATGACTAGTAGCCATGCATAGACCTATTCTTGAATCTGTTTAATCCTCTTTTAGAGCTGTCTGTGTCATCACTACATCCTTTGGCAGTGAAGTATTTCCTTTTGTCTGTCCTGAATTTACTGTCCATCAGCTTCATTGAATGCTCTTGAGTTCTAGTATTTGAGATGAGGGAGAAAAAATTCTCACTCTTTGTTCCCTCTACAGCATGCATAATTTTATAAATCTCTATCATCTACCCCCCCCCCCCCACACACACACACAAAGTCGTCTCTTTTCTAAACTGATAAATCCCAGACGCTTCAGCCTTTCCTCACAGGAAAGGTGCTCCAAACTCCTAATCATCTTGGTTACCCTCTTCTTTACTTTTCCCAGCTTTGCAATATCCCTTTTGAGATAATAGTGATCAGATCTGTTCAGGAGCATTATAATATTAGCCATTTGATTTTCATTCCCTTTCTTAATAATCGCCGGAAAGGAGTTTGCTTTTCTCATTGCTGTGGCTCACTGGATGGACACTTCCATTGAGTTTTCCACTGTGACCCCAAGGTCTCTTTCCCTCTCAGTCTCAGCAAGTTCAGATCCCATTAGTACATACTTAAAGCTGGTATTTTTTGTTCCAGTTTGCATCACCTTACACTTGCCAACTTGAGAGAGGGAGATTCTCAATGGGCTCCCAGGATCCTTCTTGTCAAAGAGGGCTAAGTCAATTAATATTGTCTCCTGGCATCCACCTTCCCTTTTGTCCTATCACTGAGAACTGTGCGTTCTTGGCTACAGCTACGTTGCTAGTATCTCCCACACAGCTGTGGGCCCTTTCAGTGAATTCTGATTTGCACACAGTCCCTCCCTCAACATGACATCACTGGCAGAAAGAGAGAAGTTGTAATGCTGCATAGGATCTGCCTGCCTTGAGGGGCATAGAAGTGGTGGTGCATATTACCAACATTAGTGGATTAATTTTTCAAAATAACCTCCTTACAGCGCAGAACTATTCTGTCATATACCATTTGGGAATCACTGTGTTTAGTTTTGTTAGTCAATATGAACATGTAAAATCTTACTAGATCTGTTCTGTTCGATTATAATGTTGTAAAGTAGATGTTCTCAGAGGCTGACTTCATCCTTTTCCCTCCTGTCCCAAAGACAATTCTAAATGGTGATGAAAATACTATGGTTTTTGAAAATCTGACCCCAAACACACTGTACGAAGTTGCAGTCACTGCTATCTATCCTGATGAATCTGAGAGCGATGACCTAATTGGCAGTGAGACCACGTGTAAGTAAGCAATTCTGAACTCTGTTAAATCATGTAATTTGTGGCAGTGGTATTCAGAGGAAAGGAGTGCCTTTAATGTGATTTCTTTTGTGCTTTTTCATAGTACCCATTGTGCCTGTAACACCGCCACCAGGTAAGAACCTGAATTCATGCTTACCATTTTATATCTAGGTTTTTTTTACAGAAAATGTAAGGAAGAACAGTCCAGGGCAATGGTTGTTGGGGGTTTTCCGGGCTGTATTGCCGTGGTCTTGGCATTGTAGTTCCTGACGTTTCGCCAGCAGCTGTGGCTGGCATCTTCAGAGGTGTAGCACCAAAAGTCTTTTGGTGCTACACCTCTGAAGATGCCAGCCACAGCTGCTGGCGAAACGTCAGGAACTACAATGCCAAGACCACGGCAATACAGCCCGGAAAACCCCCAACAACCATCGTTCTCCGGCCGTGAAAGCCTTCGACAATACATAGTCCAGGGCAAGTTTCCAGAAAAGCCCATGCATATGCATAAAGAGCTTCTGCGTGTTCATGAGACTGATTATTTCCCCTTCCAGTGATAGTCCGTCATTGAGGTTTTGGGAGGAGGCTTTTCAGGCAGAAGGGGGCGGGGGGGGGGCTGAAAAATCAATCCTCCCTTGCACATGCAGAGTACTCTGGGTAGCGCTTTTCTTTCAAGCCCAGATATCTGAATTTGAGTTCTGGCTTTCTGTTGACAGAGTGCCAATGGCTATAAGGTGAGATGAGAGTCCCAAAGCAAAAGTGGCATTGTGTTTCCACAGTGCAATGCATTGCAATGGTACCCATAAAGGTTATGAGCTGTACAGTGTTAAGGAGATGGCGTGGGATGCTCAGGAGAGGGATTTATGGTAGCACAGGGTGATGCAGCTGGAAGTAAAAATCACACACTCTTAACAGGTGCATGGAAAGCTTTTTGTTTGTGTGGAAGGGACCATGTCTTTAAAGAAGGCAGCATTTACTGTTGTGTTAGCTAACCAGCAAATATTTTTGTGTATGTGCTGTGGTTCAAGTCACCTTTGCTCATGTTTAGCATTGTACAAGCATTAAATGCTCCTCTGTTTTTTATTATAAATATTATTCTGATTTTGACCCAGTTCTTTGGTTGAGTATGGTTTCATGGTTCTGGGCATTAGCTACCTATGGTTATATAGTTATTCCAAGTAGCATTTCGGTTATTTTTAAAAAAATATTTTTTAAAAGATATAATATAAATTTCACATCATACTGCAGAATGGCTCAAGTATATTTTGACTGTTACAATTCTTTGATTAACAACTGATTGCTTTAAATAATTTCATATATCAGTCCGAAAAAGTGGCCCACGGAACCTTCAGGTATACAACGCAACATCCAATAGCTTGACTGTTAAATGGGATCCCGCCAGTGGACGAGTGCAGCGGTACAGGATCGCTTATCGACCTACAGCTGGGGATGGAGTGGAACAGTCGGTAACTATCTCTGAAAGTTTATAACTGTTTTTTAAAGGAAAATATACTCTTCCAAACAAATGCCAGCAGTTGTCAGATCAATCTATCAGTGCACTACAAGTTTTACCTTTCTGCAGAGAACTGTGGATATTTCTTAGGTAAAGGAAATGGATTAACTTCCTTTATCAATGGAATCTACAAGATGACTCTAATAATCTAATAAGCATACAGTTCAAGTAAGTCTGCAGAATGTTTGAACCAAAAGTATGTATTACCTGAGGTCTTTTGACATTGCAAATTTCTTGCATAGGAAGAATATGAGAAATAAAGCATGTAAACAGTGACAATTACATACAGTATTCAAAGGCCTTGGAACAAAGGTCTTGGAAGTCGTGTCTATGAAGCAGGGTTACTTGTGAATTTTGCAGTCGCAGTGCCCCCCAAATCCCTGTATCAGTTTTTCTTCTCCCTTGTGTGAATTGAACACGTTTGCTATAATGTTCATACCATTTTTTTCCTCTCACCATTTTTCCTGCTATATGTATGTAATTATCCAAGTTAGTTGTGTGTCAAATGCATTTAAGTGGCATATTAATGACATGTAATAATGTCAACATGCCATACAAGTGGCATGAAATAAACAAGTGAATTGGAAGCAAAAGCAACTAAATTGGGTAGGAATAAAAACTTCACACTAACAACATATGGGAACTGAAGTGAAACGAAACAGCATATTTATTTATGTCTACTCATATGGGGCCCTTTGGGCATGCCCTAACCATACCCAATAAAAATCAAGATGGATTTTCTTGAGAAGGTAAACTTGGCCTATATATCTGTTAAATACAGGCTGGGCACTAGGCAGTCTGCTGTTTCATTTGAGGAAATAAAAAGAGACTCTGTTGTTCATAATGACTATCATATTTTAAATTATTGCACATTTTTTACTTTACTCCATTTTTCACAGCCTAGGTAAAAAGCAAAGGGGAAGGGAACTTGGAGGGAGACAGAATTAAGTACAAAATATATGATACCCATTTTTCCAGCATCTGTGGAATTTCTTGTGCCCTCACATTTCCCTTTCATTCTGTTTATTCTAGACCACAGTTGGTGGGAGACAGAACAGTGTTGTACTCCAGAAGCTGCAAGCAGACACACCTTATAGTGTTACAGTTTCATCCATATATGCAGATGGTGAAGGAGGACAGATGACAGGCAGCGGCAAAACCAGTAAGTTACACAATTCTGTGTTTCTCATTTGCAAGCAATTATGAAAGAGTTCTGTTAAATCACTTGAGAAATCAGCAGGTTTTGTGTTTCAGTTGCTGGGGTCAATCTCTGTACAGTTGAATTTGTTCCCTGAAAAAGTCCCCTCTCCCCATTAAAAAAAATTTTTTTGGAAACTTCAGCTGAAAAATAAAAAATCTTTTCAAAATAATTAATCATTCCCTTATAGGTTTGTCTTCCCTTACCTTTTAGCTCTCAGTCTGTGTGTAGAGGATGAAAGGGAGAAATTTGTCTTCAGTTTCTGTCTGAAGAATATTTTATTGCACAATAAATTCACAGACATCTTTCTTCAAAGCAGAGTTTCTTGGGTGGGGAAAATACATTTTCCATAAGAGAATAAAACTGTTTTGCTGCCAGAAAGAATCTTTCCTCAGAAAACACATGCATTGCAACTTGGAGTGAGGAATGCAGTTGCGTAATCATAGTGTACCCCTATGTTACCAATGGCAATGAGGGACATGCCACTCCATTCGTGTCATGTTAAGTTTAACTGATTTTATTTTGTTTACTTGTCTAAAAGGTGAATGCCCCTTGAGGAATCCTCAAAGTTAACAAAAAAGTAGCAAGCAAAAGTAAGGCTAGCTCTTTTCATCACAGCAGTATCTGGCCTTTGAATCTTTACAGTTTCCTCTCCTGTCCTTTTAAATTTACTTCTTTCAAAGTTGTGTTTCACCCTCCCCTATGGATTTGAAATACACCTCTCCCATCTATGAAGTAAAAGGGTGAACAGGCTATTATCCCAGCAATAAGGATACTGTTACAGTATCCCATATTGGAATGGAATATTGCACCACTGGCACTGGGTTGCAGCTAGTAATAATGAAGTGATATAAATAAAATCCAGTCAGCCATGAATGCAGCATTTCCCCCCCCCCTTCTCAATGCAGAGGGTTGGGGGACCCTGCCTAGGATGTGGGATGGGGGTCACACTGGTCAGGGATCCTCAGTAATTGTTCACCCTATCCTGTCTAAGTTCTTCCATGCATAAAGCAACAGCTTCCACTTGTGTGTGCATACACTGTTCCCTCACTTTTCCTGAGGGTTCACTGTCCCTCTGGAGCTGCTGTTCTGGAGGTCCAGAGTGCTGCAGCAGGAATGTGCAAAGTTCCCATCCATGAACTCGCTCTGCAGTTGTTTCCATTGTTCGGCAAGGCCCTTGGTATCATTTTGATCCTCTTCACTCTATTTTTAAAAAACCTTTTACACAAGGTCCTAATATTTCAGACTACCATCTTCACCTTCTGTGTCTGTGAAAGCTTCCAAATGTTACAGAGCTGTCATGTGTCCACAGGCTACCCCATTCATTCCACTGGTAGGAGAAACTCAATGTAGTTGAAGCATTTGTTCACATAGGAATTCTAATCACGGCCAACAGTGAAGCAAGTATGGACAGTGTGTATTCAGCACATGATTAAACAGAGAACATTTGGATAATTATTTAAGTGGGCAGGATTTAAGATTGATTAACTGTTCGCTGGATTTAATCGACAGGATTAAAGCTTAAAGTAGTGATTCTTAATCTTAACCAGATTAAAGGTTAAGAACCAATGGGCAGCCTAGAGCATTATTTATTTATCTCAGTTTGTATGTTTTTTTATTGTTATGTTTGCATCGCAACTATCTTTTGAAACCCCCAGAAGAACACTCTGAACTATATCTGGTATTCCTCTAATTGTTGACTAGCATTAGACAGTTGAGAATTATTAAGACAAATACCTCTAGGATGATAGCCCCCTTTTTTCTTAACCATGGCAGATGTGTATCTATATCTTGCTTCCATAAAAAATATAGGATATTAGAAGAAGTTTTAAGTGAGAACTTTATTAGGAAAAATGTCCAGCATCTCTATCCTATTTCCTTGCTTTCCTTGCTTTCTTCCCTCTCTGACTACCCTTCTTCTTCTACAGAGTTCCCTTTATGATCAACTGGCTAAGTACAGCAATGGGAAATGCACTAAGTACATTTTTAGGGGAGAAGTAAAAGCAGCACAGCAATCCAAAGCATTTATGGAATAAGGGCTACTACCCATGTACATTGTTGAAAATAGAGATTAATAGTTTTCTTTTCCATCTTGTATTTTCTCCAATGATTCTGCATGGCATTCTAAGGAATTGGTATGCTCATGCTCAGAAGTAATCCCTGTGTTATTCATTGGGCGTTATTCCTAAGATTAGTCTTAATGATTGTAATGCTAGTAGGGCAG
Source organism: Eublepharis macularius (assembly GCF_028583425.1). Lineage (NCBI taxonomy): Eukaryota > Metazoa > Chordata > Lepidosauria > Squamata > Eublepharidae > Eublepharis > Eublepharis macularius. Next base: position 74,879,209 of record NC_072790.1, on the reverse strand, counting down.
GGTAGGCTGATAGATAGTAACTTGTTCAATACCATCTTGTGGGCTCCACCTGGGTTTTCATGGTGAAACCCAACTCTAATTATAACACCTCTGTGGCTCTCAGTGTGGGCACCATTTTTCGTTTTTTGTGGTCTGAACTGCTTTTAGAGTAGAGAGGACTGCAGGCTTAGGTTCTCTTTTCAATAATCAGTTTATTTACAAATGTGCCATTGAAGCAGATATTGCAGAGGTGCATAAGCCAAGTACAAAGGCTGTCCCACATTCACTGCGGTATCTGTCTAGTTCCCTGTACCCTCATTGCTCCTTTCCCTGATCTTTCTTTATTCTTGTATTGGGCAAAGCAGCTTCGCTTTTCTGTCATCCTGCATGTGTATGTAAGTCAAGGCATCATGCCAAGGTAATCTTTGGCCATAGATCTGTCCAATTATCCATCAGTGTCTCCTGTCTGAGCCTCTTGGAGTATCAAGACGGCATGATTCCCACAGCCTGACAGCACATTTAATGTATTTCAGAACCTCTCAGCACAGTAAAGAACCTCCGAGTCTATGATCCAACCACCAGCACGCTGAATGTTCGTTGGGATCAGGCTGAAGGGAATCCTCGTCAGTACAAATTGTTCTATGTACCTGTGGAAGGAGGTGCAGAGGAGCTGGTAATTATATATGCTTGAAACCCACTCCTGGTTTTGCCATAGCTGATACCAAATGGGCTTGGGAGACCACTTAGAGCTGATTTTGTACATGCATAAGAATTCATAGTGTTTTGGGAGCTTGAGAACACTAATAGGGCAATCACATATCAGATTTTTTTAACTTCATTTATACCATGCCTTTCTCCCCAATGGGGACCCAAAGTGGCTTATCTCATTCTCCTGTCCTCCATTTTATCCTCACAGCAACTGTGTGAAGTAGGATTAGGTTGAGACTAGCCCAAGGTCACCCAGCACACTTCCATGACGAAGTGGGGATTCAAACCTGAGTCTTCCAGATCCTAGTCCGACACTTTAACCACTGCACCACACTGGCTCTCCTTGAAATGTTACCTTCTGACATATAAAACTGGTATGACAGGGAGAAGGCTCAGATTCTTTTGCTAATTTTCCCAGGGTGTTTTGAAGGCATAGATGCATACTCTTCATGTGCTGGAATAATGATGTGAATTTAAAAAACATGAAATCCTTCCCTTTTATGGTGATTGATTGATTAGTCTTATAGTCCACTCTCCTTGCAAGCAAGCTCAGAGCAGATTTCAATAATATAATTCACTTTAAAACGCATATCAAATAAACATTCAGTTCGGTAAAAAGACAGCTCTAGACAGCAGCACATATCACTCAACCCCAGCCCAAATATGCAAAATATTCTGTAAATATTTTGGTGTAGTTTCATGTAGTGGTTAAGAGTGGCGGGACTCTAATCTGGAGAACCGGGTTTGATTTCCCACTCCTCCACTTGAAGCCAAGGGTGACCTTGGGTCAGTCACAGCTTCTAGTGGCTCTCTTAGCCCCACCCACTTCATAGGGTGACTCTTGTGAGGATAATAATAATGTAATTTGTAAACCGCTTTGAGTGGGCATTAAGTTGTCTTGAAGGACGGTATATAAATCAGATGTTATTATTAAATTTTCAAAAAGCACACGCAAAATTATACTGCAATATGGCATTTTTTCTCTTGTACTTCTTTTTTTAAAAATCCCAACAGGCAACAGTCCCAGGGAACACAAATTATGCGGTCCTGAGGAATCTACAGCCTGACACACAATATAAAGTAACTGTGATTCCTGATTACCGGGAAGGTGAGGGAGGACGCGTGTCTGATACTGGGAAAACATGTAAGTAACTTTAAAGTATTTCTTTAATTACAAATTTATATTAAGTGCTTAAATTATGGGATTGTTGTCCACACTTCAGAATAAAACTATGGGTGTTCAAGACTATTGATTTCAATACACTTAACTGCACCTGATCCTGTGTTGGGTTGTGTGAATTATGCTAATTTTAAAGCAGTTTGCTATTATAGTTTAGTTAATGGAAAATCTACATAGCTGAAACATCTTGTAATCCTCCGCCCCACCCCCCAAATTGATGCTTGGATCTCAGATGGAGGAAATATTTATTTGCTTAGAAAATGTATATGCCCCCTCTGCATGGGCTGCCTTGTTTCTCCACCTGTCCAAACAGCACATGTGAAAACTGGCTGGGAGTAAAGGAAGCAGTGATGTGGGCATACTTTTTTCTTTAACCTCCCAGTTTTGTTTCGTTCTGGTTTACACTAAAGTATAAACTGTGATGGAACACAGCATGTCAGCTAATTAAAGACACAAACAAACAACAAACAAGCATAGTGAAGTCATACCCTTATATTTGGCCTCATGCAGTGTTTGCATTTAAGCTGCCACGCTGTTGTTGCTTTCTGGTGCTAAGGCTCTACAGCTAAGCAATTGGTTTTTTGTACAAAACTATCTTGCATGATTCTTGATTCAGTGGTGAGAGGAGCACCAAGAAACATCCGAGTTTACAACCCGACAACAAACAGCCTTAATGTCCACTGGGAACCTGCACCAGGAGCAGTACAACAATACAGAGTTGTCTATTCTCCATTAGCTGGCACAAGGCCATCAGAATCTGTAAGTAATTTAACCGTCTGGGATTTTCCTTATATGAACTCTGAGGGATAATGTTTCCCACAGTGATTTCTGGTTGGTGAAAATAAAATGTCCTCTTCCATCTAATTGTACTGAGTGTCATTATATATTTGTTCCACATATTTTAATGTAGTAATAAATAGCAGAGAAACAGAATCAGAGTAGGCTATTGTTCAAAGCGAAATCTGGGTTAGTTCTGAATTCCCAAGTAAGTAAATTGGTTTACACTGCACAACAGACTGAGTAACTTTCTCTCCCTCATTCAGCAAAGGCTACCAGACATCTAGTATCAAGTTGAAATAATTCCTCTGATGCAACTTGGCCCTTAAGAACATGTTTTTGCATTTGTATACTGTAAATACCATGCATGATCTTGGTATCGAAATGTTAAAATATATCAAATCTTAAAATTCAGTCCACATCCTTCTGTAATTGAGAGATTCACAATGAAATTCTAAGCAGAGTTACTCCAGTGTAAGCTCATTGAAATCACTGGGCTTAGACTGGAATTCTGCTTAAGATTTCACTGTCAGGTATTCCAGAACAATTTTGATAATTATAGCAGCCACATGCAGGCGGGTGAAAAAATGCTTCTCTGTATTATTAGTTCTTTACAACACCTGTTATGGATGTTAGCAGTTTGCCATGTGGATTGATCCTGGATACAAAGAATCTCTAAACCTGTGACAGCAACAGGCAAGAATGTACAATACAGGTGTAGAAACATTGCATGTGATACAGATAAACTTAACAGGGAGCCATTTAGAGAGATTATTACTGCTACACAGGACCTTCTCCCCTAGCCACATGGCAGCATTTTTGGGCAGTGCCCAAGTGGATTATGTAATGTAGGCAATAACCTATAATTGGAATTGTGCAAGTCAAATAGGTACATTTTAATACGTACACTCCACAGTTCAGTACAAATCCAGAGTACGAACACTATCAAAAGGCGATACATATAAAATAAGTACAACAGAATCATATAAACAGCACTTACCTTTATTCAAATCACTGGTCTAGCAATGAATTCTATTCTAGAGAAAAAAAATCCACAAATCGATTACTTTAAGTAGTTTTGCGATATACTCCTTCGTTTCATATAAATGGAGTCTGAATCCATATTAGAGAATCTTTTATATGTTTTCTAGGCCTGAATATGCCAGGAGAGTTACTTTGGATTAAAAGTAAATGAGCCAAAGTAAAAACCTCCTCCTCTTACTGTCTTTCAAAAATAAAGAAAAAAAAAGTTTACAAGCAAGGGCATTTGGCCAACCACAGAAGAATGTTTCTGAAGATCTTGAGCACTTTTCTTCTTAAACTATCACAGTTTTTTCCCCCTTGAACTATCAGTTAAATTCAAGATTACTTCTTCTCTAGATTGTAGTACCTGGCAACACCCATGATGTTCTACTGGAGCGTCTTATTCCTGATACTCCTTATTCTGTAAACATTGTTCCTCTGTACCCTGATGGAGAAGGAAATCCAAGTGCTGGACAAGGAAAGACATGTAAGCAAAAAACTGTTTCTTTAAAATGTTTGAAAATTGATAGGTGACAGTTGATAAGTGATAGGTATAGTAAATTCTTCCCCAGCTTTGCCAATGCTTCTCAGCCCATGCTTTTCAGCATCATTTCTTACTTGGCCAACATGGCATGAAGCCTGAATCTGCTGCTGAAAGAAGGGGGGAAATTAATGTTTTACTTGTATAAACTCCATTTGTCTGTATGTGTGTGTACAGACTTAGATCCAGCCAACTGTCCTATTTCCTCCCATGTTTCCTTTCTCCAAGCAATCCCTTTTGACTCTCAGAAGGAAACCATCCTTTTCCATTCAGTGGATCTGCACTTGCAGAAGAGGGAGGGAGGGTGATTTTTGTCCCTCCCTAACACACATGGTCTTTTGTCCATACAGTTTTCAAGATTTCATAAATCATCTTTTCAGGAATTGAAGCAGTCTGCTGGAAAGAAGGGTAAATGCTGTGTCAGCCAGTCCCTTCTGTTCATATAAATATAGCTAATAAGTGTATGTATGTTTAAAATGAATTTCCAGAATCTGAGGAATCATATATTTCTGAATATTCCAAAGCTGACATGTTGATTAATGCTGACTACCAGCTACATGTGATTGGCAAAAAGGAGAAACGTATATCTATTTTTGGACATCTGCAAATTAGTCTCAGATTGCCATTATTCACATGTATTCACCCTATTTGTGTGACACAATGTTGTAACAAAGCTGTAATTAATGTTATACAAGAGGCTTTATTTCTTACAAAGATCTATAAAATGCAGGTAGTATGTCACACTTAGCAGATGGGATTGTAAAGTTCCCACTTTTTGTCTGTACTTATGCCCATTTTCATTTGCCCTATCTTTGGCCTGAGATAGTTCAAATAACAGAACCCAGCTAGTATCTGGAATTCATTGTTATTGGATATGTTAGCTGGTTTATCTTCAGCATATAAGAAACAGATGATGTCAGGCATTTTCTGTGTTTATAATGATGTGGTGGTTGTTCTTTAAAGAAAACAGTTGTAAAACTAGTTATGTGTACATATAAAATCTCACGTAAGCCAGTTTTAGATTACAAATCCACATTTACATTAGTCACAGACCCTTGGACAGTTATTATCAGAAGTGTGTCAGTATTGTGAAACCAGTTATTTTCTATATTATAGTTGTTTTACTGGATGTACCAAATATACAGAGGTAACACTGACAGCTTCTCAGTCCATAAAGAAATACAAACTGGAATAATAGAAGATGATGTAGTGGTTGGCCTCATTGTCCATTCAGCTACCTACTGTGGGTTTTTCATAATTAATTATATATTAGTAGTTAATTGTTTGTGAATATGTTAAAACAATGAGGTTAGGAACTTAAACTCTGGGTTGGAACCAGCAAGTTTTTATACTCTATCTCACTCAATCCCCCTCGTTGTAGGGTCCTCACCTTGCAAAGCCCATGATCCCCGGCAGAGCCTTTTTTGCAGGTTAGAGGAGATCCTGTCCATCATTTTCTTCAGCTGAAAAACTGGTTGGATCTCATTGTTTGGTTCTATTATGCTCAGAATTGCCAGATATTTCATAGAATAAAAGCTATGCTAATTAGGCATCAGTTCTATATATGTGTTATGAAAAATTACTACTTTAGGGTTGGCTCATTTGCAAACTCTGTAACCCACTTTCTGCATTATTTCAAGTCATGCCTTAGACTTTTTTCTTCTTCTTTGCATTGTTTTCCAATTCTGTAGCCCTTTCACTTTTAATAGGATATCTTGTTTGCCACCCCAGTCAGAATGAAGAGGCAGACACAGGAGTTGGAACTAAAGGGCCACTTTATTAATATAACATCAACCATTAAATACGGCAAGGGCAAACTAGTGGTACGGTGGTCTATAAATAAAGTAACTAAATAAACAGCAGCAGTATTTTGTGAGGGCTGTGGAAGGATATTGCTGTGGGGATGCTATTTCTTGACCACATGTTTTTCATGTCACTTCATTTTGTGTCCTTAAATTGTTTTAGTGCCTCGTAGTGGGCCCAGGAATATGAGAGTCTTTGATCCTACTACAAACAGCCTTACCGTTCAATGGGACCATGCTGATGGGCCTGTGCAGCAGTACAGAATCATATATTCTCCTACCATTGGAGACCCCATAGATGAATATGTAAGTGATCTCATGATGTGCTAATATTATCACATTAAGCTTGGCTTCAGTTTCCAGAGGAAGGTAATTGAGTTTCATTCCTTCTATGAAGTGCTCTGAGCTTACTAAGAGCTTGCATGTTTCTGTATGATGGGAACTGGCATAATGGAAGATGCCACTTTACCAGTTACCATTTGCCTGTCTGAGAGATAGATGAGTACAAGTATTCAGAGACCATGGCATTTTAGACTTGGGCTTGGAGGCAATATTGTCATTTTCATTCAAGGCGGATCTTCATTTTACTTCTCCTGTTATGGTCTGCAGCCAGCCTGTTTTGCAGGTTTTTGTGGAGGTTCAACCTATACTCTGGAAAGAATAAATTTGGTTCCTCAAAATATTACTAGAGCTAATGCTATTGATGTGTATATGTTTTAGCCTAATTTGTTGTAGGCACCACTCAATAGAGTCCTTCTCCTGGAGCAATTAATTTTTTAAAATTTTTACACGTAAGACCTCATGTAGCCCTTTAAAAAGAAGAAAAAGAGTAGGGCTACTTGTTACTTCCCAGTAAATGTTATATTTTTTTCCTCCTCTTCCAAATCCGGGCTTCTTTAAAAAGCACAAACTGGCCTCAGTTCCTGGTCAATTGGAAGAAATGGGCTGCATACGAAGAACCACGAGTGGAAGAAGAATAGCAGCTGGAGCTGCTCTGCAAATGCCCATGGCGACAGCATTTGCAGGAGTTCAAACTGTACTCTAAGCAGCTTTTCTAGCAGGCCTCATACTTGTACTTGTGCAAGAGGTTGCGTAAGTTCTTGCACAAACAAACACCTTTGGATTTTTCTCTTGCACACGAGCTGTAGCACAACATGTAAATCAGCCCTTCCATGAGCAGACAGTATGTTGTATATATGGAAGGGCTCCCTTTGGATCTGAGCTAAGGATTCTGCAGGCTTCTAACCTCATTACTTGTGCATCGTTTTGAAGCTACTGAAGTATTCAAATTAGTGCTAGCATAGTAATAAAGGATGAGTTTACGCTTGGCAAATTTGCCTATATACCGCTGTTGGCATGCTTAAACCCATTTTACATGCTTAAGCGCATATAAATCACTCAGCTTAAAGTTAACATGCCTGCCTTTTAGTTGGATTGTAGCCATAGTGTACTTGACAAATGTATTTTGGATTTGCTTTGGTAGAAGGAAAACATGTATTTACATTATTGTGCATCCTCCCTGTTTTTGTTTGGTACATTTCTGTACATTTATTTTGTCTAGGGGAAGAGTTAATGGCCATTATAGAAGTCCATCATAAGCATAAAGGATATTAGTGCACTTTGACTTTCGAGTTTTTGTTTTAGATTTGAGAATGTTTACAGTTGTAACAATTTGCTTCATATTTGGCAGCGCAACTTTGGTTAATGTTTGTACGTTTCTTACAGTCTAGGGCAAAGCCAATTTTTCCTCCCCAAGGGAGGTTAATAGCATGACTTCTACTGACTTCTGTGGAAAACAGTTCAGCCCATAAAAGCACCACAAAATTGCTCATTATTGTGATTTATTTCTGGATGATAATATAGTCTTGCATCTTGGCACTGTGTTAAACAGCTCAATATGAATAGTTTTCTCTACATTTCTGTAAAAGACCATCCCTCTCTTTGGGGAAAAATACTGCCCAATCTGTCCAGAAGATGCAAAAATGTATAGAAACGTTTAGCTCTTAAAGGTTTTATAATTTTCAGCATGTATGCAGCTATCTCTAGTTTCCTACGCTGCTGATCCTGCCTTTATATTCTTAAACCATGCACTAGCCACGATCCATGCTACCATGATCTGCAGACTTGCTACTATCCACAAAGACCTCACCTTCCTTTACCACTAAACAGAAAATAATCTCCGTTTACATTGATAATGAGATTACCTAGTTGGATGGGATAAGTGAATTAATGCTTTCAGTCCCACACCTTAAGTAGACAAACAGTTTACTAAATCTCTAAATTCTGGAAGGAACTTTTCTCACCACGAGCAATTTTGCATATACAGGTCTAGGAAAATGATGTGGAGTTGCTGGGCTTGCTTTACTGGATCAAGTCAAGGAAATATATAAGTCTGCAGGACTGTACTTATGTGTGCACTTCCATTTCAATTCTCTATTCCCTTCCCATCTTATGTGTAATATATTATTCTGATGGGTATAAGCATCAGTTGTTGGCTGTGTTCCTGTACAATGTTGTCATCTCCAACTTTTCACATGAAGAAAGTAAATGTGGTTGTTTAGTATACATTGGAGGTTCGCTGTATTATCAAACACCCCAAAGGGGTCATCTTGTCTCTGCCCTCTCCTCTCCAGCAGATGTTATTGTCTCCCTTTTCTTCTCCAAACATATAGTACAGTAGGAGCTTCTCCCCCTCTTCACATACATTATGTCCACATAGACAAAATGTTGGATTTGGTTTCCTTAATCTGCTCTGGATGCATTTGAAACTTGAGTGTTGCCAGATGTAGATATATATTAAATACAAGAGAATATGTATGACTTTACCCCTGTTATTGTGATATTTTAAAAATATCATTAATTAAAGCCCCATCTGTTCTAGGCAGCTTAATTTTGATGGGGCTGGAATTACTGTGCAAAAGGGTTGGATCCTGTGGACAGAAGCAAATCTCACTCACCTTCTCCCAGTAGTCCCCTGTGATCCTACCCCCCCCCCCAAAAAAAGAAGATGCTCAGGATTGAGGGAATGGTCATGGACAACATGCACTGTGACATGGGAGGGCTGCAGTAAGGAGAGGGAATGAGGTGAAGTTTTCTGCCACTCCTCTTCTACCAGTGGAGAGCTTTCTCCACCAACCCTAACCCTGTTGTCGGAAGAGGGAGAGGACTGATTTTTATCTTTCTTAATGCAGTTCCATGAGGTTCTCCTGATGCCACTTTTTTTGTTGGTTCCAAGGGATTGCTGGGGAAGGTGGAAATATCCACTTCCATGCAGACTTTTTTTTATAGGATCCAACTCACTATCACTGGTTCTAGTACAAAAATATATTGAATAAAAGTATATCTGTTTGCTTTGTTTGATATTCATAGCACTGCAAGCTGTCTGATAGATCAATTGCATATTACTGCAATTGGGAATAATCACAGCATGTTTTCTGTATCTTCTTGTGTTCTAGACAACAGTACCTGGCAGAAGAAACAATGTAATGCTACATCCTTTGCATGCAGACACACCCTATAAAATTACAGTTGTGGCAGTTTATGAGGATGGAGATGGTGGACAGTTGACAGGAAATGGAAAAACAGGCATGTCTGTCATAATAGTAAATACAGTATTTTCTGATTTTGTTTTTGATGATGGCAGAGGAACCTTTCTTGTGAACTTAGCAAGCATTAGAGAAAAGATCTAAGGAGTAGGAGAACATGATGACAATTTTCAAATATTTATTAATTTTTTGAAGATGTAGTACGCTTCTTTTGCTTTTGTCATTTTCAGGTGACCTGACCAGAATCAATACAGAAAATGTTAAAAATATTGAAGTCCTATTGAAGTCAGAACCCTTACCTTTCTGGATTTTATTTCCTTTTACTCTGGTCTCAGATGCACAGATCTCCATGCAATCAGGGACTGCTGTTTTTTCTGAAATGTCAGGGAATGCATGCACAATGGAGATGCAACCACAGACTCTTCCCCAGCATTGAAGTGAATGGGCCAAACATTGGTTGTGTGGGGCTCCATTTAAATTTGGCTATCCAAAAGAGACGTATTTTTCTAAATATTCTAAAAGTCTCAATACTTGAAGAATATTTTCTTAGGGATATTGTGGAATATCCTTCAGTGGAGGATTTAGGGAATAGTTTGGTAAAAACCATGAATAGTCAGTGAACAACTTGATGATCCTTGGAGTTGTTTTCTAGTTCTGAGAGACCTTTACTTAATTAACAAACCTTTGCAATGTACAGATATGCATGACAACATTGATTAAATTGTTCAAGGACAGCAGAAGTAAATATTTATATTTTATAAGCACTATTCAAAACTATAAATGTTACAATATTACTTAAGTTGCATTATGCCCAGAAATACTTCACCAACAGCAACATTTCTTTGTCTCAGTGAGATAATTTATTGGGGCCACCCATATTCCTCAAAGTCCCTACAAGCAAGAGAAAAGTACATCCGTGGTTTCTGTATAGATGCAGAATACATCTGCCAGTCCTTGGGGATATGAAGCCCCACAGGAAAAGAGTGCACTGGAACAAATGGTAGTCACAAGGCAGTAAGTACCAGCAGCAGAACTTTGCATCTGGACAACTATAAGAGAGCAGGGGAGGGTGAACTGAAGGGAGCAGATATTAGAAAAGAGGATTAAGCAGGACAAGGATTAGCCAGGCACAGCGTATAGAACCAAAGAGCACCGAGGCCTACAACTTGCTCCAACCACTCCTAGTGTTTAACTTGGCCCTTATGTAGTCCTGGACATTCTGAAGTCTGAAACAAGCTGAGTCTTCTCCTAACAAAGAACAACTCCCATAGGACCATTACTGTGGCTTACAGCCTAGCACTTCTGTTTTCTGTGGCTTCCTGGTAGATTCTCTGGCATCACAGACGAAGAAGACTGGATACACATGAGCTGTGGTATCTGATGCACTTTTATAAATTAATAACCCTTTTTTGCATTATCCAGTCACTGGCTGTGGACCTGCATTTTCATTAGGAATCCATTTCGAAAGACATTGTATTAGCATATAGTAACTACACCCTAACATGCTATGTCTCTAACTTTATACACCCAATCATTTTGTTTCTAGCTGGACTGCTTTCCCCTCAGAACATCCACATTTCAGATGAATGGTATACACGATTCAGAGTTTCCTGGGACCCTGCACCATCTTCTCCTCTTGGGTACAAAATTGTATATAAACCTGTAGGTAAGAGAAACAAAATTGCTTCCTCTGTAATGAATTCTTTCACAACAGCTTGGACATAAGAGCTTAAGGACAGCACTTTCCGTAATCTTCTGAAGTAGAAACTGAGAGCTGGTTAAGAAAGATGAGGTGACATTAGTGAACTAGCTGCTACCCTGCTATTCATCAGATAATTCCCATGTATGAGATGGTAGGGAGGAGCCTCAGAGGTAGATGATGGAGTCTGTATAGAAAACTGAGGTTTATGTAGTTGACTGTGTCTCTGTCTATTCCTTTCTGTTTATTTATTGCATGTATATTTTGCCTTTCTTTCAACATGGAACTCAAGGCAACATCCATAAGTTAGCCAGGGGGGTATCCCATCTAGGCACTGACCAAATCTGCTTAGCTTCCAAGGTTGCTGTATTATGTGTCTCTAATAGAGATGGGCATGAACTGAAATACGAACCAGGCCGGTTCATGGTTCGCGAACTGGCGGTTCGTCAGAGCCCATTTCTGATGAACCGCCACGAACTTTAGGCTGGTTCATTGTTTTGGTTTGTCATTGCAGACAGCCTGGCCATGATCAATCAGTTTCCTAGGCAACAGGTGATGGACTTCCTGCAGACTTTCTGCTGACCCAGAAGTGGCCTTCTGTTGACACAGAAGTGACGATTTGCTGACCTGGATGTGACATTTTCATGAACCAAATGAACCAGTTTGTGAACTGGGGCAGGTTCATGAACGTTTGTGGTTCATGAAATGTGACGAACCACAAACTGCACAGTTGGGTTTTTTTCTGGTTCGTGCCCATCTCTAGTCTCCAAACATACCCTTTCTTTCCAAGCATATATGTGAATGTATGGTCATATGCATGTGTATGTTTCACACACAGACACACACGAGCTGCATGCATGTCTGCTGTTGAATAAATGAAGTATGTTTTAACAGTTGTTGACTTCAAAAATATATTTAGAGACAGTGTGGTATAGTGATAAGTGTGCCAGACTAGGCTCTGGGAGACCCAAGTTTGAATCCCCTCTCTACCACGAAAGCTTTCTAGGCGACTTTGGGCAGAGTCACACCATTTCAGCCTAACCTATCTAACAGGGAGGTTGTGAGGATAAAACGGAGAAAAAGGATGTAAGCTGCTTTGGGTCCCCATTGAGGAGAAAGGCAGGGTATAAATGAAGCAAAAATATTTTATTAATGTCCAAAAGATTTGAAAAGTAAATCCTCTGCCTAACAGCCTGGAGAATATTTACCCAAGTGATTAAGATGTGGAATTCACTGAGGCAGAGTCAAACTATAGACGTTACACTTTACATGACCGCAGGGACTTGCAACAATCCTGCAGCTGCCAGTCCCTAGTAGCAGTTCTGTGTAAAAGCACGGCAGATTCCCAGTTTATCTGAGAGCCTTGGTATAGGATAAAGAGAGGTTGTGGGGGCTGCATTTTACGCAGGGATTGCCACTTGGGATTTGCCACTGTAATATGGCTGCCAGTTCTCACTGGCAACTCGGGTAAAGCATAAAGTGTAGTTTGGCTCTCAGTCCATGACAATCCTTGTAGTCGTATGTAGGGGTGTGCGCTTCGGGTTCCCGGTTCGGGAAAAAAACCTGAACTGGGCCCGATTCGTAAAGATTCGGTATTTTTGAATCGGGGCCAGTATGATGGCTCTGATTTGGAAATACCAAATCAAAGCTTCCCAAAACAATTCGGATTGCTTCGGGAAGCTTTGGGGCCTTTTTAAAGGGTGCCCTCCCTCCCACCACCACCCCACTTTCCTGGTGGCAGTGGAAGCAGCTGCCTTCCCTGCTGCCTTGCCGGCTGCTGTGGAGGTTAAAGCAGCGGCGCAGGCAGTGGTGGTGCTGGCTGCGGCCTTCCCTGCCGCCCTGCTGGCCATGGTGGCAGCAGAGGCGTCTGCTCCGGCCTTCGTAAAAGGTAAGTGGGGTTGGAGTTGGGGGAAGGGGAGCTCGGGGGAGGTGGGGATCACTTCGGCATGCTCCAAATCATTAAGAAGCATACCGAAGCAATTCCAATTTGGGTTATTCTGAATCATTTTCCCAATATTTTCCCAATGCACACCCCTAGTCATATGTAAGGTTGCAAACTAAAGTTGCTGTGTTTCTTATGGTTTGTTCTTTTTTTTTTCCTTTAAGGTACTGATGAACCCATGGAAGTGTTTGTTGGAGAAGTGACTTCATACACATTGCACAACCTGTCTCCTAGTACTTCCTATGATGTAAATGTTTATGCTCAGTATGATTCTGGACTCAGTGCACCAGTGACAGATCAAGGCACTACATGTAAGCTTAATTAAAGCTTTTTATTATATATTCATAGCTTGATGCCCTTATATAACAATGAATTCCTTGGAACTAGTGAATGTGAGAAATAACCTGTTTCACCAAAGAGGCTTGACTTGTTAGAACAGTGATACTCAGTGGCTCGGGAGCTACCTGTGAGCTCTTTGACATCTCACCTATGTCTCTTCTGAGCACCATTCCCTGTGGCAACCATCCTATGTTCCAGGAAAGTAGGTAATTTCTTTAGACACTGGAATAATTTCATCATTACTATGGCCCAAGGTATTTTTTAAAAAAAATAAACATGCAATACAACTTGTCCATGATGATTATATCATAGTTGTGGAGATGCAGGAATTCTGTGTATAAATCTGGGTCAGTCTGAGCAGCTGAATGAGGTGGTGGAATGGGGCATATCACTGTTGAATACTAACACATAAAACAAAACTCCCAGCAGTGAGGAAATACAACCCTAACCCCAAAGTAGTTATTGGTTGTGTATTTGGGATGGTACCATACAGTAATCACATGGCTCTGTTGGTTGGTGGGAATTGCATATGTGAGTCTCTGTGAACTGCAGAGAACTGCACTGTGAACTGCACTGTGTTGGAGTGTGCTGTTGAGTGGAATGGGAGTTGAGAAGTATCCTAATAAGTCAGATCTTTCAGAGGTGCACTTCTGTTGTTCAACAAATAAGCAGAACAGCCATTGTGGAGGATCTAAATATAGTTCTGCTAGCTAGTACACATGCTTTAGGGGAAGCAAATGTATTTCTCTCAGTTCTTACTTGTGGCCTTACTGTGTTTTCTGGCTATTCAAACTGTAATATGCTGTTGCTGGAAAGATGTTCTTCTTCCGAATACTTCATCTAGTGCCTATAAATCACAACATATGGTGCCTGTTGTGACAGAATCAGCATAAGAATGTCAAGATTGCCAAATGCTGCATCCAGCAAGAGGCAAGTAAAGGCTTGAAATAGCATCAGGAAGGGAGGGTGATTGACATGTCTCCTCCCCATTCTGTGGCTAGCCAGAGAGAGAATGACAGTTGGAAATAGAATGATGAGCTGACAGTTGGTGCTAACAGAAAGGGAGGTTGACAATTAGAGAAAACTGAAGAGTTAAAGAGATGGAGGGTGGCATCTGGCCGGAGGGTCAAACTGAAAGTCCTTTGTCTGAGGAAGAGAGAGAAAGGTGTAACCTTACTGTGAAAACAGAAAGTTTATGACGCACTTTTAGTCTAAGTAGTAGAGTGGGACAGGCAGTCCTAAATTCTACTCAGACTGAAGAGATCTGAGAATTTGAAGTTGGCTCAGGAAGTGCATAGAAAGGAGTCTCCCCTTCGGCCAAATGAACAGGGTTGTTCATTTCCTACCCAGTATCTGGAGAGGATTTTAACTCAATGGAGTACCCTGAGGTCTGCAGTAAAGGGAAAGAGTGCCATGGGCACAGAAATCAAAGCACCTGATTTGAAAAGGGGTGACAAAGGAGGAACTGCACTTTAAAGAGATCAAGTCTGATAACACCAACCTCTCTCACCTAAGTCAGCAACCATAAGAAATTCAACTATACTCAGTGTTTCGTGCCTCACAAGAGTGAAGTAATCTGTGCAAAACCCGCCTACTTACTGAAGCTTTTTTAAGTCTTCACTTCTACCTATCCAACCTACCTGTGAATAAACCTTCTGTTATCTTTTAAACTTCAGTAGGCCTCGTGTGCCAGTTTCATTTCCAAGGGAAATGTAAACCCCTGTCTTTCCTTTTGCTTAAACTTGGCAGGGTAACTTCACAACCTATATATTTCTTTAAGGTGAGACAATAAAGTTAAGTTATAGACACAAACACATTAGTGAAAACTTCCCAGCAAGGAGACAGCTTCCTATGCTTTGGGAGGAAGATTTTTACCTCAAAGTAGGGGAAGGACAGCACCAGCTAGAGAAAGCAAAGGGTTTGCAACACAGGTGCTTTTAAATTTTTTTTAAAAAAAGGTACAGATACTCATCTATATGACTGCACTGATTTCTACCAGTTCCCCCCTCAGGAATTGGAAATCCCCCCAAAGAGGCAGTACTCAGTAGAGTGCCACCACAAAAAAAGCCCCGCTGGAGCCTTCTGCCAAATTACTGGAATATCACAGATGACAAGCGGCACACTCTTCTCATCACATTCTCCATTTCAATGTTTAACTTTTTTATGGCTTAACCCTCCTCACTCTTTATATCCCTTAACATTTATTTTAATTAATTTGGTGAACGTCAGTAAGGATGTCTTTTTCAATGTGCCATTGTCCTACAAGACTTTTGGGGAGTGAGTAGGCAGTTAAATAATTGGTTTTAGCCAGTGTGATATCTTTTTCCAGCATGAAAGCAAGTATGTACACAGTTTTCTGAAACTAGCTGAAAAGTGGATTCTTGACAGAGCAGTTATTCCACCAGCAGCATTACCTTGTCCTTATACATGCATCCGGACTATGGGTACTGTGCTGGCAAACTGGATTGGATTAGCGTGCCTACAGCATTGGGTTCCTATGAACTGTCTTCCTTTCCCCAAGCAATTCCCTGTGACCTCCAGAAAGTTGATGCTTGAACTTGAGGGCACCTTGTGGTTAATATTCCACAGGGCATGGGGTGAAGAAGGGGAATTGGACAGTATTGCACTCACTTCTCCTGTGTGTCAGCAGAAACAGTGGCAGCAGAACAGTAAGGAGTGGCAACTTTGTACTTCTTGACATTTGGCCACAAGGTTTCAGTGACACCAAACAGCTTTTCAGAGACATTTATTGGAGCAACAGAAGAGAATGAAAATATTTGAATCTGCATTGATGCACTGGTGGTTTATAGGATTCAACCCATCATCTGTAGTTTTTAAGGACAAAGTATGCATTTCTGCATGGCCTTGTGTAGTATAACCTGACAACAATTACTGCAAAGGATCTGGACAGATTTTTCTCCAAAATCTCCCAAACTGTTTTTCTTGTTTGGTATTCCAGACCATGTTTACTTTGCAAACAAGGATCTGGGACTGCTGGAGGAAACAGCCTGGGAGAAGGTTTAAGGGGAAAATGGTGGGTGGCTTCAGTGCTTAGTATACCATCCTACTTCCAAATCATTACATGTGGCTATATTGTAATGTAGTTTGGGCTGAAAAGGGGGCTTGCAAACTTACCAATGGGCTCCATTGCAGCCAGAAGGTGAGGCTGGGGCAAAGGGCAGGCTGCATGTCTGCAGTGGAAGCGGCAAATGCTGTGGGAGAAGCAGATGTGGGGCTTGGCTTTCCTCCAGCAGCCCCTTCTGTTTAATTCTGGGTTTGGGGGCGGGCATTGGTCTACAAGAGCCCATTATGTGAAGGTAGCATGTCTGGATATGAGAAAAAACTGCCTGCAAACATTCCTTAGCAATTTTCACATGTGGAATTTCAACTTAATTCATTTCCCATGAAAAAAGAAACTGTCATCTTGTTAATGTTTGAATCAGTTTCTGTTTAGCTGTTAACTGTTTAACTCTTCCACAGCAGATGTCAATGCACTTGCTTGCACTTAATATGAATATTATTTGTATGAATCTGAATGAGTTGGGGTTAACAGGGAAGTGAAAAGATGTATATAATGTTTTAAAAAAGAAATTAGTCATTGATTAACTGTTACTGTATTTTTCTCCATGCAGTTGATTGAATTTTCCCCTTTTCTTTGTAGTGTACTTAAATGTGTCTGATCTAACAAGTTATAATGTGGGATGGGACACTTTTTGTATCAAATGGCCAGGACATCGATCAGCTACTTCTTACAGACTGAAGCTAAATCCCCTTGATGGTAAATATATTGAATCCTTTCTGAAATTTTGATAATGTGCCACAACTGCTATAATGACAGTTAAATGAGGGATTAATTTTTCTAAAATGAAACCACTCCGTTAGCATCTTCCTCCAGAGCTCTACTGCCATTGCAATAACTTTCCTCATGAGTTCATAACACTCAGTTAAGGGATGGTGGTGGTTGTTGGGCAGGAATTAGGTTAGGTAAAAGTCTACCTGTTAATTTCAGGTGGGTAGCCATGTTAGTCTGTAGTAGTGGAACAAAATTCAATAACAGGAGCACCTAAAAGACCAACAAAATTTTCCAAGTCATAAGCTTTTGTGAGTCAAAGGTCACTTTGTCGGATATGATGTCAGATATGATCTTACAAAGTGAACTTTCACTCAGAAAAATTTTGAAAAAAATTGTTGGTCTTTAATAAGGTGCTACTGGACATGAATTTTGTTTTACCTCCCCAGACCTCTCATCATACTCTCAAGAGCCCCTGATTGGTAGAGATGCCTCTGATTTTCCACCCTGTGTTCTTGTTCTTATAGAGCCAACTGTGACTGTCTAAAAAGTACTGGAGGTTATGGTAGTGCTCACTAAATGATCAGGGCAGCATCTCAAGCTATCTTAATCTTTTTAGGGAACACAGAATTGTAAGGAAATGCATCTTATTTTGGAACCATCTGATTTCACTGAATAGTGGAAAGGATTTCATACTTACTTGCAAATCCTTTTTCTCCTTCCAATGAAGATGGTCACCCTTAACCAGTGAATTGTGTTCCTGCCCAGAGATATCAGGTGTTATGATTGGAACTCTTAGCCTTCAGCAGGGATGGAAATAGGAAGACATCTCTCCGTCTGTTCAAGAGCTCCAGTTAGATCAGCTTTCTCTGAAAAATACAACATACAAAAGAGAGAGTAACGGTATAGACCTCAAAACCACCAAGATAACCGTTACCGACTAACTAATCAATTATGAAAGAATATTGAACACGTTATGTGCAAAATTTTGCCTCAAAGGGGCAGTAGAACATTCAGAGCAGTTACAAATACAGCGCGTCAAACAACACTTCTATCATAATTCCAACTCGCTCGCCGGTGAGCGAGTTGGAATTATGATAGAAGTGTTGTTTGACGCGCTGTATTTGTAACTGCTCTGAAGAAGGGGATACCGGAAACGGGACCTCTTGCTGGCTGACCCGTTCAGTTACAATTTTGAAAAATGTCTTTTTGAATTTACCAGTTGATTTTCTGTTAAAAATTGAATGGGGCAACCCAATGGTGCTTTGTACATATTGATCTTTGTATGAAATTGTGTGAAACTGTATGAAATTGCACAGAGGCTCTTGTAGCTCGCTGATAAGTTTGTATGCTTCTGCAAACAATAGGGGCTCTTTTTGAATGTTCTACTGCCCCTTTGAGGTTTCTTATTGGAGTGTAAATATATATATTGCTATAGTTGTTCTAATAGAAGTGGCTAGAACAACTTTTTGACAATTATAGTGTGAGTAAATTTCAAAATTTTGCACATAACGTGTTCAATATTCTTTCATAATTGATTAGTTAGTCGGTAACGGTTCTCTGAAAAATAGCCAAGTTCTTTCTTGTGCCCCATGAGCAATGGAATGGTTAAACTTTTGGTTGTTTTCTTGTGTCCTTCATTCCTTTCATTTTTCTGTGTCTTCTCCTCTGGTTAAAGTCTCAAGGTTGAGTATAGATCTATCTCTGGGAGGAAAATGGCCTTTATCGGACTAGATCTTCAGTTGTCGCATCGCAAACAGAGTTGTACCCTCCTATATCCATTGAAATCAAAGCGCTTAGAAGGGTGTAACTTCTTAGGGCTGCGCTGTAAACCAGCTCCTCTCCACACACACATACTACCTCCATCCAAGTCTTTAAGTCCTGTAAGTTTTAGTTGTCCAAATCTGTGGGTCATTTTTGGAACAAAACTTATCACTTTTCTGTATCTTGGCACCACATTGCTGTCTAGAAGCTTTTCAAAGAGCTCAAGAAGATATGAAGAGTAGGTAGCAGAAGTGCTAAAATATAATTGAGCACCACTAGCCTTTCTTGCTATCTGTTCCTTTGATCCATACCAATAGTTTTGTATTTTAAACATTTTTTCTGATTAACTGTATATAGGATCTCGAGGGCAAGAAATTACAGTGCGTGGAACAGAAACCAGCCACTGTTTTACTGGCCTTTCACCAGACACTGACTACAATGCTACAGTCTTTGTTCAGACTCCAAATCTTGAGGGGCCTCCAGTATCTGTGAAGGAGCGAACATGTAAGTAACAGGCAACAGTGATGATTAAAAAATGTGATTAGAAAATAGCTGTCTGAAAAATTATCACAATCTCACTTTGCTCCCCTGTATGAGATTTATTTCCATGGATTGCCATATTGGTGGGATCTCAGAAATACATTCATCCCAATCTCTACATTTTACATACTGTATTAGTGGTTCAACATCTTTCAGGTGAAGGTCTTGTCTGCTAGTCTCCTAAGGTTGTATCCTAAATACCGTGGGCAGAAGTCTGCATGTGGAATGGATCTTTCCTACTTTTTCCTTCTTGTTACAACTTGTTCCAGTCCCCCAAAAGTGGGGCTCCTGGAGTACAGGGGACCCTAGAGAAAATATGGAATGAAGCTTATTAGTACAGTGGAACTGGCAAAATCTTCTCCCCTCTTGCATAAGTGAAAGATCCTTTCCATTAACAGGACTGAATCCAGCCCTTAGCTTTCAGCATCTTACTACTAAATGCCAATTTGCCTTAATGCAGATCTGCACAATTTGTAAACCACCAAGCTGAAACCAGCTTACTGTCCATGTATTGTGACTTGC
The DNA here is from genome assembly GCF_028583425.1 of Eublepharis macularius. Lineage (NCBI taxonomy): Eukaryota > Metazoa > Chordata > Lepidosauria > Squamata > Eublepharidae > Eublepharis > Eublepharis macularius. Next base: position 74,859,058 of record NC_072790.1, on the reverse strand, counting down.
CAGTTTATTGGCACCTAGCCAGTTCTGCTGGATAATTGCAGCTATACAAATATAGTGGGTAATGAATACAGTTAACCAAGTTGGTGCATAGAAAAATCAAATAACAGCACTTATATAATAAAAAAGATATTTTTATTATGAATGACCAAAATATCAGTGAGTAGAAAACCTTCAAGTTCAGTAGAGTTCTTCACCAGCAAAAAAGCTGAGGGTGGGGAGGGGTTAATATATTTCAGGACATGGTGGCAAAGTCCCTACTAGTCCACGGCATATGGAGCCATTAAAATCGGCTAATTATCATTGTGCCCAGAGTGGGCCCAGTCCAAATAGGAGGAGAAAGGATAACATAGGCACACTGGCCTGGGGAAAATCAGGCCACCAAGTCCTGGCACAGCATAGGACAAGAATGATAGTTGTAGCTGACAGTCTTAAAAATGTACATGTTGGAAACTTATAAACTGGTCATCTTAAATTAATCTTTTAAATTAATTGTACGGTTCTGCAATAAGACTACAGGGATTGTAATTTTGTAACAATGTTTATATGTAAAGTGCTTCATCTGATTATTTTTTATGTTAGTGATCAAGCCAACAGATGCCCCAACTGAACCTCCAACTCCTCCTCCACCTCCAACAATTCCACCTGCTCGAGATGGTAAGAATCTGTTAAAGGTTTTCATTTTTTGTGACATATCTATGAAATCAAGGCTCTGAAATGATAGCTAAGAGCCCTGAGCTCTTAACTAAGTGCTCTGTCTTCTTTCTAATGGTGTTGGTTTATGGTACTCTAATATGATGTTGTCAAGGACTGAGCTTAGTGAAATAGGTTCTGCTTATAGATGCATGGTTATTTCATTTTATCTTTGAATGCCTCACTCCTTAAGCTTACATTTTGGATGTGGCCCTATATACATGTTTGGTACGCATATTTTGCTTTGAATCTTGTAAGGTATTTTCCATAAATTGTACCAGAGGAAAAATGACAATTGTATCCTGTGTTTCACATTGGAAAAAAAATCTGCTACATGTTATTTTTAAAATTACTGTTTCAATACCTTTAATATCCTGTACCTACTGGGTAACTTAATCTAACTCTGTATCTTTCAGTATGCAAGGGTGCCAAAGCTGATATAGTGTTCTTAACTGATGCTTCCTGGAGTATTGGAGATGACAACTTCCATAAAGTACTGAAATTTGTTTTTAATACGGTTGGAGCCTTTGACCTAATCAACCCAGCCGGAATTCAGGTTTGTTTATGCTTTCTATCAGTTTGTTTATGCTTTCAGTTTGCTTCTGGGGCCAGTTCAGGGTGCAGGTATTAACCTTTAAAGCCCTTTACCGTTTGGACCCAGCATACCTTAACCTTTTCCCATATGAACCTACCCATTCACTCCAGTCATCTTCAGAGGTCCTGCTTCAGGTGCCTCCACCATTGGAAGGTAGATGGGTGGCAACCTGAGAAAGGGTTTCAGTCAGGGCACCAAAACTTTGAACTCACTCCCTGGGGAGATTTGCCCATCCCTCTCTTACTACTGTCTTCTGAAGACTTTTTTATTTTGTTTGGCATAGCTCCAAAACTGTCACTGGCCCTCCTTCCTTCTTTGTGTTGTGCATTTGTGTTTATTGAATTTTTAATACTATGTAAATGTTGTTTTAAATTTAAAATGTTTTAAAATGTTTTTAAAATGTTTTAAAGTTTACCAGCTTAGGGACCCTATTTTGGGTAAGAAGGCAACATCAAAATGTTTTAAAGTAAAGTAAAAGAATAAATATCTGTCAATAAGCTAGAAAAACATAGACTTTCAAGATTCTTTAAAAAAAACCCACTAGACTTAATATTGGCCTAGGGTATATTAGAAATAGGCAGGTGCTCTCTTCCATTTGCTCTACATTTTAACATCTTGTTTCTAGATCCCCATTGGTGCTTTACCCCTTCCTCCCAGCTGATCTCTTGCTTCATCTTCTTCTCTTATGGAGAGTTTTTTGAAATAGTTCAGTTCTTGTTACTAAGATTTTAGGGATGGATTCCAAGTTTTGTTTTCCACATGATGGTCTTAACTATTATAAGGCCACTGAAATATTTTTTTAAAATCTGATCACATGTGGCTGTGGTCAGAGATAGAGCAAGCTGTAGCCATGAATAAGGAAGTATGCTTGCATGAGATAACCATTTTTGGTTCTAGTTGAGTACATTCCCTGAAGGTGGCACAAATCACGAACAACTCTTGCAAGACCCTTATTGGTTTTCCTATCCACACCCCCGTTTTTCTATAAATTTTAAATCTTGTGCTTTCCAGTAATCTAAGATGAAACTTTGTATGCTTCAATTCAGGTATCCTTTGTGCAATACAGTGATAGTGCACAGTCTGAGTTTCATTTGAATACGTATGATGATAAGGCACAGGCACTGGGAGCACTTCAGAACATTCGATACAGAGGAGGGAACACAAGAACAGGTATATTTTAATGGATTGCTACATATTAATTTCAGTCTATCACATACTTTCCCCGGTGATCTCTTAGTACATATGTTGAAATGTTAACGTTGTTCCTGTATTGTATATGCTGCAATAGTGTCTGTGGTGCTAATTCCTTTAGGTGAATCACCAAAGTTGGATTCTAATGCCTCACTTACATTTCACAGGCAAAGCACTTACATTTATCAAAGATAAGGTCTTGACATGGGAAAGTGGAATGAGGAAAGGTGTTCCCAAGGTACTTGTTGTGGTAACAGATGGTCGATCACAGGATGAAGTGAAGAAAGCTGCAACTATCATACAGCACTCTGGTAAGCAACTTTTATGTGATGGGACTCAGTAGGACTTATTAACAAATTACAGCCAAATGAGTAAATCAGTTGTTCAGGGAATTGTTAACAGAAGAAATATATATGAATAACAAGAGGAAACTGAAGAAGGGAGATACTACTACTTATGGAACAGTGAGAGAGAAGAAACCTGAAGTATAAGTCTGGAAAGGAAAATTGGGGGTTAAATTTGAAATAACTTGGGAGTAAAAGTGTTTATTGATTTTATAGGCAGAAATTCAGAAGTTTTTTTTAAAAAAAATTCCATTCCATTCTTCATATTCTTTCCTTAAAATTTTTCATCTGTTATAGGGATCTCATAAAAACTATGTGTAGAGATCAAAATAATCCATTGTTTTTCCTTAAATATCTTGATATTGTATCTGTTCAGTGTAAACTCTGGTGTATGTGTTAGGTCTTCATTGCAGCATGACGTATTCTTTCCCTCTTTGGGATAACATACTTTGCCAGATAACATACTTTGCCTTTCTTCAATCAAGTAGACTTAAAATGCAGACATATGTACTTTATATTGTGTCTAGCTGTGTGACTTGATTGGTTCATCCTAATATAATAAATTTAGAAGACTGAGAAGAATTTGTAGAAAGATTTCTGGACTTATTTCAGTATTTAAAATATTAAATGTTACATTTACAGGTTTCAGTGTCTTTGTTATTGGTGTGGCTGATGTTGATTACAATGAATTAGCAAAAATTGCCAGCAAACCCAGTGAACGCCATGTCTTTATTGTTGATGACTTTGATGCTTTTGCAAAAATTGAGGATAACCTCATCACTTTTGTTTGTGAGACAGCTACTTCAAGTAAGTAAAATACTCACTTTACCAGTTTGCTCTAAAACATCCCCCACATTGCACATTATAGCGGAAACATGTGTGCTCCTTGAACATGGCAGTATAATCAAATGATCCATGTATCCAGCCCAGTGTTTTTTTGTCCAGATGTTCCCAGTTCCATATCAGCAATCCATTTCAGCCGTATTTGTTTTGCATGACATGCTGAAGCTGAAAGATAATGGCTGCATAACACCACCTGTTTGGGTTCAGTATAGCTGCAAGATATGAACTTCCTGCCTCTTTCATATCTTTCTGTATCTTTTATCTATGTATTTTGTTGACATTTTACCCTGTCTTTCATCTATAAAACACACTCAAGATGCAAACAAGGTTTCAATCAAATCAAGCAAGCAATAGTTAAAGAACATAAAACCACAAGTATAAAAAATACTATAAACAAATCCAGTAAATATATGTTGGTACTAAAAGCAAACAGGTGGGGCTTATTGTGGTATCTAAAACATAAAGAATGTGCCAGGCTAATATGTCTATAGCTATAGTATCACCAAAGAAAAGGCCCTTCACAAGATACTACCAGCCTGACCTCCAGAGGAAGGAGCAGCAGGGTGTCAGCAGACAGTCTGATTTGATGGACGGGTTCTTCTGGAAAAAGTGGGGAGATATTCTTGTCTCCAACTGTTTATATCTCTCTGGGTCAGATGCCTAAGGATAACTTATGCTACAGAAGCATTTTTTAAAAATAAACTTAGAACCTAAAGAAAATTTCTGTTGTTTATTGCATTTATAACCCAAAGTAGCTTACATTGGGCTTCAGTTATTTAAAGCCTCTGTTCTGTATCACTTGAAATGAACTAATTTTAATGGAGCAGAAACATTCTTACACTGTGTCTTACTTCTTTAGATGCCAGAACAATCTGAATGGTTACAAATAAACATACTTATATGCAATAATCCCCTATATCAGTGCTATACTATTAGCAGGCCACTGTTCAGAGGTGGATTCCTAATTATCTAAGCAAGAGGAGGACTCTAGCTATGAGAGATCTGGATCAAAGTATCTTCTATCATAAGGATATGACCTCTTCCAAATGTATTCATTTATGTTTGATTTCTCTCTATTACTCACTTTCCAATAGCCATACAGAGTCCTGGGGTGAACCTTTTGCAAGTAGCTTAAATGCTACCACCAGTACACCTCTCAAAAGTGCTCATGAACATTTCAAGTGTTCTGGTATCTAAATGGCTTTGTGTCACCTTCGAATTTTGATATCCCTCAATCCCACCACAATTCCTTATGTATCCCATTGGAGTGGCTTTTAAAATGGTGAAGGTTATTCAGAGTAGCATCTGATGTAGTTTGATGGGGAACAGAAGGAAGGTGAAATCAACAGAAAGCCCTGTGCACATATTGCAGCAATGTAGGTACATGTGTAGAATTCTTTGAATGCTAAAGAGCCAGTCTGAGACAAATAAGCCTGCCTGGGCTTATTGAAAACTTCCAGAATAGGAGAGCCTGCACTCACTCTGAACATCAGCTAGCAACAATATAATTGCTCTTTTCTTGTCAAATGAAATATTTTTTTCCTGTTTCAGCTTGCCCGCTCATGTACTTGGATGGATATACTTCTCCAGGTAAGAAACTGTATATACAGATTCTTGGACCTAGTAAAATTCTCAGTTTTCCTTTATCTAAATTTCTCTACTCTTTTGTTTTGTTTTGGTTTTGTCCTCCCTTAAAACACAGGTTTCAAGATGTTAGACTCTTACAACTTAACAGAGAAGTACTTTGCCTCTGTACCAGGAGTTTCCCTGCAGTCAGGCTCCTTCCCCAGCTATGTGGCATACAAACTTCATAAAAATGCCTTTGTCAGCCAACCCACATCGTAAGCCATTTTTTCTCTGTTCCTGGAGGGCTTTTTACTTCTACTGAGCAAGGGTGACAGTGGGGTTCATGGAATGCATAATGGATAGTGTAAAACACCTACTGGGAGAAAGAGTATAATCAGAAACATCCCAGAGTTAAGAAATATGCTAGAAAATGGAACAACTGGGTTATTGATCAACAAACTAAGTGTTGTCAGTCCTATTTTTTTATGTCTACAAGTTTTTAAGTGCATGATGAATGAAATCTGCTCCACTGAAGTTATGCGGACACAGCAGTTTTTGAAGAACTGAGCTGCAGATGCATAATGATATTTCCACAGTACCATATTAGGCAATGTATTGATGGTTCTTATATTCCATTCCTATACAGGAAAATATTCTCCATCCAAACTCAACACTACATTTGCCAATAGCCAGGGATCATTGGCATCTAACATTATAGTGTAGAGGGGGCAAAGGTCCAAGAGCAACATAACAAAATCTACATATTTACAAGGCAGAATCATTGTTTCAGGGAGGGTCCACATGCGTTGCAGGGCTATAATGGTAGAACTTACTCTTTGCATGCATCCTCTACCATCTGCTATAAAAAGGACATATCAAGGAGCAAAGCTAAGAAAATCATGACACCTGAGAGAGCTGCTGTCAATCAGAAAAGATACTAACGGACTTTGCTAGATGGACCAAGGTTCTAACTACCAATATACAGCTTCTTTGTGTATTCATTTCCATCTCCTGTCCACCATTCTTCTCCTCCCAAATAGCTTTTCTGTACTGGTATCAACAGAGCTACCATCCTGCGCAAAGCTCATGTTCCACTTTTTCTGTCTGCCCAAACGCTATAGTTTTCTCATACCATCTGTCTGGTCAGGCCATTGTTCTGCACTCTGCTTGCAGCTCTGAGGATCCCGTTTCTTGCAGATTATATTGATGCCCCTACCACCGGCACTTCCTCTATAGTAGAAACATATATATCTTCTGCTTTCTGAGATTTTAGAATTTACTATAGTTCTGGCAGGAGATTATGATAAAATCATGCACTGCCAACACTTCATCATGTTTTTCAGTAGGGTGTGAAAGAAAAGAATCCAAGTAGGTAAATTGAATAATATGGAGGATTTAAATTACACTTTCCTCCCATCCCATTCTCAAATACAAACTGGATTCTTCAGAATTTCTTTTGAATATTCTCCAGTATGTAAGTCTGTTTTTGAAGGTGAATGAGTGACCAGATGTTGGGCAAATGTTCTTGTCTTCTGGCTCTTGAGCGAACTACAACTTTGTCATTTGTGTATGCATTTCTAATTATGGATATGTACATTCTCATTCTTCAAACTCCGCCCCAATTAGGATTTGTTTAATTTTTAAACTAGAGGTTTTGCTCTGATGATTTTCCACTGAATATCATTTTCAAAGGGCAGAACACAGTGACTGAAGAGAAAATGCTCCTCTCCATTTTCTGGTGTCTATGGAGAGAATAGACAAAAGGGCCTCTTTTTGAGGTCCCATGAGTGTGCATTTCTGCATTCTGAGAATCAGAACTCTGGGAAGAGTGCACCCATGTGATGCATCATAAAACACCAACAGCAAATCTTGAATGCCCCTTCAAAATTGGTCCTTGGTTTGCCAAAAAGACTCCTACAAACATAAGAGTTTCAGCACTCAAGAGACTAGTTTGGAAGGGAGTGTTATTACTGTCTTTTGTTTTTGTGGTAGAGAAGAGTACTCTACATCATCTACAACACAAGGGGGGAAAAAAAACAGAAGCCCCACTTCTGTATGCCAGAAAACCAATGAATAAATATATTTTTCAGCATATAAGGAGGGATAATTTTGAAGGGTTTTTCTATTATCTTTTTGTATGTTTGGTTTGGTTTTGCCATACACAAATGTGCTTTTGCTGAAATCCTTGAATTGCAGGACTACAGATGTATGGGACTTTAAAGAATTTATTTCCCAGTGTTAGAATTGCCAATTCCATGCTGGGAAATTCCTGGTGTTTTCTGGTGGATCCTAGGGAGAGTGGTGTTTGGGGAGGGGAGGGACATCTGTGAGGTATAATGTCATAGAGTTCCCCCTTCCAAAAGCAGTCATTTTTCCAGGGGAACATTTCTGCGGTCTGGAGATGCTGTAATTCCAGGAGATCTACAGCCTCCACCTGGAGGTTAGCAACTCTATCTGGTTTTCATAGTCTACATGTAAAAAAAAAAAAGGCTCCCCTTTTGTATTGTTTGTCAGAATTCTCACAGATGAGGTTTCGATCCCAAAAACATTGTGATGCGAAAGGTCCAAGATTTAACAGTGAAATCTACTCGAATATGTATTCATGATTATCTCTGTTTCTAATGTGATTAAACAGTTAACACACTGGGAATAATTTCCTCCATCCTAAGGAATCTACCTCCACAAGTGGATCATTTTCCACCTTCCCTTTTCTCCTTGCAGATACACGAAAAGCCAATGCTAGGGAGAACGAGGGACAAAACCGGGGACAAAATGCCATGAGGCAATGGACACTTCTGAAAGGAGGGGAAATCTGGCTAAATTGCATAACTGAAAAGCTTACTGTGCTGTGCTTCCTCAGCTAGAAGAAGCAGCTTCCTCATCCAGTCCCTCCCTTGTGCCTTGTGGCATTCAGTTCATGAGTCTCTTGTGACCTCTCTCTTAGAGACTGCCGAGGGAAGGGGCAGATGCAAAAAGAGATTCGCAGGATCCAACACAAAGTTCTTTCAGGTTTTTTTCATGCATATAATGAGTAATGTACTCATGTTTTCTTTAACAGGGAAATTCATCCAGATGGGTTGCCAAAGGCTTACACTATCATATTTTTATTCCGCCTTCTTCCGGAAACCCCCAATGAGCCATTTGCAATTTGGCAGATAACAGACAGAGATTACAAACCACAAGTTGGAGTTGTTCTTGATCGTAAGTGTTTCTACAGCAAATTTCCAATAGCAATCTTTGTCAGCGATTGTGAGTAGGTAATACTCACAGCCTTTATTCCAGTTCACCCAGTGGGGAGGCAAAAGGATAAGAAAAGGCCTTGATATTTTATTTTCATCTTTAACTTGAGAAAACCTTTCTTAAAGACTCTAAATGAAATCAATTATGCTGCATCCATGTGATGCAGCATAATTGAGAGGAGAAAATTTTCATAACTTGGGAACTGTGATTCTCAAAAGCTTATGCTACAGTAAAGTTGGTTAGTCTTACAGGTGCTACTGGACTCTTCAATTTTGCTACTATGGACTAACATGGCTAACTCCTCTGGATCTGTATCAGTCAAGGGATTGGTAGTGCCATACCTAGTCATAGTACAGTCCACTGATGCGATGTGGGCATCCTCTGCACATCACAGATTTTATAGGCAAGACCACCCTGGCTCTGATTCCTGAGCTGTCAGCTGTATACAGCTTAATCTGCTTGCCAAACATTTTATTGCTTGAGGGAGGTGTGCCTTGTCCTTCCATCTAGCCACAAAGTCTATGGTCAAGGATAATGGTATCCCTCAAGGGGGTCCTGTCCCAATACCATGAAGGCACTGAGACTTCAAGCCTTCGGTCTGAGGATTGCCCTTTTACTCTATGCTAGAGATTTATTGTCATTTAAACATGAAAGTTGTAGTTTAGAACATGCTGTTTAGCCTGTTTGCTTGCTTTAACCAATGTAAATCCCCATTCTAACTGAAATATATTTCTATTAATTATTAGATGCTTATAATAAATCTGAATCAAATATGTTATAAATATTGTAAATGCCAATTATAATCCATTAATTTGTTGAACATGACCAATTTTACCGAATGAAGATGGTTTGGATCCTATACTTTTGCTCCTTAGAGGCTTCGCCTTGGGCACTTCAGAGGCAGTCTTCTCCTGCAAAGTGCATTCTTCTTGCACTCAGCTCTCTGGGGCTCTTGAAAAACTTTGCTGTAGTATAAGCAGAAGTGCCTTGTGCCAGAGGAAGGGAGCTCTGTAGTGGACAACCATCTTTGCAGTGCTGGGAGAGAAGGACATGCAGAGCCAAAGGTATATGATCCAAACCTTCATGGACAGCTGCAGAACAGTGAGTTCCTTGTGTGACTGAACAACATGTAATAAAATGTCTCCCCCCCATTAGCCTCCAGCAAAGTATTATCATTCTTTAACAAGGACACAAGAGGAGAGCTTCAGACTGTAGTATTTGATGATGACGATGTAAAGAAAGTCTTTTATGGAAGTTTCCACAAGGTAAGTGCTGATATTTATGTGCAAATCGTTATGAATAGAAGTGTTTCTCTTAAAACAAGCAAAAGCCCTGTGAGCAGGCAAGTATATTTAGAGATAGTTTACAATGAATTAAGCCCATTATTGAAGTCGTAAAATTAATAAAAATTGGATAATCGACCCTACAGGGTAACAGTTGAACACAAAAGGATGGTAAACACATCCATTATGAAAAATGATGGGCTTTCTGGTCCAGCAGTAAAGGAAATAGACCCCACTGCTTTCAACAAGTATGGTATTGGGTGCTTTATTACAAAGGGTATCTAAATGCAAATGAGAGCGAACGGATGAGTAGGTTTCATACTTTCCAGAGGAATCAGCAACTGACTGATCTCATGGGCATTTTGTTTAGCAAAACTGAGTATAAGACTTTGCTGCCTCCCACCCCCACTCCCGTTACATGTCTTTGGAAGTTTCCAGCAGGGACAGGGAAACTCAGTGCATCATGGACTCATGCAGTGAACCAAGTGGAGAGGTTTTTGTGACACAGATTAAGCAACAACCATTCATATGAGACTCTGTTCCACATAACTGTTTGCGATACTGTGAGCATACGAAACACCTATGGTTTAATCGAGGGGACAGTGTAGTGCAGTAGAGAAGCACTATGTATACATTAGAGCTCCTGCGCTTATAGCAGATGGTTAAATCAAGTAGTAAAGCTACATACAAAGTTACTACAAACCCTTCAAGGTGTGCATTGTTTGCTAAATTTCATTTTATGTGTAGATGGATATGTTCTGGATAAAAAATAAGATATTCCAGCTAAAGCAAAAAAGAAAGAAAAGCACGCAATAGTATGAAAAATAATTTTAATATTAAAAAATCACCCTGTATTAAGAATATAGCTTACATTTGGATCAAATTCAACTCCCAAAATAACAAAATACTTTTGTGGTGCTCATTCAATGAGTTATGCATTCATTCAGTGAATAATAGCTAATCTAAACTTGGGTATTTGTGGAAAATTTGCTTTGGCATCCTTTTTTGGATTTTGAGTAGTATTGCTATAGTGATAGCTGATGAATTGAGCAAGTCCCTTGGGGGCAACATTGGCTTAGCACAACAGCCATTAAAATTGCATCTAAGAACTCTTAAAGAAACAGATGGTTTCTATACTTTGTCTGTGCCATTCATGGCCAAAATACACATGACAGGCAGTTCTGTAATTCTTCTCCTAACAGGTTTTTTTATAATGAAAAAGCAGCTAAGGGGAGGCTGAAATGAGCAGAGGTCTGGCAGGGGGAAGCTTTTCCTTCCTACAAACTGTCTATTTAAAACTGTCCTCTGTCAAACTGTTTCTCACTAATGGTGGGAAAAGATACAGGATCCTCATCTGTTTTGTCCCTTCGGGGCAAAAGCAAGTTGGAGAAGATAACTTGGAATGGACAAATGGCAAAAAAGTAAAGATAAAGGAGACCCTCTCTCCTACTGCCAATCCATTACTCCTGAGATCACTCCTATAGCTGGTTTTCATTTTTTAAAAAGTCAGGAGAAGAAACATGGAGTTTGCTATTGTCCTTAGTTTACTCATAGACTTTGCCGTTACTTTCTAGTATTCTACTACCGATACAAGCCGTGCCCATTTTGCCCCTGCAGCTGTACTGAAGACTGTCTTATGTGAGTTAAATTAGGCATCTTAATTACAGCTGTTATGCAGACACATCAAGTGATAGGGTGGCATTTACTATGCATTCAGTGCAAGATATGATGACAACAAGTCATCTGTCTGAAAGTTTGGAAGAGTGCTTCCATTAAAAATGTTTGAATATCTGCAGATCTACAATTTTCTTTTCTGCCAAACAAGTATACTTAAGAAACTATTTTAATTATATGTACATTTTTTAAAAAATGTGCTGAAATACTGATTCAGAAACTGAAGTGGTGAAGTTGCAGAGGGCTCTTGATAGGGTTTTGAGGAACTGGAGGAGGGAGCCTTATTGAATCTGTTTAAAAGTTAAAAACAAGTTTGGAGTGGTTTCTCATGGATTTATGGTTCAAATGTATTACTCAGCTTTTGGCCGATGTCCCAAAAAATCTTGTTATATATTCCAAGAGAAGTATATTCTTGTTTCCCAAACATGTTCTCCTGTACTGCTTATTGTTTTGTGATATTCGCACCATTTATCTAGAACCTTTGCTTCAAAATCATGAAGGACAATCAGATGACAGTAAGACATGTCTTTTACTAACCACACATAACCCTGAGATCATTGAGTCTGCAGTTAAATTTCTTTGTTGTGCATCAAAGAGGAGAGGAATGATTTAAGTGATGGGGCAAGGGATGTTTCTTTTTGTCTCCTTGCTGACTGTGCATATGTATGTCCTGTTATGCCAATAAAGGTATTTGATTCGATGGTATTCGATTTGATGTTACCCAAGCAAAGTCTCTACCAGATACTTCTGTGCTTCACAGAATATAAAATTCTTGCTGTTACAAAGCATGTAGAAAGGTGTTAGTCACGTTAATGTTTTATTTATATTGCACAATACAGATATTTTGCATAATTATAGTTAATCCACTGGGACTTATGGGGTTTTTTCCCCTTACAAATGGCAAGATGGAAGGCTCAAGAAAGGAATCTCTTGCAGAATGCTGGTATTTGATAGTAGAATGATACTGATCTGCATTTTTCTAGAGTTTATAAAATTGTAACTCGATTGTTACAATAGAATACAAGAAACACTACTCTTCCCAATAGCTATAAATTGGAGGAATGTTTGTTTGAATTTCTAAGCTCCATAGCAAAATTTAGCATAATCCTCAAAGAAATTAAACAACAGAAAATAAAGTTCTTGAGCAGTCAACAAAAATATCCCTTATGTGCTCTTTCCACCTTTAACTTTGGTGGTTGTCTTACTTACCTGGTTATGTTTGGTCCATCTCATCTATTGTCAAACATAGTTACCTACCCTGACAATAGCCCACATAACTCCCATTTGGCCTGCCTCGTTCATTTCATTGGAGGAAGAAACTCAGTGCATGTGGAGCTGCCATTTACACTGAAATTAATTGAAATTAATACCAGAGTTCTTCAGTGTAGAGATATCTCTGTGCCTACCAGTATGTCTGTACCTGTAAGGTAATGGTCAATACTAGAGTATGTAAAGTGTTGAATGAGCTTATATATGTACCTATATTTCTTCTAAATGATTTCTATATAGGTTCATATTGTTATAACACCTACAAGTGCTAAGATCTACATTGACTGTGTTGAAATAATAGAAAAACCAATTAAGGAGGCTGGAAATATCACCACTGATGGTTATGAAATACTTGGTAAACTGCAGAAAGGAGACAGAAAAACGGCAACAGTAAGTAATTGTACTCATTGTACTCATTGTACTCATTTATCAACTCAAAGCACATCTTAAGTAAAATTTAAAGTCCTCAGAAAAAAGCTTTTTAAATGCTAAAATGGCTTTGTATTTATAGAAACAAATTACGTTGTCACACAGAGGAAAAGTTACTGTTGCTAAGAACTGTGATAAAATTCATGGTTTTAAAGGCATATCTAATGACAATCAAGAATGTGGCGGTCCCCTAAAAACATATATTTTATTGTCATATGAGCTTTCATAGGCTGCTTTATCAGATGATTAAGATAATGGCTTCTACACTTTAGATTTCATATAAAATGTCATCACACATCAGCCTAATTCTAGACAAATTTTATGCTATCACTTTTGACAGACTTGAGATAAATATGCAGTCAAATATGGGAGAGGTTGGTGTCAGTGATACATTTTAATCATAATTGCCGTATGACCAAAAAATTGCAAGTCTGAGAATTTGGTTGAAATACTGTCTTATTGAAAATTCTTATTGAGTCTTGTATCAAAATCTACTGGTACTTGTCAATGCTCTTCACCCTTAGATCATATTTCCTATAACATTCACCCTAGAATAAAAGCTGAACTTTTATTCTGATAGCATCAAGATTTGAGTTAACAGTAATATGTTGGGGCCTAAGACACATCATCTTTGGCTGGAAAAAGATTCTATTTTTTAAGCACTCTTCCCTGACGGTTTTACTAAGTATAGTAATATTAAAAGTTGAGTGACATTCATTGCATTAAAATAGTGTGTGAATTCTGTATTGTCCATTGGTATAGGCCTCTGTAAAGCATCTTTAGCTAGAATGAAGGAAAAAAGTGTGTGTGCATGTTTCAAATATAGTACTGCACAGCTATATTCTTGAAGTTTATTACTGATGTGTCTTTAGTTAAAGGCTTTCTTTTTCTTTTTTCACAGTTTGAAATCCAGAGCTTTGAGATTGTATGCAATGCAGTTTGGACTAGCAGAGATAGATGCTGTGATATTCCTTCCAGGGTAAATATAAAGGAAACATCTTGGCAACTTTTATGCTAATCGGATGGAATGTTTTATATCAACACTCTAAGCCAGTTCTGTCTGGAAGACAATGTGCAATAAGAAGTTTACAGGATCTCTATCCCAAATAACAAATTAAGTATATGACCATATTCATAATTCTGAGACCAGGAGAAGAATTTTGGACACTTTTCCAGAATCATAAAATAAATGCTGCTATCTTGCTCCATAAGCCATAGGCCCATTTTTACTCTATTTAATTTCTTATTTGTCCCTTAAAACTTTTATTTACTTCACATGCATATGCCTTTTTCTTGCCAGACTTGAGGGTTTACATTTGTTTGTTTGTTTGTTACACCATGCTGTAAATACTGGCTTGGACTCAGCACAGCATTTTCCACGGGCAGAAGAATTTTGCCTCTCTCCTCCCACTGCTCCTGAAAAATGCTGTGCTGAATCCAAGCATCTGAGATGGCACTATTATACTCATATACTACGTCATAAAAACTGGATGGGAACTTGGCGATGGAATCATAAATAGCTAGGCTATGTAACGGTACCATAGCCAAGTTTTTGGGTTTTGCTAAAGAAAATTAATAGACAAAATTAACTAGGTGAATTTGCATAAATTTATAATTTCACAAACTTACTGTAAAGGAAAAGGAAAAGGTTCAAATAATGAAGGATGAGATTGTGACCAGGAAAATGGCATTTTGAGATGTTTGCCCAAACCATTGCATAAAAGGTGTATATAGTTAATGAAGTATGTTTTTACTTAGTACATTTCTGCCCCCAAAAGTGGCGTGCAAAGAGTGAGAGATCTTGTGATACAGTTTGGAATGCTTGGACACAGTCTTTGAGAGGCCCACTGCATGCATAAAGAATTTAGATTGCAACACATTCATGTACATTAATGCTGGCAAAACATTATCTATGTTTAAAGGTTATTCTTATACAGAGTTTTAGAGAAAGTTCTTACCTCAAATCCGAGCCTTGGATTTTACTAGCATTAGCAGCATTTCATTTCAGAATCTATTTCAAATACCCCAGGTGAATGTGTCCAACAAAATCTGCTGAGTTTATTTCCTTGGCCAGTTTCATTTTATTCTTACACAACTAGGATTATACATTAGGGCTTCAAGGGTAGTTCTTACAGTTCCCCAGGAGAGCCTGGTATCTCTTTTTAGATGTGAATCATTGCCCAAACCCTAAAACACTTTGGCAAACCACTGCAGGGGTGCTGAATTGTATCGTGCTTCAGAATTTAAGTCCTTTTTGTAGTTAGTGGTGGTGTTATATTGAAATAACAACCTGCCCGGTAGCCATTTATTTCTGTTAAGAAGAAAGTGACAGCAGATTGTGCTTGAATTTTCAGAGGGATGAAGCAAAATGCCCAGCGTTGCCAAATGCTTGCACTTGTACACAAGACAGCGTGGGACCCCCGGGACCTGCAGGACCTGCTGTAAGCAAAGATGAATATATTGTGACTGATATGTAACCCTGAAGAGTGCCTCAGATTTACACACTGATCTCATAACCAGTGAATTCGGGCACTAGTACCAGCTCAAGGCAACAGTCTCTCCTTTGCACTGGGGCCCATCTTTAGTTCTAGCATTGGTGAAATGCCTGACATTCGCTGTTGCCCCCCTAGCTGGAATGAAGAGACAGACGCAGGGTTTGGATCTAAAGGGCCATTTTTTATTGAACTTATTGAACATGGTTATTGAACTTAACCATGAAACTGCAACAAGGGCAAACTAAGCGGTACAGTTTGAGCCATGGGGTCAACCCTGGACCTCCGCCTTGATCTGTCTGGGCGAGCCCCATTGCCCTGGGTGTAGGCCATCCATTGAATGGCTGCAACCTGGCCAGCCAGGCAAATGGATCCCCCCCCCTCAAGCTCCCAAAGCTTCAGCTGTACAGCACAAGGGAAGGACTTGACCACGGGGTTCCCCACAGGTCATCTGCCCATGTGGTGGTAGCCGTCCAAACATACCAAACCCATGGCAGACCCTGTTTCCCCACCAATGGGGAAGTGCCACTGGGTCCTCACCGGCCCACTCCCTGTTCCCCAATACTCTCCTGCCAGTACCCACTAACCAGCACCACCCTAGGCCAATATCCTCAGACCTCTGCTAATAGTGCAAGGTAGGTGAAAAAAATCCCTCTCCCACATGCTAATTTGGGAGAAGGACAAAAAAATTCCTACCTGGCTCTGAAGAGCAGCCTGCTAGTCCTGCACTATAACAGGGTGAGGTGGGTGAGCTGAGCAGTCGAAGCAACTGTCGGCTGGTCAGGTGGAGCTGCCTTAAGAGGCATGTGGCTCCATCCCTAGCCTAATACCCGGATGCCCGGGGGGGGAGGGGGTATATGTGCCCAGCTGGGTATATGTGCCCAGCTGTCACCTGGAGACAGCCCACAGCTCCTTATTCTGGGTGGGGAATGCTTAAATTTTATGGGACTCACTATATGACCCCCTTGGTTATTATTGCAATGAATGTTTTTATGCATGTATAATTTGTAACTTTATATTCTCCATGCTTGTTGGTATTGTTTTAGGGAGGCCCAGGTTCTAAGGGTCCAAGAGGTGAAAGAGGTGTAAGTGGACTTCCTGTAAGTATTTGCCTATAATTTAGTAAGAATAATTTTTCTTACATTTTGAATACTGAAAACCTAAACTAGTTAATGTATTTTGAGCTTAAGTATCTGTATTATGTACTTGATTTCTGCATAAGGATACCTAGAAGTGTAAAACATAAAGGTGACAAAACACATTTACAGACAAGGGCACTATGTTTCTGCACTTGCTAGGGAACTGTAATTGGTTGCAGATCCTGTTAACTGGACATTCTGTGGCATACTCAGTATTGTGTAAACTGGTACTTACTAGTGTCAAATAGGAAATGTGTCTCTCTCGTTTCCTCTCTTCAGTTTATTTCTAGAATTAGGGGATCCTTGAAAAAGTATAGGAGCGATGTAAAAATTAGGTTGCCTCTAGTTCTGCTGCATTTTTCTTTCCTTTTCAAGGAAGTGATATGGGATTAGTTATCCACATAGTGGTCTGAGAGTACATTAATTTGCTGGAAAATGAACATTTTTTTTCCAGTTAATGCCAGCAGAAATTGCACGGACGTTTCCAATATATTTTCAAGTAGCACATCCATGTCCTGTCAACCTTTAAATGACATTGCTTTAGTGGTGTATTCAGATGATCTATTCACAAAAGTGATATACTTATAGACAAGGCAACTTTTTCTCCTACAGATGGTTTATAAGATTGGTGCATATAGTATTTTATCTAGAGAAGCAAAACTTAATGAAATTTTCAAGTTATAAATCAGTTGTCTAATAATTTCTCTCACCGTGTGAAAAGCCATGACATAAATCAAACGGATTTATCTTATTTATATACAATTTTGCAAGACACCAAAAGCTAACAAACTATCCTCTACTTTTCTCTTTTAAGGGGCCACCAGGACCTCGTGGCGACTCAGGCGCTGTTGGCCCTGCAGGCCCACCAGGTCCACAGGGGCCAAATGGACTATCTATTCCCGGAGAACCTGTGAGTAAGCAAGCATTCTGTATGCGTGCCCATTTAGAGGATGGAATGACTGGCTTACCATCATAAGGGCCCCCACATAGACATAGCCTTTGCAATTACATTTTAATGCAAATTTCCTAGGAGCCTCGAATGTCTGATGAACAGGGCAACATGCTTTAGTTCAGGACATTGTATCTGTAAACTTCATAGCATTAAGAGTTCACGGCAGATAAATAACCATATTGTTAGAATGACTTGTTCCCATAATGCTTGATCTATTTATTTTAGATCGATCGTGGGGATATGAATGATAATAATAAATGTACAGTGCAATCCTAAGAAGAGGTGCTCCAGTCTAAGCCCATTGAATGGAATAGATCTGTGAGGGATCTATTCCACTAATGGCAGCCCATTCCAACGGGGGAAGGAGCCTTATGCTGATCGATGCAAGAGGCTCTTCTATATAATACATTCAGGGAAGGCTCTTTGCATCAGGGGAAAACACTACCATTAGTGGAACAGATACACAGGACCCATACTGTTTTCTGAGAAATTGCCAAACTTTCAAAGCAGATTGGTGTGCTGAGAAACTAAATCTATAGACTCTGTGCTTAATTATATATGGGCTTACTGTTCATTTTCAGGAAAATGGAAAACTTCAATTCTTTTTGAGGGCTACTTGGGCTGAATTCCAAGAGAAAGCCGGTTTGTCTTGCCTAGACAACTCACACATGAATCTTAGTGCAATGGTTAGAGTGTTGGACTGGGATGACCTGGGTTCAAAACTGCACTATGCTATGAAGCTGGCTAGGTGACCTTGAGCCAGTTGTACTCTGCCTACCAGACAGGGTTGTTACAAGAAGGGAAAGCCATGTACACTTCTAAGGTCTCTGAGGGAAGGACAGAATTAAAATGTATTAATAATATAGTGTGGTGGAATTCCAGATGATCTGTAGAAACCTATTTAAGAGTTAATTGTGCACAGTTAATAGTGTAACAGATTGTACATCAATGTCTAGAACTATATGACCTTATGGCCTACTGAAACTCAAACCTTTTCCCTCACTTGCCAAGCATTTACCTTTCTATTTTCTATGGTGGGACTTGATCCAATGCTTTCACAAACAGGGTGAGATCACAGAAGAGATCTTTGTTGCTTCCCCTTCCCACTGCAAACTCATGTATTGCCCAGAAAAACCGCTGTTGAGAAACATGGGATTCTCAGGAACCCAATGCATGGAGAAAGTAAAATTGACAGAATCTCTTCTTCTCCCATACACAAATATTTGTAAAAATTTTGGTCTGTTTGCAGAGCTTTCTCCACTCAAAGGTGCAGAAGTCAAGAATGATTTCTTCAGTCCCACTTCTTGCTGCACCCCCCCCAATGCAACATTATATGCTATTCTTGAGCATCCCCAACACTCATGAGCTGTTTTTTTTAAAAGGAAGCATGATTGTTAGGTATGGCATTGGGCAGGATTCTTTCCATAAACTCACACCATTCATAAAAGGGTTGAATCCAAACCAAAGTATTTTGAGGATTTAACTTTGAAAAAGTAATCCGTCTTTCTCTTTCTGAAGTTTCATAAGTGTCCTAACTGAAGACAGAAAACCAAAAACGTATCAAGTGTTCAATTAAGTCCATAATCTCATTAGAAAAATTACCAAATGATAGTTTTTTTAACTTGTACATATATGCATGAGTGTATATGTGGGTGGCATAGTGCCACGTAACATTTTGAAAGAAAATTTCTTGTTTCTTAAGATTCTTCTGGCATAAGCTTTTACTATCTAGGTCCCATTTTGTCAGATCTGATGAAGTGGAATCTGGCTAATGAAAGCTCATGCCACAACAAAACTGTTTGTCTTTAAAGTGCCAAAAACTGTTGTTTTGGCTGCAGCAGACTAAAGAAGCTCCTCTCTGAAATTAATTTATTAATGATTATCAATCTGTTTTCTGTACCAAAGCACTTTGAGATGAAATTATATAGTACAAGAAGTATGAAGCTGTAATCAGTGAAGACACTTCTGTAAGATTTAACCTGATTCATAAGACAGGATTCCCAAAATTTCATTTTTATGTCTAAAAACATTTTGGTCTGATTGGATTTGCACATGTATGCAAATTAGAGTTCTCAATATTTTGATTCCTGCTGTTCCCAGACAAGGAGTCTTCTGGGGTGTTGGGTGTGCTGGCAGCACCATCAGACCATGTACACTGTGTCAGTCATCATGTCGACCCTTGCTATGTGAAATAGCAGGGCCAGCAAAGAAAGTATAGTCGCACTGCCAGTTTGCCTTGGGATTATGCGTATATCAAACTCCAGAGATGCTATCCCTGGACTGATCGCTTGGGGAATGATTGATAAAACGTAGCAGGAGTCATGTATTCTTGATGTTCTCCCTCCTCTCCAGCAGCGTTTCTTGACAGAAAGAGGTTTACTGCTTTAGGCTACAGACAAAAAAGAAGCTGAAAAGCACATGCACTTTGACCTGCTTCTATCAATAAGGCCCCTGTAGTAACTTGATATCTGTTCCTTATCTCAGTTATCTTAATAAGCATCATTGTATATGCCTGTTGTACCCACTTCGCTGAATCCCAGGTGTCCCTCCTGCAATGTACAAGCATGCAAACACACACACTGGACTCAGCCAGCTTAGCAGTGGCATGGATCCAGCCTTCTTCCAGAGAGCCTTCCTCCAGCCTAAAGAGCCTTCCTCCAAATTAACTGTCCCTTCCTCCAATGTAAGATCCACTTAAGTGGAGGAAGACTTCTTAGGCTGGTGGAAGGTGTCAAACTTTGCTCAGTGGGGTAGTAGTAGGCCAAGGGTCAGATCCACCTCATGATCCAGTATTCAAGCACATGGTTCTGCTTCAGAATCATCATCAAAACATTGCCAACTCCACATTCATACTGATGAATTGATGAAAAGTACAATAAATGGACATTGGTTGTTAAATTATAGCCATGTACTTTGTCATTGTCAGTGATACAGAAATGTGGGTGAGGAGACTCGTCCTTGCCTTGCTGTTCCTGGTTTGTATCAAGATATAGGTGTTTCTCATTAACAGCTACTTGCCCTAACATCAGGCCCAAATGAGCTCTAGTTGAATATGTATTTTGATTTAAATGTTACACATGCTTTAATTAATCAAGCCAATTGCTTTACAGAAAATAAATACCCTTTATTCTTTGCTAGGGCCGTCAGGGGATGAAAGGTGATGCGGGAGAGCCAGGGCTACCAGGTCGATCAGTAAGTTCATTTTTATAATATGACTATGCCACTGGCACCCCAAAGGAACTAGCATAAATTACTTGCATGATCAAATTTTCATGTACAGGTTCAACTGTTCGTGAACACAGGCAACTAAACTCTTTAAAAAGTTCAAAAGTATAAAAAAAATTTAAAAAGCACACAAGTAAAAATTCGTTTTGTGCATCAAATAAGTTGCAATTCTGAGATGGGACTATATTTTGAGGAAATATCCAAGCCACCTAAAGGATTAACGCATTCAGCAAATTAATAATAGGTGAAGTCCAACATGGACTTCAGAAACCAATCTTTACTAATTAACCAATATCTGCAAGTCATATCTGAAAGACTATCTGTAACATGCTACTTTTTAAAAAGTGTAGGGACAAGAATACAGCTGAAGTAAAAAATAGAGTGGAAGGAGGAGGGGTTTTGTTTTGTTTTTTTGCTTTCTTGCTTGCTTGCTTGTTTGTTTGCAAGTTCTGCCTGGTGCCAAAAAGCAGTACCACAGTAACCTGTGAGTTTAGAATATATATGAGGGTGTCAACTTAAATGTTCTATTGCAAAACTTAATAATTCTCTCTGATTAGTTGTAATCTTTCTTCCTAGGGATCTCCAGGATTAACTGGGCCCCCTGGCCCAATGGGACCTCCAGGTGACAGAGTAAGCATTTCTGTTTTATAAGAGATGAGCAGTGCACTGACTATAATGCTGTGGCATGGGTGAGGGAGGGAGGGAAGGTGGCACGGTATAGCCTGATTTCATCAGATCTGAGAAGTTAAGGAAGTTTGGTACTCAGAGACCACCATGGAAGGCTCTGCAGAGAAAGGCAATAGCAAACCTCCTCTGCTTCTCACTTGCCTTGAAAGCCCCTTGCTGGGGCTGTCATAAGTAGGTGCAACTTGAGGGCACTTGACACAAACACAAATTTTCTTACTTAAAAAAAGATATTCATGCAATATATGAAGGCATTATTTGGCCACTTCTAAAGTGAGACTTCTTAATTGACAGTGGTATCCTCCTTCATGTGTATGTGACAAAACAGATGTGTGTGTGTTGTGCATGGCATGTACCACTGGCACATATGACATGTAGCACATGCACCATTTTCCTACATGGAAATAATAATATCCATTAGAGAGAGACTACTGCAAGGAGAGGTTGAGTATCAGGGTAAACGAAGCCTGAACATGGTCTAACAAGCTACCGGTTCAGGTGGAATAAATTAAAAGCTAATGAGGCAGAATAGCTAAAAAACTGATGACTCAAAGAATCCTTGATATGAATCTTACTTCCACCATGATCTCACCTCAGGTAGCCACTTGCCTCCATTCCTCCTCTGCAATATAGGGATGCTAATAACTATTTTTCAAAGTTGTTGTAAGGACTAGAAGTAGGTAATGCATGTGAAGTGCTTTAAACATTGTAAAAATGATAAGTATTACTCTGATGATTATGTGTGTTTGTGTGTGCATGTGCACATTAGGTGTTTCACAATTTTGAATGTTTTACATCACCTAAATGCTTAAGATTTGCTGTGACAATTGACTCTATGTGAATTGTCAAGCCGTCAATAAAACATCAGCACAAAAACTCTTATTGAACTGAGAATCCATACAAATTTTGGATTAGAAAAGAAAGATTATTTATTTTAAAAAAGGACCCTGTTAATACTGTTATATCAAATGAATTGCATAGTGCTTTCCATACGAAAGTTGGAATCAATTCAAAACAACTTGGTCTGGCTGTTACAGAGTGGTGACATCTGAATACTTGCAAAATTCAGTTAAACAAATCGAAAGACTTTGGAATGTGGACATAAAGGAACAGGGGAAGGTCTTCAGCTTGATTAAATTCTTCATATCTCATCCAACTGCAGAGAAAGGCTCAGCATCGAAGCTGTTAGAGAAGATGACAATACTAGGGCCAGCTTGGTTGCTAGCTGCTGATGCTAAGTTTATGTATGCTTACTGATAGGGAATATGATGCTCTGATTTAATGGGGCTTTCTTGCTAATAATAGGTGAGCTTCAGTACTAAGCATGAGTTCTCGGTCTGAGTAGAAGCTTGGTGTATTCAGCTGTTACTAGTTAGCATAAATGTGTAACCCATTCTTAATGGAATAGATAAGATAGCATAAGCACCATTACAACTCATACATAGTTAACAGTGATATCTTAAAATCACTGCATAGAATTAATGTGTCTTTTTATTTTGAATACATACCTTTTCATTTTTCAAATAGGGCTTCACTGGAAAAGATGGTCCAACAGGACCAAGAGGCCCCCCTGGACCAATAGTAAGTGTCAATTTATATTAGGATCAAAATGTAATTAATGTTCATTTGGAGGATTTTGTTTTGTTGAATTTTGTACTTGCCAACTGTATCAATCTCATATCAGAATGTCAATTAGCTGTTTTCTAAACATACCCACCCCCATCATTTGTACATGAACAGGTTGTATTAGACAGCTGTTTAATTTTTGTGTGTTACATAATACCTGTCTATCTTATCTTGTCAACTCAGCCAAAATATGCAGCCTGCTGATTTTTTCTTTATGCATCCGATGTTGTGTTCCTATAAATATTGCAGAAAAGAGAGAAACTTTGATGACCACAGATGGTTAAGCTAAAGACATTTTAAAAATCTGGCTGCAGCTAATATGGTCTGCACATGTTTGTTACGCTGGAAAACAGTCAAGAGGAAATCATTTCAAGTACAGTTAAGCTTTGAGAATACTAGAAGCTTCATGATGTTTTATGAGGCTTGAAAATTTTTCTTACAAAATGTATGCCTTTGATGTGATGAGGAAGATACATATGTTGAGAAGTCTAGGGTTTTGTGGCTGATTGGAAAACACATTCTCAAAAGAAAATTGCTTGGTTTCTGAGGTATTGGTTTTAACAAAAACTAAGCTAACTGCTAGGAATAACTTGCTCTAAAGCTGCCATTAAATCTCCATCTATAAGTCTGCCTGTGTGCATATCTACCCTCTTTTTTAATCATTAGCCACTTATTCAGGTGGAAATAATATTGAGGGGAAGCTGAGGAGAGTAAAGATTCTATTGTGGTCTCAGGGGCAGTGGGACAAGGCAAGAGGCAACATAGCACGAAACAACACTCACATGAGGTTGGAGTAAACCAGCCACAACTGTGTTGATTACAGCCATTGGAGCAATGGAGTGTCATAGAGCATGGATCTAAGCATCAAGCAACCCTACTGCTGTTCAGTGTGATACCCTTCCCAGCCAGTCTGTTGAGAGCTGACTGCAGGGAGGCAGGTGCTTTGATTCCCACTTGTGTACAATCAATGCTGTGGTTCACTGCCACCTGAGAGTGAAGCCGGATGATGCCCCCCAAGCTGGGCCCATCCCTGCATGGCTTCTCCATAAGGTCCCTTAAGAGGCCCCCCCCCAATGGGGTTGAGATGACCAGCCAGTGCTGTCTCCTTCCTCAGATGGATCCAGCCCAGGGCCCAAAAGCCATCGACCAGCAAGTTGTGATTAAAACCATGGGTAACCAGCAGCAACTGCCCCCCCTTTGCCCAGATGAAGGAAAGGAAAGAATTGAGGGAGGAGGAGTGGATCCCTCTACCACCTCATGCTTTGAACAAAGGAACAAGGAAACCAAAGGGGGAGTTTTTCCCATGGCCCTCCCCCACTGCCTCATCCTCCCCCCCCCCCAGTTGTGTCTAGGCAGCCAGGTACAGAACGGAAACTAACCCACATGCCAGCGCAGCCAGATGACATGGTCGGGAGCACCCTCAGAGGGGCCTGTGCAGTGCAGCAGTGAAGATCACACAGCCAGAAGTCCCCACCTGTCATCCTGCCTCAGCCCCAGTTCCCCTGTAGTGAGTCCAGAAGCCCTGCTAATCTTTAAACTGGAATAAAGCACGTTCTCCTTAGGCCAGTGTCTGTTAGGAACTGCAGTGGCTGCTAGGCAGAATATGCTTCCACCTTGGTGACCTGAAGCTGGTAGACCAATCCCTTCTCACTTAGTACATGTATTTGAATTATTAGAAATTTGATCTCTAACTTGCAAGAATATGGTGCTGTTTCAAAACACTGCCTAGCAACAGAGTGGCCCGAAACTCAGACCAATTAACTCGTATCTTCTAGAGCCTATAGGCAGTTAGTATGGCCAGAAAGCATAAAGGAAATTTATTAGGCATATTGCCCACTGCAAATATGTCACCTTTACTCATGAGAGCATTGAACATAAAATCTGCCTGTTGGCAGGCACAAGAGACAGCAACTTTACTGAAGCTGAGCAGCGCCTAGATGGGAAGCCTCCTTTGATTCCCCTGTACATCTTTTTGAGTTCCACAGTGAAAGAAAGGCAGGATATAAATAAAATAAGTAAAAGCAGAAAACTGAGAGGCCCACAGCATACGCTGGAACTTGGAAGGCATGTAAAAATGTAAACAGATGAAAAGTGGAAATGAGAATTTGCAGAGGCATTCCGTTACACCATTTACAGTTTCATCCTAAATAGATTTACATGTTTCTAAGCCCATCAGCTTCAAAGGTCTTAGAAGGGTGTAACTCTGCTTGGGATAGTGCTGCTAGAGATCATCCCACTAGTTATACACAGTATGGTTGATTTTTCTGAGCCACATTTTAGACTATTAGCATGCTGCTTCCTAACATTCCTTTTCAATGTTCTTCTCTGCAGGGTGCCCCAGGAGTGCCTGGAGTAGCTGGCCCACCTGGAAAACCGGGGAAACCAGGAGACCGTGGGTCATCAGTAAGATAAACAATTATTCTCATTTCCATTTATCTGTTGTGAAAGATGTTCTTCCAAAATTCAGAC
Source organism: Eublepharis macularius (assembly GCF_028583425.1). Taxonomy (NCBI): domain Eukaryota; kingdom Metazoa; phylum Chordata; class Lepidosauria; order Squamata; family Eublepharidae; genus Eublepharis; species Eublepharis macularius. Next base: position 74,833,347 of record NC_072790.1, on the reverse strand, counting down.
AAGTAGGAGATATTTCTCAGTTTGGCTTCATATACAATGGCTATCATGAGTTAATATTTTAAAATTAATATCTTGATTCTAATTGTAAGCATTATTTTGAGACTGTATCCCAATCTTAATTTTAAGCTTGCAGAAGGGTTTTTTTTTTGTTGCAATTTAAGTGTCAGGCCTGGAAACTGCACTCATGGGTTTTCATTTTAAAAAAACATAGGCTGCACATGCCAAGGTTTATATTTCTGCATTATGTAAACATCCCAGAGCTGGGTCAGCAGAATTACTGGAATTATTTTTTTTAAGTACAGTCATATACAATATGCTGCCTAAGGTGGAATTTTTTATATATAGTTATCATGAGAACTATTGGTTTGAAAATGTTTGAATTTAACAACGTAACCTCATTGTTGTGTTGTGGCTTTTTCTCTGAGTTTTACATCTGAAACCAACTTAGAGAAAAGGCGAGATCAGGAGATGTGGTGTGCTAGTAGCAATTGCTGGAGCCACTCTGTCTGATTTAGCCAAGGCTGCTTTGAGAAAGCACTTGGTATCAAAAGATGCAACATTCACACCCATTACTTCAGACAGTGTGTAAAAGGAGTAGGCTCCCTCTCGTCCTCTTTGCTTGTGTTCATGAAGCCACATGGGGCCGGAGGGTATTGAAAAAGAGAAAGAGGCATTCTGATATGGGTGTTGTTATCATTTTACCATATTATCATCTGGCCTTGCATAAGTCAATTCAGTTTTCTTCTGTTTTGTTCCTTTGCATATGGTGTTCATAAGCATGGGATCATATAATTTTATCCTTGGATTAAGTTAGTGACAACTGCTGAGAACATGCACATGGGCTTTCTGGAACTACCTGGTTGGGGAAGCAGGTTGCTAGATTAAATGAACCTTTGGTCTGATTCAGTAGCACTGTTACTTTTTATCATGGAGCAGTGGCCTTGTCTGTGTCCCATTGCGTTCAGTGGCTAACTTTCTCAGAACTGGAGTCTTTGTAGGAATCGTTTAACGGTATAGAGAAAAGCAGTATCACTTACTAATGTCTGTACATTAAGTTGCTGTTAAATGGTGTAGGAAAATGACTGGTTAAACAAAAGCTGTCAGTGCTACTTTTAGGGCTCTTTATGCACCAGTTTTTTCAGTTAAATTTTTTGTTTAGTTTTTCTTTTTTGTTCCATTTCTACTTAGGATTAATCTGTGTACCATTTTCAGTGTATACTATCATTGGATTCAATTGTCCCAATTCTTCACTGGCCTGATATCACATTGACTGTTTCTTGAGTTCTTAGACCAATTCTCAGCAGGAACTCTGGAATACAATCTGTGCAGATGTGTTTTCAGACTCATGCAGCAGATGTGATTTCAACACCTACATTTATCCTATCAAGAAGTGCCAAAGGGGCAACCCAAGGCCATATGTAGAACTGGTGGGCCAAATGTAGCCTGCAGAGTTCTAAAGGTCATCCAAGCCTTTTCTTCAGCTATGTGGCCCAGATCCAAAGCAGTATTCTTTATGTGTGTTTATAATCTTCCATGTTGTAATTTCACTATCAATTAATCTTTGTTAGTACCAGTCATACAAAGATCTGTATCATGTAGTCTAATCCAAGAGTGAAAATGAGCAATCTCACAGTCACTGATATTATGTGACATTATTACTGCATCAGCACAGTTGCAAGAATCCTAGGTAATAACAGACAATAATGTCCATGAGGTTGTGCCCGTGGAAAGTGGATCTTTCTCGGAAGCCCCCTGAGATCCTGAAAGGTCAATATATTGTGTTAAGGGAGTCTCATGGACAGAACACCATGATTTTGGGGGATGGTTGTAGTGAAGAGTGGGAATCAGGCTAAATCATTCCCCTCTCCTCAGTCCTACATTTTCAGTGCAATCCTAAGAAGAGTTACACCAGTCTAAGCCCATTGAAATCAATGGGCTTAGACTGGAGTAACTCTCCTTAGGATTGCACTGTTCGTGTGTGAAGGAAGTGACAAGCTTTCTGTTGGTGTGAGAAGCAGAGAGGGCAATTTCCTTCTCACTGCAACACTCCCCCCCCCTCCCCAGTCTCATGGTGTTTGACTATGGGACTCCACAACCCAGAGTATTGACTTCCAGGTTTTAAAAAGCTGCTGTGGCAGAGAAGACAGGAGAAGATCTGCTAGTATGAATGCTTCACCTGGTCTAAGAGAACAGGCTCCTTGAATTAGTCAGCCCATTCTTCCCTTCTAATTCAGGGAAGACCGGAATATCATCTGGCAATTCCAAATGGCTATTAAACAGTTGAGAGATGAGGGAGTAAAAGAACTATTTATTTGTTCAGGAGTTTAGAAAACATTTGAGTATAGATGCACACAGGGGCGGGGGGAAGCAGTGTCACACTCCGTGCTTGTGCTTTCCACAGGGAACAAGATTTCAAAACACTAAATTTGAAACTGGCCCCAAAGATTCCAAATGGAGCTTATGATGACCTGCTGGGCTACATTGCTGGTATGCAAAAGGAGCAAGGAAATTTTGCTCATTTCACACCATAATTCCCCCTCATTATAGAGTCAGATCCTGTAAAAGACAGAGACAGAACTACTGTTTGAAAAATATTATACAGATAATCCTTTTTATGTTAATAAATAGCAGGCTGATGCCTCTGCTGCTATAATCCGTTCAGTGTACTGATGCAATGTTTTGTTGATGCATTAAACATCACAAACATTGATAGTTGAGCAGAATTTGTCACTTATGAAGAGATGAACAAGCTGTGAAAGGTTATACATCTTTAGAACATTTGGCATGAAATTAAACTGCTATCCAAAATGCTTGAGACTTGGAAAGCTGCAGTGGTAATTTGTTAATCACCATTCTCCAAGCAACTGTTCTTTAGACAAAGATAGTTGGATGACAACAGACTTAATTAATTCAATAAGAAGTAAAGAACTAAGCAAACAATGCTGTCGGTTAAGTGTTTGGGATAAACAAGGACAAATCATCTATCTACACTTTGTAGACACCAATGTCAATGAAGTAATCCTCTCATGGACTCCTAGTCTTTATTTAAGGAACTGTTTCTCACATATGGTGAACATTATTTCTGAAAAGTAAATGCTGGCTCAGGCAAAGATAACTTTGATAGCCATATTCTGTGTGAGATTGATCAACAGATGAAGGAGATGATCTAGTTATATTGTAAGGGAGCTTTGTAAAGGTGATTCTTCTTAATATAGTGTGCTTTCCTTTCATGTACTTTTGTATCAGAGAGATTTAAAAAAAAAACTTAGGAAGTTGTTGTTCTACTAAAGAGAATACTTTCCAATCCTGGAAAATCTCTTATAAAAAGCTCCTGTTTCTTCTGAGTGTATCCTGGTTTGAATCTGATTTCATGTCTTCATTAAAAGGCTTTTCAAAAATTATTTGAGGCAGCAATATTCCAAAACTGTACAAGGGAAAGAGAGTTGAGAATTAGGTTGGGTTGGGGAATTTATAGAGCGATTAAATGGTCTTAAAAGTTATTAAGTTTTTATGTCTATTTAGGATTGCACTGTTAAAATATTTGCTTGTCCTTTGCTTTGGGCATATGAGTCTGCCTCTCTAAAAGTATCAGAAATGTTACTTTTTAGTGAGGTTACGCAGTTCCTGTATTTCCCAAGAGCTACTTCGTTAAAAGTTCTGTGAGTCCATAGTCCCCCTAATTTTCATTGAGAGCTTCTTACTGACTTCGTTTCCATCTGTTGTTAAGAAACCACTATGAAAATAGATGTGCTTTCTGAGCCATATATAGACAGCTGGGCTTTTGAACATGGGACTTCAAACTGTAACCAAGCCTGAGTTTCATGCATCTTTCCTTTATTTAAGTGTTTGTGATCTCAGTGGAAGATCTGCCATTCCATTTAATGTTACCCAGTTCTTTTCTAGTCCCAGTAGGATAACTTATTATAATCTATTACTGAGGTAGTTTGAAAGTGCACTGAAACTTCTTTTGGAGAAAAAAAACTACTCACTGCCAAATTTGGTGATTGTTTTTCCTATGCTGATGAAAGAGTTTTAAAAATGATTGAAGAATGACTACAAAGCCATTCACTTCTGGGAGTTTACCAATTAAACATGGTTTTATAAGGATTTCCTTTTATCACATCACAAAACTCTCACACATTATTAATACCAACTCCAAAATATGGAGTCTTTTCAGAAGATGGTCAGAAAGGAATATAAAGCAACTTAGAAATAGCGGCACTGATCTTAATAATATGAATAATAACATTGTTGTTTTAATATAAACAGAAGGGGCCAGTTACTTTTAATAATGCCACACCAGAGAATGGAAAATATGGTTATGGATGGTATACTGAAATTATATGGCAACATTAAATATGCTTACATTTATTTATTTATGTATATGCTACTTCTTCAGACATCTGCTTAAAGTGGCTCTCAAACCACTTTAATAAAATTGTAGAAACAAAAAAACTCCAAACCATGAAAAACTCTGCAAATAAAAATCCAGAATGTAAAAAAACACATGAAAACCAAAAGCACAGTATATTATGGAGATACTCATAGAATTGCTTATTAGAGTAGGTTACTGGTTTTCTGATAATCGTTCAGTAATTCGGACAACCTCTTCCCATGCTGCCTACTAACAGAAATTGTTTCGCTACTAACAGAAATTAACAATAAATATACCCATGTGTGATCACTGTCACACTGTCTTGAAAATCTATAAAATTCAGCTTAAATATATTAATGTTGTTTCATCAGGAAAATATGTGAAAATCTTTTTTGGCCTTCCATTTGCTAACTGAAGAATGTAAACAAGGAAGCTAAATTCTCAAAAGCGTTCTTTTAGAGATGTATATATTAACTTATGTTTTACAAACTGGATTATGTTTGTATATTTTCTGAACATTGTTTTTAAGAGTCTTCATAACACAAAATACATATTAAGTGCATAGCAGTTTACAGTCACTTTGAAATCACCTGATTCCTTCATTAGTAGAGTACTTAAATAAGGTTAGGTAACTAACAACTAAGAGTGGGGTTCCTCCCTGCCCAGTGCAATCCTATGCAAAGGCACACCATTCTATGCCCATTTAAATTTACAAGCCTAGACTGAAGCAACTCTTCATAGGACTGCAGTCAAACAAAGGCTATATATTCTATTTCATGAGAATAGCTGCCTCAGAGAGCAGTCCTAAGCAGATATATTCAGAAGTAAGTCCCATTTTATTCAGTGGGGCTTCCTTCCCAGGAAGTAATTAGCCTCAGTAACAAATTTTATCACCAGATGGTTAAATTACTAGTTCTGCACTTTAATACAATATATGAACAAGCTATTGAGGAGTAGCCATCAGAGCCAGCATTGGGTTATAGGTGGACCTATCCAGTTCCAGAACTAGGGTTTTCATCTTCCTAGGGAGGTTGGAGTTCTCCAGGAATTACAACATTTCCAGGAATCAGTTTCCCTGAAGAAAATGGGTGCTTTAGAGGATAAACTCTGTGGCGTTGTACCCTGATAAGGTTCCTCCCATCCTCAAACTCCAACCTCCACAGGCTCCACTCGCAAATTTCCAGATACCCTATCTAGAATCAAAATGTAAGTTTTCCAACAAAGATGCTTGCAGTCTGTTGCTGGAATTATAACTGGGGTCTTGAGCTACTGCATGAAGGGCAGCAGAAAGAAGATATTCCTCCTTTGACCAGGGAACATATTTATATTTATAGTAGGTTTACCCAATCCAGAGGCTTCATATTGCCTGCTACACATTACACATTCATATTGCCTGTTACACATCCCTACTTCTCTCTAGGCCTGAAATGGACTTTGAGGTCCACTGAGCTTCCACTTAATCTTCAATCCAAGCCTTGGTCACTGATTCAAGACTTGGAGCTTCTGACAAGCACATCTCAAACTGAGTGTCCATCTCCCAGTGGATACTCTTGTACTCATTCTGGTTTCCATCACTTTTTCCTTTGTCATCTTGCATGATATTATCCTGTGATGCGCCCTGATCAGTTTACTTTATTGCAGGGCCCAGCTGGATTGAAGGGTGAAAAGGGTGACCGTGTAAGTACAACATTAACCGTTAGTTCATTCACATTTTCTTCTAACTTGTTAAATTAAATAAAAAGGAGTCATTCATGTTCTAATGCAAGCCTTGCTTTAATTATCAAGGGAGACATTGCTTCTCAGAATTTGATGCGAGCTGTTGCAAGACAAGTCTGTGAACAACTGATAAATGGTAAACAAGATACATGTATATATCAAGATATATATAAATCTTATATTTGTCAGGCTCTGTTGCAAAAATGGGGTGTGTGAAATGGTAGATATAGCTGAATCTTACCAGAACGCAAAAGCTAGGCAGGGTCAGTACTTGGAGGGGGACCACCAAGGAAGACTTGTCAGAGGAAGGCAAAGGCAATGGCAAACCACCTCTGCTTCCCACTTGCCTTAACAGCCCCTTGCTATGGTTGCCGTAAGTCAGTTGCGACTTGATGGCACATACATACATATTGTGAAATTTAAGTATATTCACAGGAGGTGAAGTGTCACCAAGCAGGGTAGTACCTACATTGGTGGGAGAAGCCAAATGAGCGAGTGCTTGCTGGTACTGCGATCAAAGTCCAGGAGAGCAAAGTGTAGAAGTCAGGAAGCAGATAAGAAAGGGCAAGAAGCAGAATGAACTAGAAGTCAGATTTATTCAAATGGTAGTTCATATACCTCCAAATACTTGGGATATGACATAAACACTGAAGAAGAGTCACAGAAACAAGTGCGAAGGCTTGGCCAAAATTCAAGGAGCCTGGGCAGCTTCTAGCCTGGTTTGTGAGACCAAAGTAGCTGTAGTAAGAGCACAACATTTTATAAGAGACAGGGATATAGTAGCTAGAAATAAGTTGTTGCTTAGTTGAAAGAGGTTTGTTTTGTTTTAGCTGCAGTTTATCTATAAAATGTAAGTGGCGGTGCTGAAATGTATTATGGTAGTTTTTCAGTAAATGCTATTCTGGCTGCAAAGTATAAGCTATCCAGTGTGGTGCCTCTGCTCACTTTTGCAGCAGGGAACTAAGTACCTGCAATAGAGGGAGAATCAGAGGTATGCAATAAGAATTTTCCATTATCCTATATGATGAGGGGGACCTACAAGAATTTGTGGGGAAATGAAAATTTCTCTTGCCTGTCCCCTTCCTCCAGCTCTGCTTCCTCTGCCTATGCTCTGGCTCCAGTTCTGCCTTCACCCTATTGCTCTTTCCACCCCCAAGTCTTCCTGTCTGTTCTGGCTGCTGTCACCCACCCATACACTTTTTCAAGTCTACTGTCTACAGCTCACCACCCTTTCCAACCCTCTTGCTTTTCCTTAGCCTCCCCTTGCCAGCCCTTCTCTTCCCACTCCTGTTTCTCCTCACTCACTTCCTTCTGTTGCTAGTAGGTACCATTTTGAGTTGCTGTATGGCTTTTACTGTTGTTGCTCTCTTGTTGGGAGGGGGTTAGACCCCTCTTCTTTTTTCTGCATTTTTCTGCCATTGTGGATTTTGTAAATTTTATTCATTTTAATTTTTTAGCAATGCTATCTGCTCCAATTTCCTTTCTGTCTTTTGCTTTTGCATAATATTTCATACCATTTATTCATCTTACTCTGGGATTGTGTCCCAAGTTAACCAATAATAGGCTGGAAGAGACCTGTGTGTTCTAGAAGCAGGTTTTGGTTTTTTAAAAAGAAAATTCACAAGGAAAACAGTATTTTGTACACTTTGAAATACTTTGTTTTATTTTCCCAAAGGTCAAATGAACCGATTTAACCAAATGTTGAACCAAATCCCCAATGATTACTATTCGAACCGAAACCAGCCTGGACCTCCAGGCCCGCCAGGCCCTCCTGGACCTCCTGGGGCAGTAGGAGAACCTGGAGCTGGAGGTAGACCTGGGTTTCCAGGCACACCTGGGCTTCAAGGACCAGCTGGAGAGAGAGGTGGGTAACATTTTGTAAAAAGCATGCATGTGTACTTCATTATCATATGTCATCTGCTACCATGCAAAAAATACTGTGCAACTGCTTTAGTGGCCAGGATTAGTAGAGAGGAGTAAATACTCTGTGTTTTGTTTTGTATTTATTTGTTTTTAATTATTTGGTTCTTTGCTTTTCCCTTCGTTTTGTAGGTTCATAGCACTGTATTCAGATGTACAATTTTATGCATCATTTATACAGAATTAATATGTATAATATGTCATTTACATGTATACAATGTATTGTGTTAATTTACTAACACATAAAGAACAGTAACAAACAAAGTTTTAGGCGGGTAGCCATGTTGTTTTGCTGTAAAACAGCAGGATTTGAATCCAGTGGCACCTTAGAAACCAATTAGATTTCCGGGGTGTAAGCTTCTGAGAACCAGAGCTCCCTCTTCTCATGGGAGCTCTGACTCTCAAAAGCGTATACCCTGAAAATTCTGTTGGTCTCTAAGGTGCCACTAGACTGCAATCCTGCAGCAACTAACATATACATTTTTCAGAAAAATCTGTTGCAAAGAAACATAAAATAGCACTAAAACAGAGAATTGCTTGTTCAGTTTACACAATGGAGATTTTTTTCAGGTCAACATAGCAAGGATGAGAAATTTGAAAGCATCTCTGAGCAGATCATCTATTGGGTGGCCTTCAGATGTTCAGCCACATCAAGTAACTTTTTTTAAAATTGAAAATTAGAAGAATGAAAATGGTTTAAGGTAGCTTCATGGACCACCAGGAAGGTAGCATAAAAGAATATACTAAAATTACGTGGTCAGCAGTTAAGCATCAAAAAGAAATCACAATCAACTTTTTTTCCTGTAAAAGCTTTAATAATCTGAGTGGCATTTTTTAATGTGCTTTAGGGCTGCCTGGAGAAAAAGGTGAAAGAGGGATTGGATCTCCAGGACCACGAGGTTCACCTGGGCCACCAGGTGAGTTTTCCAGTTCTAATGTATATCAGATTACAGAACAACATAATGAAAAGTCACTATATATTGTAGAAAACAAAATAACTTTCTGGTACACTGGGATGTGATACAATAAATGCTTGATGAAACTGTCCTTCAGATCTTTGCTGATGACACTCAGATTGACTTTGTCAATTTTTTGTTATTCTAGAATCAGAATTAGGTTATGCTTGTAGTAGTCTTCCTGTCTCAACTTGGAAATCGCTCCAAAGTTCAGGTTCACAGTTTAGTACTTTCACAGTTGCTATTGGTGCAATTTGATCTTTCAGTGATGACTTGGCAGGGGCAGTTAGGCTGTCTCATTGCTTCTGCCTTTAATTTAGTAGTTGAAACATTTTATTTTTCATTACAAGATCCATGAGAAACTTGCAACAAATTGTAGCCTCACTTGGTTAAAGCTCTACATTTCTGTTAACCATGAATATGACTTATTCCAAAGAAAACATTATCTCATCCATTCTGAAGCTGCAGGGTAGCAGAACGACTGTGTTTTAATTGAAATCTAGTGTGCTTGTCTAAAGTAGAAGTGCCCCTTGAGATCTTTGTACCTTACAAAGAATGGATATAAACCACCAGGCTCAACTCTAGCCAAAGCAGTTTTCTGTGAATAAAAATCTTAAAATTAGGGAAGCAACTAATGATGAGTTACATCTTCAGTTCCCTGTGGTTATTTCATTGACACCATATGTAGAAACCAAATGGAAATATTTCTTAACTATATGCCTTAGTTAAAGTCTAGACTGCCATTTTGGTAGCCACTTTATCAGACTGCCTGTTATAGATAGATATAATCTTCCTTTTTATTATAAAATTAGGTCCACAAGGGGAATCCAGAACTGGCCCACCAGGTGCTACAGGTTCTCGGGGATCACCTGGGCCACCTGGCCGTCCTGGGAACGCAGGCATTAGAGGTCCTCCAGGCCCCCCTGGTTACTGTGATTCCTCACAGTGTGCCAGCATTGCTTACAATGGTCAAGGATATCCAGGTAGGTTGTTGGGAGCTTAACCTTCATTTATTGCTTAATTGAAATGCTTGTTCAATTTGAATAGCTTTGTGGAAAGAGATTTCCTTAGACAATGAACTGAATAAAGAATTAATTAGTAGCCCAGCTGATCAGAATAATTGAGGTCTTTCTAACTGAAGTCTAGAAATAACTGTTATATTGTCATTAAAGTTAGTTTTACTTTATTTAGTTAACTCTCCTGATCAGAAAGAGAGAGTAGTAAAGCAGGAAATATTAACTATATTTCAGAAACAGTTTGATTTTAATATATATGTAGTGTTAGGAGAATATTGCTTTGCTGTTAGGATTGAAATGACAGTGTTCTTCTTCTTCTCCTTGTTCTCCTCCTCCTTCCATCAAACTACTTCTTCTGAACAAGGTTGACAGCTCCACCTAAAGTAAAAAGAAACCAGTTGTTCACCACTTCTGTGTGTGTCCTCTTGGTTAATGTTGGGATTGTCTCTACAAAATTAGTAGCTGAAACCTAATTTTCCAGATCCAAATGCCATTCTGTGATACAGTGCAGACAACTGAAAAGAGTCACCATCTCCCAGTTTCTGCTGTTAAAAGCTATAGACTCTGTGATATATTCCTAATGATACAAATTTCTTCTGAGAAGAAGCAGTTCCAGGAAATAAGCTGCCAAAACTACAAAAAAAAAAAGCTGGGTAGTTGTGGCTAACTGGTAAAAAATCTGGATAGCTATGCTCAACTGGTCAAAGGGAAAGTCGCCCAAAATAATGTGAGCCATAAATCTAGAAGCCTCTTTTAAGAAAGAAGTCAACAAATTGTGTGCACTGTATCACCTTATAATCTATAGAAATGATATTGCTGTTGGATATGTTGTTTGCCAGTATTGTTATGTGCATGTATACATGAATATATATATATATATGTACACACAAATGCATGGATGTATGGTGGGTGGGTAGAACAAATTGAATGGAACAAAATTATCATTTAGACCTTCCACAACAATCTGAATTAAAAACAAACAAACAATGGAAAATGCTTCAGTGTCACCTTCCAAAGAATAGCCTGGTATACATATATAGATATATACACATACTTTAACCCTCATAGGTGAACATAAACAATTGAAAAAATATTTTTGCACAGCTGTTTGTTCTTGAAAACTAACATCGTCTTTGACCTGTTTCAGGTTCCGGCTAACACATTTTCTAAGTCGCCAGTGCTGCTTACAGTTTGAATACAATGAAAACCCTGTTTCTGAGATGTTTGCGCACGTGCTTATTAGGAAATGAGTCTGTATGGATATTTCACAATAGATAATGGTTAACTGAACTGTGTTAGCCTTATAAGATGAGGAAATTCTTTATCTGTCTATATATATGCACACTAACAAACCTTCTTGAATGCAATAAAAGACCAAAATGCCAAACATTTGATAAAGCAGAGGGAAGGAAACCCAATCTCCCATCTTTACCCCTTCTTCCAACCCATTTTTTAAAAAATCCCTCTAGAAATCTCAGTGGCAATGGAGGCTTATAAAACTACTAACTAGTGGATGTAACAACATGACACATTTAACATAGTGGGAGAAAATTTACTCTATGTAAATAGTAAACTAATTATGGCTTGTAAATGATTTGTATGGAATCATGTCCACTAAAATCAGTTAACATCATTACATCGTGCCTTTGCATTAAAGCCTGCTGCTGCTGACTGTGTGCCTTAACTTCTCTTGAAACGTTTTGAAATTTTTCTCTCAGTTGCTCATGTTCTCATTATCTTCATCATTCTCATTGCTGTCCTATCTTATTCAAGTCATGTATATGTAATCTTGTGGCAAATACTACTCTTCCCCCAACCCCCAGCCCCCAAACCCCATCAACATTAACTTTGCTTCTGGTTTTCCTGCAGTGTTTGGTGTTAATCCAGTTCCAGCTGTAGTTCAGTCTGTCATAAGGAGCACTATCAGAAACAATATTGACTAAATTTACTAAATATTACCTGTACTGGTAGCTCCATATATGCTCTGGTTATCTGTTTTTTAAGAGCAATAATAAATGTTACACATTTGAGGTTTTCCTTCTTGCCCAAAGCACCTACCAACTTCATTAATTAGCTTTCCATTAAGTGGTTATGCTAAGGAATAAGTAAAGTATACATTAAGACTCTGATCTTGTTAAAATTAGTCATGGACAAGGCTCTTTGATTTTAATGGAAGACATTATTTGTGTGACTAACAACTATTTCTTACTCAAAACAAACTTATTGAGGAGAAGTTGCTTATTGAGAGTAAAATGCTTTTCAAAATGCTACCCTGACCTCCAAGATTACCTTTGTTTTAGCTTTATATTATATATTTGAAATCTTGTAAACCAATTTTCTTTTTTTATGTAACTATCTCTCTTCCCTCCACCTCCAAAATGTACTGAGAAAATAATTTTAGTGGTTAATAGTGATATGCACATTGCGCAAAATAAATAGTACAGTCTAGAGCTTGCATACTTAGTAGCAAGTCTGTTTGAACAACAGTTCAGTACATTCCCCCATTCCTTGTGCTCTCTCAAGTGCACTCAGAATTCCTATACAAGATTTACCTTTCACTTCAGTAGAAAGGGCTGCTGCATGCACGCTTCCATTGTATGAAGCAACAACTGATGTATTTATTTACTTGGAAGCAAATTGACTTTTACTGAACTTCCTTCCAAGTATTTAGGATTAAATCTGTAAAAGTTCCCCACCCATCCCAGCATTATTAAAAAAAAATTTAAAGTTAACCATCTGGATTCAAAGACATGTGATAACTATAATGTTCAATCGGACAACTATTTTCAACCAGAGTCCTATGCACCTGAAACTGGACCCTATCAGCCTGAGAGTGAACACTACGTAGTCCCAGTGGAGTCTGAAAGAAGAGATGATGAATATGAGGACTATGGAGCTGACATGCATTCACCTGGATACCCTGAACATATGCGCTGGAAAAGATCGTTATCAAGAAAAGTAAAAACAAAACCATAATTGCACGACTTTTTCATTCCTCTTCTGTTTGGTTTTGATTGTTTGTTTTTGCTATTCTCACATATGAAAATACAGAGTTAGTGTGCCTGTTTCCTAAGCAGATGCACACTTCCTTCTTACAAGATTATCAAGTTTATGTAGGAATAGCAATTAAAATGTTATAATAGTTTTCATTCTTGCTCTTGAAATGCTTGTAAAATACCGTAGCTTCCAGCAGCTGCATAGAATTTTAATAAGTGCATTCCGATTTATCACAGAGCTGCATTCTCTTCAAGTAAATTAAAACAAAAACAAAAACCCCTTCAAATCTGCCAGTGGTCTGAAGGTTGGGTGCTTCAGTAATGGAGCTTGCTTTATACTTTTCCTCCTCATCAAATACAGTTCAGTCACATTATAAATCTACATCATCTAGTAAAGGAAGAAACTCTTATTTTCACAAGAAGTCCAATTTCTTCTATCTTTGCTTATATCTTGCAGGGCATATAATGCTCTTATACAACTCTTTTAACAATCACAAACCTTAAATAATATACCAACCTGACATCATTGTATCAAATGGATACAGTTCTTTTTTTTAAAAAAAGCAAAGTAATGCCTTAAAATTTCCTTGTTTTAGAGACATTTATGCCAAATTGCAGTCAATCCTGCAGCGGTGAAATTGCATGTTTGTGTTGTATATTTAGTATGATTTTCCCCCAGAATATAATGTTTCTTAGTTATCAAAAAATAAAGCAGTTGGAAATTGTTTGCAAGACTATGGCTATAGAATTGCTGCTTTTATATTTTAACTGCAAATTGTGAATTTCACTGCCTTATATTATTTATTTCTGAAACAAAAGAGGCATTTTTCAATAAAACTACTGAAAATTTATATTGTCTGTGCTTATTATTGCTTGGAGTATTTTAGTATTCAGCAGTTTTATTGTCATCGAAAACAAATCAGAATTATTACACTACATTTAGAAGCAACTTTTTAAAAAACACGTACTACATGACAGTTTAGATAGAATGCTGAACTATGAAAACTAGATTGTGTTAGTGGCTGAAGTCAGCATTACATTTCAAACTATAGTTTCCATTATCTACAGTTAGAATTTTGTGTGTATTTGCTATACAGAAGCTCCAATAATTGTTGAATTATTATAGCCTCCACTAGGTCATGTTCCTTTTTGTAGCCATCTGTGTACTTCTAGTCTCCACGCTGTGACAGTGGTTCTCATATGTAAGGTTCTCGTCTTTAGATTCAGAGTCTTTTTTAAAAATCCACATTTTAAAAATGTGGAGGGACTTGGGGTTAAAATCACCCCCTCCAGAAGATTGGTTTCCCTGAATGGGGTTTCATTACATACAATTGTATTTGGATGCCGAGGTATTTGGACACCATTTTTCACATGGATCATTACATAGAAAAAGAGTAGGAGGAACTCATTACATAGAAAAAGAGCAGGAGGAACCTATTAGCATAACTCATTAGCATAACTCATTAGCATATGCCATGCCCCTTGCCATCACCGGAAGTGTGTCATTAGCATAACTGATTTGTGTGTGCCACACCCCCTGAAATCACCTCTCCTGGCTGTTTTGGACCCAATCCTAGCCATTCAGGGCCAAAATTGGGCCCAAAATGGCAAAAAGGGGCTGAAAATGGCCAAAAAGGGGCCCAAATTGGTCAGGATTGGGCTGCTGCTGAGAGGGAGAGTGATCCACTACCCATCAGAGGCCCGATCCGGGCCATTTCGGCCCCAATCCAGGTTGAAACAGGCCCCAAATGGCTGAGAGTCAGGTGGGCGGGGCCACCTGACGTGACCTCTTTGGGGAACTGCCGGAACTGCATTCCAGCACATTCCCCCTCGAAATGAGCCCTGATTTTTCACATAACACATAATGAACTTACAGGATTCATTATCCCTAATCATTTTGCTGGATAATAGATTTTACAAAGGGACTGAAAAACCATGGAAGATAGAGCTATCAATGGTTATTGGCCATAATGCTGGGCACAGTCTACAGGAGGAGCTTTTTGCCTTTATATGCTACTTGCAGACTTTCCAGAGATATTTGACTGGCTTCTGTTGCTTTCCTGCTTCTGTGTGGGACTTTTTAAGTTCCAGACAAGGGACTGGTTCCTCAGATGCCAGCCATTTCTGCATGCCCTTAAAGGGACAGCCCACTCACCAAACACTGGCAGTTTTTCCTAATGAATCCAGACATCTCCATTTGCAAAACAGTTGTGGGCCATTTGGCTTCCTTCCATTTTTTCAGAGCCTTTTTTGGGATGTGCTTTCCACAGTCCCAGAAAAAGCAGTGGAGAAATGGAAGCAAATGGCCCACATCCTTTTTGCAAATGGAAACATTGCCAGCATTCCGTTTGTGTGCCGTCCCTTTAAGAGCATGTGGAAACGGCTTCCCTTGATATTCCATTGCTCTCCTCATTAAATCTTGCTCCATTCCCTCAGAAGCAGATTTGTGGTTTGCATGAGGAGCTGCAAAAGAAAAGAGGAGATGGAAAGAATCAGTTTTGTGAGCAGAGCTCCACTCATGCTTCCTTGAATTCTATCCTCCTTGAAAGAGTGTGTAAGAAAGAATCAGAGACACAGGTCATAACTAAGCATTTCAAGAAATATGATGCTTCCTCTAACTACAGAAGTCGTATCTCAAGATCCTTCTCATCTTTAATTACAAGTGCAAATTCACTCACAGCCTTACGTTATGCTTCTTACTTGAGCCAGAAACAGCCAATTGCCGGGAACAGGAGAGGGCAAATGTATAACAATAATATCAGAAAGGTAAGTAGTCCATTAATTGACAGTAGTAGTGGAGATGGTTATAATGGTTATGGAACAAGCCTATTTACTACGAAGTTCAACATATTTGTATACAAAGTACCACTGCTGTATAAACACATTTGAGATCAGGCTATTAGACCTATTATTATTCATAAAGCACCAGTTTTTCAATTTAATTTTCATTAATTTTGGTTTGTTTAGTATAATGCACATAATGGGCTCCATTCTGTGGGCTATTACCTTAAATGCTCGGCACTGTGTTGAAATGTTTATTGTCACAAATTTAGCCATGGGAATGATTCTTAAGATGTGTTGGATGGCATAAAGCCTCCTAAGCTTTAAATTCTGGGAAAACTGAAATAAAATAACCCAAACTTTGACCTCACATGCATACTCAATGGCTTCAATGCCAATATAATGTCTTGCTTTATTTTGTCCTTTTAAATAAAAAAGAGTAGTTGAAACTTACAGCCATAGAATGAAAGTACCAGCTCAATATGTAAGCAAACAGATTAAACCCTAAAAGATTCCTCTGTCACCTTAGAAATCCCTTAATACTGCAATATGAAGTAGCATTTTATATACACCGATATAGAACTCTTTTTCCTCCAGAGGTTTTCCAAGAAGATCTGGAGTTGGTCAGCTACTGCTCTTTCAATCACTTTGCCCAGAAAGGGCAGATTAGAGACTGGGCAATAATTGGCCACATCAGTTTTTTTCCAGAGATGGTTTTTCAATTAGTGGATGGATAACTGCCTGTTTGAGCGGCTGGGGGAAGGTGCCCTGAGTTAGCAATTGATTTACGATAGACCTCAGTGGTCACTTACCTGGTCCTTACTTTTTTTTTATCGGAACAATAACAACAAAGTTTATTAGCCAGAGGCCATCACTTGATTTTAACAGCCAAGATGGGCAAGGATTGAGCTTTATTATTGAGTTTATTAGCCAGAGGCCATCACTTGATTTTAACAGCCAAGATGGGCAAGGATTGAGCACACAAGTAGTGGCTTTCATAGATGTCAGGATCCTGTTAAGGTCTGTCATTTTAATTGATTCAGAACAGACCAAATGTAGGCCAGATGGTGTATTAAACATTTCATCTGTCTCATTTGCATTGCAGCTAGCATCTAGATCAGAGCGTATTCGTGTTATTTATCAGCGAAAAACTTAGCAAAGGCCTCACAGCTAATTGTCTGTTCTTGGGACTGTAAAGGTTCAGATTTAGGGGTTAGAAGATGTCTGAATATCCTGAACAACTAGGACAGTCATGAATTAGCTGACGCAATGGTTGCCAAGAAAAAATGTTTCTTTGCCGCTTTCATTTCCGCTTCATAGATCCTTCAGTGTGTTCTGTAGCAAGCTCTATCAGCTTCCAAAAGTTTAATACAGCGGTTCAAATTCTCATCTGAGATCAATGAGGTGAAATGTTTCTAACTCTGAGCATTCTGTTTACAAAGTGTACATGGAATAGAGTATTGTGCTCATTGGAACATAAACAACTTGACTCAAATGTCTGTATCTGAAGAATAGTAAATAAAGGCATGGATTTTTAATTTTAATTTTTTAAAACTTTTATACTCTGTCTTTCCATGTGGTTCAAGCTGACTTACAATAATATTTAAAAAACATTTTCTGTTAAAACCAAAATAAAGTAACAGATCCTAAGTCTCTCTCCCCCTCCCTCCCTTCTTAAAAGATGCTGCCATTCACACCCCTTCAAAGGCCCTGAAAAACAAGCCTTGCAGCATCTCCTGAAGATCGCCAAAGAGCCCCCTTCCTTCTCTTCACTGAGTCCATTTCCCAAAGCAGGAGTTATGCTGGGGAAGGCCCAGGCTCAGGTTGATGCCAAATGAGTCACCTTAAGTGATGGCATAGCCAACAAATGACTGCTGGAGGGCCGTACTTGGGACATACGGAAAGAGATGGTACTTCAAATATGAGGTTCTCAGTCATGAAGGCCTTTAAAGGACATGATCAGCGCCTTGAATTGAACTCAGAAACAGACTGGCAGCCAATGTGGCTGTTTCACAGTGGGCAACATACATTCCCAGTGGCTAGTCCCAGAAAATAGTAAGGCTGCCACATCTGGACCTCCAGGTTGTCTCCAGATACAAGTCCACACAGTGTGTTACAATAAGCAAACAGTGCGTTTACAGAAGCATGGATTACCATAGCCAGATTGGCTGACTCTAGGTAATGAGAGAGTTGGTGCACCATATACAGTTGATAGAAGGCATTCCTGGCAACCTGTTTTTCAAAGAACAGGAATTTGATGGGGTAGTGAATTGGAATAATACAAATGAATAGAGGGCAGATCATAATTTAATTTTTTTTCTGGAATGGATTGATGGATTGGACTATTATGCCACATCACACTCTTATCATCAACATGTGAATAACATTCTATACAACACTCCATGTTGCAACAGTAAATATATAACTGAGAGTCAACTATACCTCTTTTCCAATGTATTTTCTCTGTCCTATTATTTTTTTCTCCTGTCAATCCTTGCTATACTCTGATTACATTGTAGATAATTCTTGTATTTTCTCCAATCTCAGTGTGGAATGAAGACAAGAAGGTATACTGAAACCTACTGTCAGGGTCGTGGCTAGAGATGGGCACAAATAGCAATACGAACAAAAAAAAGCCACGAACAGCCCAATCTGCTGTTTGAGAACAAGCTGTTTGTGAGGCCCCATTCTAAACGAACAGGTGGTCGTTACAAACCTAATTCGTTGCTGTTCATCAAGCCAGACAGTCTGACACCTGCAATCAATTCCCTTGGCAACTTAAGCAGGGATTGTCTGAACTCTGTCTGAACTCCTGCTGTTGTCCTGGAAACCCCAATCTAAGCCCAATTTAGCTTGATAGGCAGGTCTTCCTTTCAAGTGTGGAGCTCCAAATTTGTTACAACGAGGGAGCAAAGACAAGGGGGGAGGGGTGGGGCTCCCAGCTCTGGCTAGTCTTTTCAGACAGTGGAGAGGGAGAGACAGCTGCTGTTGGCATTTTGATAGAGAGGGAGAGTACATTGGAGCTTGAATTTTCTTTGTGTGTGGTGGGATATGGATCTACCCCTTCAGGTTCCATGGCTTCTGCCAGGCTCTGGGGCCAAGCTATTATTTATTATTGGTACCTTTCCTGCTGTCTGCTCAGGTAAGGTTTCTGGGAGTGGTGCGGTAGGGATCTACCCCTTCCAGTTCCAGGGCTGCTGCCAGGCTCTGGGGCCAAGCTATTATTTATTATTGGTACCTTTCCTGGTGCCTGTTCAGGTCAGGTTTCTGGGAGTGGTGCAGTAGGGATCTTGACCAAACTTGGGTGATGGCTGGAGGAGAGCCTGCTGGCCCCTACAAACAGCCAACCACAAACATGTTTGTGAACAGGGTGATGTTCATGGTTGTTTGTGAGTCCCTGTTTGTGGATGACAACAAACAACGAACATGTTCTTTTTTTCTGTTCGTGCCCATCTCTAGCCGTGCCCCCTGCCATACTCTGGGGCGGGGGGGGGGGGTTGGGGTTCACTGTTGGGCTGCAGATCTGATCCTCTGTGACATACTTTGGGAGTGCTGGAGAAGCGGCTCGAGAAGCAGTGAGACACTACGAAAGGAATGTGGTTATTGTTGCCAAGGAGATGTGGTCAGATGGCCTAAGAAGTTAACTGAACTAGCCATAACAATTCTACTTCCTTTCTCTTCACTTTCTGTTTCTGCATAGATGGGAACCTAGCTAAAAAGGGGAGGGTGTTTAGAGTACAGTGTGTTGTGCTTGAAGAATTTATTATGCCTAATATGTGTGTGGGGGGGGGGCAAGAAATGCCTGCAATTCTGTACTGTTAGAATCTCAATAAAGCTGTAACCTATGGATCCATGCAGTGAAGTTACTGAGAACTAAACTGGCAGTCCCTGACACTTACCATAGCTCATACTGTAGCCATGTAGAATGTGTGTACACACCTTTAGTCCTGGGAATTTGAATGCAGCATTAGCCTGAGCACTTCTGTCTACTCAGATAACAGCTAATACCATCAGAGGTGACACTACTGGTCACATATGTGGATTGAGGGAGAGCTATGAAGCACCCCTTTGCATTTACAGCTGTAAATGGAGCAATGGAAGTTACTTTTTGGTTAGGTCTGAACTTCCAGATCATGTGCTGGTTTGAAACTTTCCCCCAGTACCAAATGTGTTGTATCCTCACTGCACAGCACATGTTCCATCTTGTGATGATTAAAGCCCAGAATTACACCTGAGATTTTCAAGCCAAATCACACCTTAGCTGTGGGCAAAGAAACCAATCCTCTTCAATATATTAGAAACACACATTTGGGGAACATATAAAGCCTTCCAAATCTAAACTATCAGTTCCATCATGATGAAAGAATGAAGATGCCACAACCCATAATGCAACCCACAGGAAGAAACGGGTTTTTACATGCAGATCTGCTGTATCAGGGCCACAAAATGTAGCTATGCAAGGGACCACAGACGCCCCCAACAGGCCTCCATTCTTAGTTTATAAAATAAAGAACTGCTTTCAACTGATATAGAAATGTAAGTAAAGCCATTTGTTTAAAATGTGCTGCTGGGGTTCAGGCCCCTGTATAACTTAAGGGATTTTCTGTCTCAATAACTACCAATAATTTGAACTGAATCATTAAACTGGGAAGCATGGTTTGGAACTTATAAAAGTAGAGACTTCCTCTGGTAGAAAGATCCTCTAGTGGAGGTATGTTCCATCAGATGAAGTCTCCTTGTAGCACAGGAGTGTCCTATCATTAGTGGAATGGATTTGTAATTTCCAGTCTTTTGTCATTTTCAAAAAGGAGATCCATACATCGATTACCTGACTTTAATTGCTCACTATTGCAAAAATAATACAAAATGAGTACAATATTTCTTCTGTCTTAAATGTTATCCATCAAACTGATTTAAAAACAATGCACGATAGGGGTGTACATAACAAAATTCCCAAACTGAAGATATACACAGAAATTGCTATTTCAATCATTATGGTAACACAAATCCAAGATGCTTGGGAATTAAAATACAACCACCACCACCCTGAAAAAACTCCATCCAATGCTTACCAGCCATGCAGCGTGAGTACATTTTTCTTTGATTCAACTCATTTCCTGGACAATGGCATTTCTCTCTCCCAATCATATCCTGCAAGGTAAGTGCCCAGAGCACTTCTAGGCAATTTACTGATTTCCTGGAAAATGGCATTTTCCCGTTCCAATCAGATCCTTGCAAGTGAGGAGCATGGAGCACTCCCAGCCGATCACAAGCTGGAGAGTCCTTTCCCTCTCCTTTGTGGTGACTTCCTTCTGAAAGTATAAAGCCTGGAGAAACCAGCAGCTGCAGAATTGAAATGCTTGGACCAATTTGCTTGAAATTTGAGTGGTCTTTAGTAGACAAGCAGTAGTTGCCCCTGCAATTTTGGTGTCATTTGGTTGAAAAACAGCCTCTCCAACCCATCCTCGAAGTCCCCAATAGTGAATAAAAAAAAAGTTGTTGATAACCATCCTTACTTTGTTAAACAGACTGATCGCAACAAGGAAGCATGGCAAGTGGAGAGTTTTTATCAGAATTGTAAGTTTTTTTATTGTGAGTCAGTCACTGTAAAAGTAGGAAAATGAAATGAATGTAGACAGGGATTTTTTTCCAATGCCAATGCCCATCTGGGGCTCTCTTTCTAGACTGCCAGTATTTTAGGAAACAATAAAGAAAGTGCAGGTATGCAGAGAGGGACCTGCTTCAAGGGTCTGTAAAATCAACTCACTTTGTTCAATCCACCTGAAACTTATGAGGTATTTAGAGGAGGGGGATGATTGTGACCTGTTCAAATTTGGTGCCATTATCTTTATAAACAGCTGCCCCAGACCCTTAAATAGATTCCCCACTGAAAATAATGGTCCCAACAACAACAACAAAAAACAGGGATTTGACTCCCATACTGGTGATATCCTACCCCAAAATAAGCAACCATGGTAGAATCCTACCCACTCCCAAGTCTGAATGAGAAATTATACCAAAAATTTTCCGTAAAATACAAAGGAAGCTAATGATAAGAAAAGTTTCAGATGTACCCATAAAGGAGAGTAAGATTTTAAAATTTTCTTTCCGTTACAAAAGGAACCTGATTGCAGTCTGGTTACTTATATTTATATAGTTACTTATATATACTCCAATGCATCTGGTGAAGTGAGCTTTGATTCATGAAAGCTTATGTTAGGTTGCATTTAACCTGTTGGGTACCATGGTCCAATTGATAAGTCAAGGAAAATCAGACTGGTGCAGACAAATGTGTTTACTGCTATTATAGTAAACATCAAAAAGAGTCCAGTAGCACCTATAAGATGCATCTGATGAAGAGAACTATGATTCTTGAAAGCTTATGCTACCGTAAAGTTGGTTAGTCTTACAGGTGCTACTGGACTCTTTTCAATTTTGCTGCTACAGACTAACACGGCTAACCCCTCTGGATCTATAGTAAACATGACTCTGTCAAGGCAAACACGCTCTGTCCATTTATAGAAACAAACTTTCACACATGGATCACCCTTCTCCAAAGTCCTGTGTTCATATAAGGAGGCTCTACATGGCTAAGTAGGGGGCAGCCTCCAGAATTCAGAATTGAGCGTTCCAGATTTTGACCCTGATCTTTATGTACAGGGATAGATAGGCTGTACATATTCTATTACAGATGAGGAACGCACTGCTGTCTCATTCTGCTGAACATATGATTACTGCCAACTCGTAGTAGAACTATTGACTCATCACAGTGTTTGATAGTATTTGGTTGCCACACACCAAATTGCCTACCTTCCAGATATTTGTGAAGTTAAAGTGTAAGTGAAAGCAATGACTTTCAGGTGCAGAAAGTACATATTTCTCTTATGCCCCACCCTTTGCTAATTCTTTTCTACAGAACAACTCTTTCCCTCCTCATTTTCAGATACTTCTTAGCATGTGGGTTCATGTTACATTCCTTCATTCCAAACCGATGGCTGTGCTGATTTCCCTCATCACCTGTCAAGATTACTTTTGCTGTTTTCATCAGTCTCCTGCTGATACTGCAAATATTGTTCTAGAGATGAAGGCAATCCAGTTTCCCATAGATATTCATAACCATGGGGCCTCCTCAGCCTCACACATGCACGCAGTCACATGAACCAAACTATTTACAGATTCATCTGGATCTCTTCCCAGGACTAGGGCAACAGGCACTGGACAGCCCATGAGCATGCAAATGACTGCCAGGTATGTCCTTGTAATAACAACAACAACATTTGATTTATACACTGCTCTTCAAGAGAACTTAATGCCCACTCAGAGCGGTTTACAAAGTATGTTCTTATTATCCCCACAACAAACACCCTGTGAGGTAGATGGGGTTGAGGAGCTCCTAGAAGCTGTGACTCACCCAAAGTCACCCAGCCGGCATCAAGTGGAGGAGTGGGGAATCAAACCCAGTTCTCCATATTAGAGTCCCATGCTCTTAACCACTACGCCAAACTGGCTCTTGTACAGCCCTGTTCACATGAACATTTGTCTACACAATCACACAGCCACATCAGCTTGGATATATGTGGAATCTGACCATGTGAGCTGGCCCCAGTGTACCAAATAATCTCTTTTCATTACTGGAGAACAAGTTGTTAATGCTGCAGTTGTATTTAGAAACAGTTGTATAATTTTAACTAACCCACCCCAATCATACAGTTCATAGGCTCAGGAGCTCTGATGCACAAGTAGGGCACCATCCTGCAAGGTGGTTTCAGGTGGACAGTTGTGTTAGTCTTCAGTAGAACAGCAAGATTCAAGACCAGTAACACCATAACACCAACAAAATTTTCAACGTATGAACTTTCAAGAATCAAAGCTTCTTCATATCTGATGAAGGGAGCTTTGACTCTCAAAAGCTTATACCCTGAAAATCTTGTTAGTTGTTAAGGTGCTACCAGACTTAAATCTTGCCGTTTTGTTGGAAAGCATTGCTCTATTTATTGTTTATTTATTTTACAAAATTTATATCCTGCCTTTCTGCCCAATCAGGGTCACCAAGTTGGCTAATAATTAAAAACAGCATTAAAAATAGATCATGAAACCAATTAAAACCAAAACTAAAATACATATGTAAAAATGCAGAGACAGCGTTTCAAACATATGCTAGAATGCTAGAAAAAGCAAAACAAAAAACCCCTTAACTCACTGATGGCAGACAGTGATCTAAGAGGTATTTGTTAAGGAAACATATATCCTTGTAGGATTTAATTTAGTGGTACTAAATCTTCCCACTTAGGGATGTGTAGAACTATTATTTTCCTTAAAATATCAGAAATTGTGTATCTTTCAAGTTCCTCAGCTGCTTCTCTTCAGTAAAAGCTTCCACTTTCATCTCAACAATTCACTTTAGGTGAAACATTGTGGCTGTCTAATGCCCGTCAGCTAACTGAGCTGCATATTCTGAGGGAAATGATGAATCATTGCACTTGAATGTGGTTCAGTAGGACCATGGAGAGTTGAACACCTACCATTAAATGAAATCATTTAATCTTCCCACAAACTGGGAGCCAGTTTGGTGTAGTGGTTAAGAGTGCAGGACTCTAATCTGGAGAGCCAGGTTTGATTGCCCACTCCTCCACTTGAAGCCAGCTAGGTGACCTTGGGTCAGTCACAGCTTCTAGAAGCTCTCTCAGCCCCACCCACCTCACAGGGTGTTTTGTTGTGGGGATAATAATGACATACTTTGTAAACTGCTCTGAGTGGGCATTAAGTTGTCCTGAAGGGTGGTAAATAAATCGAACATTGTTGTTGTTATTTAAAAACTGGGAAAAACAAAAGCACAACAGGAAACAGCATGAGGCCGGGTTGTCACTTTTTTATTTTTTTAGCTGATCCTGTTATTGTGCCTTCAATACTAGCTGGCCTAAGACAGAGAAATGTAGCAGGTGAAACTCCTATTTCCACTAGGATTGCCAACAACCTGGAGAAAAAAAATGTCTTACTGCTTTAACAGAGGCTTAACATATGGAAATATGCATTTAAAATTTTTCGTAGCATAGCCATAAAGAGCACCACCTGGTAAATAACATTCCATTGAATCTGTTGTTGGAAGCCCTAATTTCCATTACAAGAAAAGCTTCACCTCCTATATTTTTGTGTTAGACTGCTATTGAATGTACAGGAGCAATAAAGAATGGAGTTACCTTAACAAAGAGGCAACCCGCCCCCACCCCCCCAACACACACATATCCATTGGCTACAAAAAAAGGAGAAATAATGTGGCAACCATATTTCCCTGCTTGAAGTTACACTTATCTTCTATTAAAGATACAGTGACTTGGTAAAGCCAGTCTTAGTGCTCTTATTATTTATTTATTATTATTTATTATTCCGATTTACAAACTGCCCATCCTCAGGGGCTCTGGGCAGTGAACAACAGTTAAAATCAATAAAAACAAGAAAACGATAATTCTAAAATCAACATACAATAAGCAATAATAAAAAAAATTAACCAAATACATTAAGGTGCAATGGTGGGGAGAACCCCCCACCCCAAAGGTGGGAGGCCGACATGGCACCACCCCCTTCAACCTGACCCATTTCTTCTCCTCTCATACCCATGCTACTCAGTTTTCAGAAATAGTGCCAGTCTCCAGGTGGTGGCTGGAGATCTCCCTGAATTACAACGGATCTCCAGGTGACAGAGATCAGTTCCCCTGGAGAAAATAGCTGTTTTGCAGGGTAGACTCTATGGTACTATAACATTCTGAGGCCCCTCCCCTCCCCAAACCCCACCATCTCCAGGCTCCACCCCCCCCCCCAATCTCCAGGAATTTCCCAATGTGGACCTGGCAACCCTAAGTGTCCCCCAAGGCCATTATTTCTTAAGGCTGTCTACATGCTTCTAAATGAGGGTTATTTAACTATAAAGACACCCAAGAGCTGCATAGAATGCATGATGCTGGATTTAGCTTCAATGATGATTGACAATTGTTCCCTTGGGCCTTAGGAGGATGAGTTTCCTTTGCAGCAGCAAAACACTCAGGCATTTCTGGGCCTTGATCATAGAAGTGGCTCCCATGTCCAGCAACAAAGTCAGAAGCTGCTTCAACTTGCTTGGAGTGGGGAGATGCAATCTATAGTTGTTTCTTTTTTCAGGTGCAGAAAAATCGTTTCCCATCCCTCTGGACAATGAGTTCGCAATCACACTGCCCCTCTCTGGCTAAAGTTACATCATGTTCCTTCCTTTTTATAGACTAGAAAACTTAATTTCTAATTGCTCACCCCATCGCACCTTTGCAAAAAGCAGCACAAAAAACTGGTAACAAGAATAAAGAGGCTGGTGGAGGAGGAGGAATGGATAAATTACACCACTTCTAAATAGGAAGATTATCTGTTGTCTTTCTTGGCAAAGCTAGTTGACTCCTTCCAGATATCTGCCAGCACTTGCAGATCTCACCCAGAAGGTGATTTGCAGGAGGCCAGAAAGATGTGTTTGCTTCAGTCAGTTTCCCCCAGTGTCAGGAAAGCAGGCTGATAGCCAGAATTTTTGTTGTTGTTGTTGGGAGGCAAATGAGCAAAGTGGGAGGGCAGCCCATTATGTACCTGTTTAGAACTATCATGCTTATTTTTCTAAATAAGTAAGTCAAGTGGGGTATCATGCAACCAGAAAGTTTTTGTTAAGGGGGAAAATGAACACAGTGGTGGGCAGCCCATCATTATTTATTTACTTTATTTATTTATAGTCTTTATTTATTTATAGTCTTTATCAACAAGACTCAAAGCAACTTTTATTTTGGAAAATGTTGTAATCAAGTAGCATGAGAGATTTATTAACTTGTGTAAGACTGTTAAGTTGCGTACAACAATGCAATGAATGAAACTGTCAATAACAGAAGTTATTACATTGATGGGAAGTGAGAAACCCAAAAAGCAAGTCAGATTTATAAACACTTTTAAAATGATTCACAAGTTGAATACAGAACTAGATCACTAACTCAAGCCTTTTAAAGGTGCTTCCTTGCAAATGGGTAAACTCAACAACTGCCCGTACGGATGCATTTTCTGTTTTGGACCCCCTCCTTGAGGAACATCCTGCCTACAGTGGTGAGGAAAGCACCCACACTTCTGTCATTCTGCAAACTATGTAAAGCAGAATTCATCAGGAAAACATTTCTATAAAGTCAATAGTGCCATACTATAACCGAATGGTTCAGGAAGGTGCCTTTGTAAGGGGAACATGACTGTGTGGACTATATCACTGTATGTTATGTATTATCTGTTTGCTGAATGTATTATCCTACTCTTTCCACCCTGCTTTCTACCTTTGTACTGCAATTTTCTTTACTGTTTAACATATCATGCTAAAGAATTTTTGCTCTGTTTCAGACATTTGTAATCCTAGTCCCATTGCATTGCTCATTAGATGTCTTATGCTTTGCCTTGAGTCTCAGTGAGAAGGCAGAACACAATAGGACTAAGATTACAAAAAAAGAAAACTGCAAACAAGACTGATCCAGCATGTCTGATATTCATAGATAGAGGCCCAACCACAGACTTTTCATGAAATGAAAGCAAATCCATATAATCTCATACATGGTGCATATGTACTTTCTTGTATACCTAGAGACTGTATTTGATTACTTTTGAATTAGTTTAAGATGAGAATGTAGTTCTCTTGATTTAATCACCAGAACATAAAAGTGAATAGTGAATGGGGAATTAATCTGAGGTTCAGATAGTTGCTTGTATCTCTGGGATGCAGGCTAAAGACACTATTCATATGCAGCTGAAAATGCTTTAAAACACCATTTCTCTGAAGTGGCACAATATGTTGCTTGGCCCAAACAATCAGCCTGCAAGGATCACTATAACAGCAGAGACTGCTGTTCTGCTGTGGTGACTCACCAGGTGTATGATGTGGTGAGGGCTGGCGTCTCTCCTTTAATCGAACGAGACTACATTACTCATGTATTCACCATCTCACTTTGAAGCTAAGTGTTCTTCCTTTCCCACCTTTGAAGCCTGAGTTACTCCGTCATATTTTCAGCCCAAAGGGTGGCAACTAAACATAGCCCTATAATCTAAGAAGTTACATGTAAGCAGGACAATAAGAGCATTCTCCTGCCTTTAAAACCACTAAAATGTTGTGATTTGGGGCTGGCAGGAGTCTAAATGATTTACTGGGTTTTCCCAAGGATATTTGAAAAGAAAGTCCAGCCTTAGGGCAGTAAAAAGAATCCTGTTTCCAAACTGCACAGTATAAGAACTTTTCTTTTTTGTTGTCACTGATATACTATAAATCAAATTAATATTTTATCATTAGCAATTTGATCAATTTCTTTACACTACATTATCAATATATATTGAGTTTTTGGGATCCCTATTCCCTCTTCAGCTGAAGTTCGTCATTACTTGGCTCATCTGTATCTCGCTCTTCTCCAACAAGCTTCTTGTGACTTTTTTGCAATCCTGGCAACAACCCTGCGAGGTAGAATAGTAGCAGAATGATAGCAAATTGCAGTGAACTTCACAGCTGAGCAGAGATTTGGGTTGGGATCTCCCGCCTCCAAACTCACTACTGTATTCTCTGTGTTGTGCTGTTTGTCCATAAAGCATGCCTATAAAATGTTTTATATTTTATCAACATTTTAATGTATAAAATGTATACAAACTGTTCTTCTACATCCTCAAAAGATTCCACGTACACCATTTTATTTATTCAATATATTTGATCCCAACCTTCCCAAAGTCTCAGGGCATCTAGCAACAATTTTTTAAAAAGCATAAGCTAAATGGCAATTCAACTTAAAACTCAACCCGTTTATTACAAATTCTCCATCTGTCAATTGCTTATAAAATTCAAGTCAGATAAATAGATTGGACTGAAAAGTTTTAATTGTTTATCATTGAATCTTAACAAACAGCCCCTTAGAACAACTAAGTCTGAAAAACGAATCTCATGATGACACAGTAAACACTAACAAAATGTGACTGTAGTATAAAATTTCATGGACTACAGCCCACTTCTTCAGACGCAAAGAGTGGATCCTCTCTAATCATGTTAGGGTACAGAAAAAAAAAGCAGAGCGAAGGACCAAAGAAATGTAGGAAGTATATGGATTTAATTATGTAAAATTCAGATCTAATCAGGAAAAATACAGTCAGAGACCATTCCCTAATTATGCTAAGCCAGTTAACACCTGTAATGGGTGGGGAGCTCCAAGTTTTGATGATAGTAAGACATGTAGTGAGTAAGAAATCCCAATCTTTGTTCAAGCTAGAGACAGAAGTTGTGCGAAACTATATACTGAATCCCAGTTCAGCAGTTTCATGCTGAATATCTCTTTGAGGCTTTCTTGTTGAAGAATTGTGTCTTACAGATAAAAATGAAATGCCCAGAGAAATGTTCTCCCACGGGTTTCTGAATACTGTTAGAGTCATTTATTCTTCAGGCATTGACCTGTTCATCCTATATAGAGTGCAGAAGGATATAATTTACACACAATGGAATATGTTTATTTATTGATTTGATTTGATTTGATTTATACCCCGCCCTCTCCACAGATGGGCTCAGGAGGACAGCTAACAACATTAAGAAAATACATTAAAGATAACAAAACCATAAAATCAATAATAATTTTTTAAAAGTTATTAAAATAGTCCAGGAGCAGGCTGTTTAAACAAATATTGGGAGTCCGTATATGGGCATAGCAGATGTCCGAGGGCAGCCCCAGAAAAAGTGGTGGTCTTAGATGGAAGAAGGAGGACACCCGCTGGCCCTCAGCCAAAGGCCCGGCAGAAAATCTCCATTTTACAGGTCCTGTGGAACTGTAACAAGTCCCGCAGGGCCCGGATCTCCAGCGGGAGAGCGTTCCACCAGGCCGGGGCCAGGGCAGAAAAAGACCTGGCCCTGGTTGAGGCCAGATGGATGTCCTTTGGGCCAGGGACCACCAGGAGTTGCTTGTCTGCAGACGCAGATGTTATATCAAATTGGAGGATGAGCAAATTGATGAGCAGATGCCGTAATAGTATTGCCTGATTTTTTGAAGATAGATATGAACAACACCATCTGTAGAGTTAGGAGAGTTTGTTCTTCCCTTTATATGGTGATCCCACCACGTTTTACGACTCCAACATATTTGTTTGGCTTAACAGTCCCTAAATATAGCTTGTAAGACTAAATACCTTCTGCAGTCTCTGAAGTAGGGCTCATTTCAAGGGGGAATGCACAGGAACGCAATTCCGGCAGTTCCCCAAAGAGGTCACATGTCAGGTGGCCCCACCCAACTGACTCTCAGCCAGTTTGGGCCCATTAGGGCCTGGATTGGGGCCGAAACAGCCCAGATTGGGCCTCTGACAGGTGGTGGATCACTCTCCCATTCATCATCAGCCCAATCCTGACCATTTTGGGCTCCTTTTCAGCCATTTTCAGCCCCTTTTGCCATTTTGGGCCCAATTTCTTCCCTGAATGGCCAGGATTGGGTCCGAAACAGCCAGAATTGGTGATGTCAGGGGGTGTGGCATATGCAAATCAGTTATACTAATTACACACTTCCGGTGATGGCAAGAGGCATGGCGTATGCTAATGAGCTATGCTAATGAGTTATGCTAATGAGTTCCTCCAACTCTTTTTCTACAAAATGACCCCTGCTCTGAAGGCTTCATTCTGGGTATACCTTTTTCAAACAGATAGTGTGGCTGTAGTCTGGGTGTTATCAAAACTGTAAACCATGTTTTATTTGAATGCCCATGGTACAACAAGGCAAGACAGAAATGGATCAAACCCCTGATGTTACACTGGGGAGATTTTACACAAGATATTTTAGTCCCTAAATTTCCAACAAACTCAAGAGTGGAAAATTTACTAATTTTAGCTAAATTTTTAGTGCAGGCCATGGGAATTCGGGCAACTTGTAAGAAATCACCCCTTTTGTAATTTGTGAATTAACTTTTTCTTGCCTAAATTCTTAACTTTCTTCCCCATATTCTCAGTTACTACTTAAGACTTATAGGTCAGAAGAGTAGAGCAAGAAAGAAAGAAAGAAAAAGTATTGCCTGATTGTTATGTGGGAACACACTTGGCATCTTGGTTAATTGCAGTGTCTGATCCCTAGGCCTTGCAGGTTTTGTGAAAGGCCAACAGAGTGAGGAGCAGCATGCAGCCTAAGGCAGGTTGTTCCAAAGCAAATGTGCTGTGCTTGAGGAAGGCTGGTTACATGTAGATACCAACCAGAATTTTCTCAAGAAAATTCATGGACAGAGTTAATCAAGCGCGTTAGTCAATACCAGTAGGGACAATCCTTCATGCATGTGGGCCCCAGAACATGAACAGCTGGAACTGAATGTGGAAGGAAATCCTACGTCTAGTTGATAGCACTACTGAGAAATGGATTTTCTTTTAACAGGCATATAGTGCTAGAAAGACCAATGTTCATACAGGAGAATGACCCTCTTCCTTTAGATATCATAAAATTAACATTGTCAGAGCAAGTGAAGACTTTGGTTTCAAGTGAGTAGCCATGTTGGTCTGAAGTCAAAGAGTAAGATCTGGGTCTGATAGCGCCTTAAAAGACCAACTAGATTTCCAAAGTATGGGCTTTGTCCCAGAATGAAATAAATTGCAAATTAGAATCTCCCTTTAGGGAGGTTTTAAAAGTTTAACTGTAGTTTGTCTAATCCATGGTATCAACATCATTTTGCACAGATTTATGGAAGTCATAGCCCCCCCCCCCACATATAACTAAATATTGACCTGACCATCTATGACCTTGGTGGAAGAGTTAATCTATTGCAAGATCCAAAAGAGACCACAAATTCCAACACCACAGCTACTGTACAACCACAAAGCTGTTTGACAGTTGCTTGAGCTGAACGGCAGTGAGTCAAGGGAATCTGAGACTCAGCTCACAGGAGACCCACAGTGGTCAAAAATGGTGTTTGCCTGCTAGACATGTTTATTTTGAAGTCTGCAGCACCTCTTCTTACCAGTTACTTGATTTGTAGCTAATCTATTGTTCAGTGGAGTGCATAAGTAAGAACCTAAGACCATAAGAAGAGGCTGCTGGATCAGACCAATGGTCCATACGGCCCAGCACATTTCATACAGTGGCCAACCAGTTGCCCTGGAGCACAAGCAAGGCACAGAGGCTGAGGCCCTCCCCTGCTGCTACCTCACAGCAATGGTATTCAGAGGATATGGAGGCTCCCTTCAGTCACTATGGCTAGTAGCCATTGATTGGACTCTCCTCCTTGACCCCCTTTTAAAGCTATCAAGGCTCATAGCTATCACTACCTCTACTGGCAGTGAATTCCACAGTTTAATTACTAATTGAGAACAGAAGTATTTCCTTTTGTCTATTCTGAACCTATTTCCCAACTATGTCACTGGTGCCGCAAAGTTCTAGAATTATAAGAAGGTAAGAAAAGGCTCCCTCTACCCATTTTCTCTGCCCAGTGCATAATTTTATAAAGTTCTTTCATGTCTCCCCTTCGCTGTCTTTTTTTCTAGACTGAAAAGTCCCAGATTCCCCAGCCTTTCAGCACAGGAAAGTTCTCCAACCTCTTAATCATCTTGGTTGCCCTCCTTTGGACTTTTTCCAGTTTTGCAAAGTTCTTTTTGAGATACGGCAACCAGAGTTGCACACTGGATTCCCAATGAGGCTGTGCAATAGCTTTAAAAAAGGACATTACAATATTAGCAGTTTTATTTTCAGTCCCTTTCCTAATAATTCCTAGCACGGAGTTTACTTTTTTCACTGCCACCATACACTGGATCCACAGTTTCGTTGAACTTTCCACAACAACCCAAAGATCTCTTTTAGTCTCAGTCTCAGCCATTTCAGATCCCATTAGCATATATTTAAAATCAGGATTTTTTAAAATTGGTTTCTTCTCCATTATATTTTTTCTTTGTTAGTATCATCTTTATTTCTTCTTATCTCTTTCCTCACTTTCGATTTCTGACTTGTAGTTTCAATCTTTGAGGGCCCTTCTTCTTCCTCAGGTGTTGTTGAATGGTCCTGTAGCAAGGTTTCTTCCTCTTTTTGTGCATCTCCTTCTTCTGTAGTTCTCTTTTTCTCAGTATCTGTCTGTTTTCCTCTCTGTCCATGTCTTCCATAAAATCTTCCATCTTGTGTATAGAATCAATCTTGAATCTTTGTCCTTCACATTGAAAAAACACTCCTTCAGGTATTGGCCATTGAAAGGGAATTGACTCTTCGTTTATTAAGGGCGTATATTCTTTACGCCTCTCTCTTACCTTCCACAGAGTTTCCTTTAAAACTCTTATCTCTTTCTTGCAAATTTTGAGTGGTTTATCCTTTATCATATTCCAGATGCATTCTCTAGTTATACGTCTTGTAAATTTGATATGGACTAAATTCACCAAAGAAAAGGAGACATTTTTTTAAACAATTAAAAACGTTGAATGCAGACACCATCTGTTTACAAGAAACTCATATTAGAAAGAAAGACCAACACTATTTACAATACCAAAAACTTGGAGGTATCTTTTTTCCTGCAGATACGACCAAGAAAAGAGGAATAGTAGTATACATTAAAAAAAGAATTGAAACAAACCAACCAGCCCTTTCAGATCTCATTAGTATACATTTAAAATTAGGATTTTTTTTGTTCCAATGTGTACTTTTTCAGCTTACCCACATTGAACTTCATTTGCCTCATGTCTGTCCACTCACCCAGTTTAGAGAGATCCTCCTGTAGCTCTTCATCCACCTTGGTTTTCATCATGCTGAATAATTTGGTATCATCTGCAAACTTGGCTATTACACTGCTCACCCCCAATTTCAAACCATTTATGAACAGATTCAGTAGTGCTGATTAGACATGGGCACGAACCAAAAAAATTTAATGAACCAGCGGTTTGTGGTTCGGTGCTGCCAACGAACTCAAACTAATGAACCAAAACAAACATTTCCTGCTGACGAACCGGTTCGAGGTTCGTGGTTCATGGGCATCAGAACGGCCCCCATTGGACTTAGAGAGCCCATATTCCCAGGGAGAGTTTAGCAGGCTCTCCTCCAGCCAGCACCCAAGTTTGGTCAAGATTGCAATAGGGATCTTGGAGTTATACCCTCTCCAATCTGAGGCCCCCAGGAAACTCCCACTCGATACAATTAGAGCCACCAGTTGACGTTGGCCCAGTGTACAAGGGGTTGGCAGAACTGCCTATCAGGGTTTGCAGGGATGAGATTGGAGTGCCCATGGCTACAGAACACCCCCTCCCCCCTCCCCCCTGGGTGTCTTCTTCCATGTAACCAATTGTAACCAATTTGCAGCTCCATGGTTGGAAGGAAGACCTGCTGATGA
The DNA here is from genome assembly GCF_028583425.1 of Eublepharis macularius. NCBI lineage: Eukaryota > Metazoa > Chordata > Lepidosauria > Squamata > Eublepharidae > Eublepharis > Eublepharis macularius. The sequence goes on along the minus strand of NC_072790.1, from coordinate 74,799,263 downwards.
TCAAGGTAAGCTGGGCTTTGATTCAGGTTTCCAGGGTGACAAAAGGAGTGCAGACAGAATTCAGGCATTCCCCCAGCTCCGTTTCCAAGGGAATTGATTGATGGTGCCTAACTGTCTGGCTTCACAAATTGTGGGCAAATGCAACGAACCGGGCTTCTTACGAACGGTGGTTCGTTGGCCATGGACCCTCACGAACCGCTGGTTCGCGAACAGACAATCAGGCGGTTCGTGTTTTTTTTTTGGTTCGTAACATGGTTCATGCTCATGTCTAGTGCTGATCCTAATAGCAATCCTTGTGGGACCCCACCATTCATTTCTCTTCATTGCAAAAATAGTCTAGAGAGCCAGTTTGGTGTAGTGGTTAAGAGCGTGGGACTCTAATCTGGAGAGCTGGGTTTGGTTCCCCACTCCTCCACTTGAAGCCAGCTGGGTGATCTTGGGCTAGTCACAGTTCTCTGGAGCTTTCTCAGACCCATCCACCTCACAGGGTGATTATTGTTGTGGGGGTAATAATGACATATTTTGTAAACCGCTCTGAGTGGGCATTAAGTTGTCCTGAAGGGCGGTATATAAATCGAATGTTATTATTATTTCTACACTCTGCTTTCTGCCATTTAACTAACTAAATCCATTGGTGGATCAGTCTTCTTATCCCATGATTGCTAAGTTTAGTTAGGACTATTTGCTGAAGTTTCTTATCAAAAGCCTTTTGGAAGTCCAAGTATATGATGCTTATGAGATTGCACGTATCCATATACTTGTTAACTTGATCAAAAACTCCAAGAGGTTGGTGAGGCAGGACTTCCCTTTGCAGAAGCCATGTTGATTTTCCCTCAGCAGGCTTTGTTCCTTGATGTGCTTAATAATTCTCTTTTTACTAACAGTTTCTTCCCATTTAAGAGAACAAATGTTAGGCTAGCTGGACTCTAATTCCCTGGTTTCCCTTGAACCCCCTTTAAAAAAACTGGGGTGACATTTCCTGTTTTCCAGTCATCTTTCATAGAGGCTGATTTTAGCAACATGTTTCCTGTTCTTTAAGAACCCTCGTGTGTATGCCATCTGGATCTGTAATAAGTTTTATGGTTCCTTAGCAGTCTCATCAACTTCATCTTTCATCACCTCAATTTGACTCAGTTCTTCAGACACCCTTTCCAAAAACTGTGCTTCAGTGTGGGTATGTGCCCCACATTTTCCACACTGAAAATGAATGTAAAGGATTTATTCAGTTTCTCCCCCATCTCCTTTTACCAGGTCTTTTATTCCTTTGTCATCCCAAGGCCCAGCCACCTCCCTAGCCAATTTCCTGCTCCTGATATATTTAAAGAAATACTTATTGTTTGTCTTAATGTTTTGGCCATCTGCTCCTCAAAGTCTTTTTTGCTCACCTTCTTGTCAACTTATGTGTTTTGCCACAACATGCGCTCCTTTCTATTCACCTCAAACAGGGAAATTTCCTGCTTTTTAAAAGAAGCCTTTTTGCCTTGTATGGTTTCCTTGACTTGAGTAGTTAACCATGCAAGCATCGTTTTTTTACTTCTTGGGACCTTTCCTGTTTTGAGGTCTGCATTCCATCTGGGCCTTGATCAGCGTAGTTTTAAATAGTTTCCAGTTAACTTTCTTCTGACTAGACCATGCAAGCATCCTTTTCTACTTTTACATTTTAGCAAAGTTTCCTTTTTTGAAATTAAAAGTGATTGTTTTGGACTTTGGGGGCAAATTTCTATTAACACGAATGCTGAACTCAATAGCATTGTGGCCACTGTTTCAAAGTAGGTGGCCTTGGGTAAGCCACTCTTCTCAGCCCCGGCTCCCCAGCTGTATTGTGAGAATAATAATAATAACACTAACTTGTTCACCACTCTAGGTGAGGCATTAATCTGTCTAGAAGAGTGGTATATAACCGCAGTTATTATTGTTGTTATTAAATGCAAAAACATTTACATCTCGCACCAGGCACTTGTATCTCAGTTCTGGATCCCTGCCTCTTCACTCTCTGGTTTCCTCACATGGCCCCTCTTAACCCTCTTACTCTCATTCTCAAGTTCTAACCACCTCCTATCAATATTTTCTCAAGAATTTACCACATCATCCCTTTGGGATGAGTCATTCTAAACTAGAAATTCTCCAGCTCCTGTTGGTTTTCTTCCAGAAGATAATATAAAGCTGCTCTGCAGCCATTTTGATATGAAGTGCCAGCAGCCTGGTTCCCTCAAGTGAGGCCCATCTCTTTTGTACAAGTTTGGCTTTCCCCCGAAAGTTCCCCAGTGAGAAAGGTTTGCACTGATACCGCTAATCTGTGGCTGTCTACTTGGACCTGTGGATGGAACAGGTAGCAGCTCTGAAAAAACTACCTTGGAAGATGGTTGTTGTGGGTTTTCCGGGCTGTATTGCCGTGGTCTTGGCATTGTAGTTCCTGACGTTTCGCCAGCAGCTGTGGCTGGCATCTTCAGAGGTGTAGCACCAAAAGTCTTTTGGTGCTACACCTCTGAAGATGCCAGCCACAGCTGCTGGCGAAACGTCAGGAACTACAATGCCGAGACCACGGCAATACAGCCCGGAAAACCCACAACAACCATCGTTCTCCGGCCGTGAAAGCCTTCGACAATACCTTGGAAGTCTTGGACTTTAGCCTATTAACCCAAATGTGTCCCTTCAGAACTGAACAAGTGCATTTCTCACTGGTACCAATGCGCTCCATGACTCCTCCTCTGCACTAGCTATCAGCCTATCTAGACAATGTGACATGTTTTAAATCTTTGCGACTGAGCAGGCAAGTCACCATGCTGTCAAAACCTCAGTCACAGATCTCACTCTTTATATTCCTAATGACCCCACTACCAAATGTTCAACCCCCCTCCAATCAAAGAAGCATCCTTGGTATAAGAGGATATTGGTTTGTTGTGCAAGGAAAGAATCCATCCTAAGGGATTATTTCCAGTCCCCTCTGCCTGATCCCCTCCAATCCCGAGATCCTCACTGTTCATTGCAGCAGAGGAGCTACTATCACAGATGTGGGATGGTTCTAGTAAATCCCTACAGGTCTGATCCATGTGCCTCTCTGTCTCCCCCAGCTTCTTTGGGTTGGGAACCCTAGTTTCAAGGGAACTAACTTATTCCCTGAGAGGCAAGAGCTCCATACATTAAGCAAATACCCATAATTTCTGTCGCATGAGCACACAACCCTCCCGCTGGCATTATAACTTCATAGTTGCTTTGGTTGTATAAGTGGGATAATGGTTTAGGATGCTAACTCTGCACTCCTGAGTCAGTCTAGCAGGAAGCATGAAGGAGAAGGAAAGGGGTGTGCATTATACTTGAGCCAAAAATAAACTGAAAATCAGCTATTTTAGATGTGCATGGGGATATGAAAAATGACCTCAAACACACTCACTGGGATACTGAAAGTAATGAAAATTTATCTCCCAGAATTTCAGGGGTGTTTTGGGTTTCCAGAGCCAGCAGCCAAGAGGAAGAGAGAACAAGCTGGAAATTTGGAAATGTCTCCTTTTAAATTAAAACAGGCCATTGTTTTCTATGGGAAGACCTGGCCTCTGAACGGCAACCTTTCTTAAAAATACAGCTTGTTCTTAACTAGAGAAAAACAATGTCACTCTTGTATAGTATTTACCATTTTAAAACAGTACATCTTACAACTAGACATGGGCACGAATTGAAATATAAATCAAATTTTGTGACGAATTGGGCCAATTCCTGTTTCGCGAAAATGCTTTTTGTGGGGCCAAGGTTTTCAAGAAATTCATGACTTTTTGGCCCGATTCGTTCAATTTGTGACGCCAGACAGGCTGGCGCCGATCCATTGATTCTGTAGGCAACATAGGCCTGGAATGTCTACAGAACTTTTGTTGCCATTGGAAACCCCAATCTTAGCCCACATAACCTTGATAGGCAGCTCTCCTTGCCAACTGGAGAGCTTCCATTCTGCCCTATGCAGCAAGGAGCAGGGGGAGTTAATCCCCTATGTAAACTCTTGGGACTGTCCGTACCTGCAGTCTATCCTTCACTCCATCTTCCCAGCCCAGCACCACACCACAGCTGGTAATCCTTCATCGTCCTCCTGACCCAGCAAGTCCTGGTCCCTATTTCAGTAAAGCACTCTGGCAGCACCCTTCCTGTTGACTGCCTCTCGGTCAATGTTTTGCAATCTTGGACAAACTGGGAGGGTGGGTGGAAGAAAACATGCTGAAGTCTCCCTGCGAATTTGGCATCTCTGGCTTTGAAGGGGGCCATTGAAGTACCACGGGTTCTGACGAATCATGAAACTAACCAATTGTATCATGAAACGGGACAATTTTGTGGAAGTTTGTGTTTCGTGATTCGTGGAACAGAACGAAATGTGAAACTCATTTCATTTCCCCCCCGTTTCATGCCCATCTCTACTTACGACTTTTTAGGTCATTTTGAAATAAATAAGTTCTTTCCCTGCTTCATCTTGAAAAATGCCTTGCAATAGCTGAAGCAGGTCCACGCCAGCAAGAAGGAATACATTAGAGCTGTGACATGATTCCCTGGTTGATTATTTTTTACCTGACCATAATGATCTGAAATAAGAAAGGCTACCTAGCATATCTGGACACCGGGGTGTGTATGCTATTTTCCCCTTTGCACTAGAACCAGACTGGTTATCTGTGTGATGCCTCTCTAGAAGCTTCTCCCTGACTCCTCTTTCTCTTTCTGTGCCTTTGTTCTTTTTTTATGGTCTTGCAAGAATTAAGATGTTTTTGCAGATCTCTCCTGTGCAAACATGCCAGAGGCAAATTCATGCTCTCATGCTTCTGTTCACGTGCAACTGGATTAGTTAGCCGCTTATAATAGGGGATAGTGTTATTTAATGAATGAGAATTCACAATAAAAGTAAGTTTTATCTGTTGCAATATGCTGACTTGAAGAGTGTTTCACCACACGATTCCATGCTTTGCTGCATTAACTAACACATACCCTAGTACTTCCTATACCGAGCTCAGCCACCATTTAAGCTAATTCTGCTCATAATGTATCATAAGCGGTTTCCAATGAAGTTCCCCATGTAAGCAAGTAAATATGAGAACTTGTCTTTATAAACTGCAGTATTGTCAATCTAAGTGTGGACATACCAGTTCAAATACTTTTGAAAGTCTCATGTAGCTTTTAACATCTAGCTTATGGCACCTTGTCCTGCTGGTAATCTCCAAGACTGCACATGTTCTGAACATGTTATGTCCTTCCTATAAGAACAGTGTTATGTTGCTATACTAGAATATTTCAGTATACTTTTTGAAAGGTTAATTAGAGACTAGAAAATGATGCAATGTGGCATGCTGAGAATGGCAATCATATGGTTTTTATGAACTATTTTTAGCAGAGGAAGGGGTCCATAAAATGTTGCAGATCTTCCTTTAGTTTCCTGGTGTTCTGTACAATACTTGAGTCACAGCAGTATTTTCTAGCCCATGATGACTCAACAGAAAAGGAGACACTGGCCAAATATTGGTGGAGGTATCACCCAGTTTATTACACAGTGATTAATATTTCAATCATTCATCACTCACCTGGTTTATTGGTGCATATAAACATTATAAGGACATCTTTTAAAACATAACCCTGCACAATATCTTCTCCTCATATTGGCTATCCCCTCAGGAAACATAAAATTGAGTCATGCTCTCCTGCAAAATCTTTGCGGCAGCACCAGAGACCTAATCTTGCCTATCTAGTGCAATTTGTCAAGCATTCAAACGCTTGTTTCAGATGGAATGGAGATGTTATTAACAATAGATGGACTCCTTCACCATTTGGCCTCTTTCCAGTCAAGTAAACTCCTACACCTTCCATGACAAACTTGTAAAAAAAAATTGCGTGAATATTTGCCTAGGTTTTCAGACATTCTGATGTGAGTCATTTGCTGGGCTCTCATCAAAGCAGTCAAAAGGAATGCTAAGGCTCAATAGGGAATCCATAGAAAAATCTTCTTTAAAACAAAACACAAACAATTGTATTTAAATCACTGATGCAGGATTTAGGGAAGGACCTACAGATGTGACATACCTAGAAGCATGTAGGTTCTTTATGTCATTCCAAAGGCCAATTTTGGAAGCTAAGCAGGGGGTTGGCCTTGGTTAGTAATTGGATGGGAGACCACAAAGGAAGATGTTGCTATGCAGAGGCAGGCAATGGGAAACCACCCCTGTTTGTCTTGTGCCTTAAAATCTCCAGCAAGGATTTCTATAAATTGGCTGTAATTTTATTGCACTACGCACACACACATACATGAAGTTTGAGTTCCCTGGCAGAACAGTGGGACAGAAATATGACAAAATATAAAACTAGTGGTCAAAATACCTTATGAGGTTCTATAAGTAGTTACTTCTATAGAAATATAATATGTGCGTTATTGGAACTGGATACTGGTAACTCCATTATGCCGATGCTAAATCTTTCCCCCAGTGGAACATCTTCTTGAGTGGGAGGAAAGTGTTTTCGTTAGTAGAATGGACTATTGGATCCAATCTATCAGCAATTTTTCTACATCCTCCTCCTCCTCCTCATATACATCCTACATTTATGCTATGCTTTAATACTTCCAATAGATTAATCACTATTTCCTACAGGTATTCTTCACAGTAGATACTTAACCCATTTCCCTGTTCTTATATGTGCACATGAAGGCCCCATGTAGGTAGGCAAATTGTTCATTTCAAGCATATGTTCTTCAGCATTTTCAGGGAAACCAAAGAGGTGAGGTGGAGTTCTGTGGTCACATTGGAGGCATCTGCAAGAAACTCTGGATTTATATCTCTCAGTATATGTCACAGCCACTGGAAATACTTTTTTTTTTACTGTTATTCTATCATCTTGTTTCTGCTGTCTTAATACATTTATGTTGCTGTTATTTTGTTTCTTTTCTTACATTGTCCTATTTAATGCTGTCTTCTTTCTCTTTCCCACCTCATGATTTCTAGTCTAATGCTTCTGTTTTTACATCTTTCATCCATGTGTGCTCTTCTCTAATTTCTTTTCATCTTAATTTGTGGTCCCTCCCCCTCAAAAGTTCTTCGCTAGATGATAGCTCATGTTATGTTCAAGAGATGCATTTGGCAACTATTTTTAAAGCTTAAAGTTTTAATTGCATTATTTTTCAGTTCTCCTTTCTGTGGTCCCTGCTTTATTTCCTCTTAGTTTGTTGCACAATCATGCTCTTACAATATCACATAAAGGTTGGGATGCTGAGAATGTGATTAAAATGCTATAGACATTTGAGCTTCGCTTGCAAAACCCATTTTGTGTTGACTAAGGGCCAAGCTACACATGACGAATGACACTTGAACGGCAAGTGGATTGAGTGGAGGGCAAGTGAACAGGGAGAAATACACTTGCTGTTCAAGTGTCATTCATCATGTGTAGCTTGGCCCTAATTCACATGATGTACTCAGTGATTTATTTGCCATTCAAAATGGCATTTTTAGTAGTTTTGTTTCTGCCCAGGATGCCATTCAGCATGGCGGCAGGCTGGGTAGCCACAGATGACACATGCTCATAATTTACTAACTTATTTGGGGTTATTTATGCCCACATTCTTCATCATCATAGGCAGATCATGCACTATCAAAATCAGCTATATAGAATGTATATACTGCTTTTGCATAAGTATATAAGAACAGCTGTCCATTTCCTCTTGCTATCTAACCAGTTTATAGGCCATGAGAAACAGTTCTTTTATTTTATGATTGTTACATTCACTGGGGAGCCGTTGGTCAGGGACTTTGTCAAAAGCCTTTTTGATGTCCAAGAATGTAATGTCTCATGGATCACCTGTGTCTTTGTGTTTAATCCTCTTTTTAAAAACAAACCCCAAAAGTCTTTTCCCTTCACAAAAGCCATGCTGACATTTTAACTTTTGTTTTGCTAGAACCTTGCATGGGCAAGACTTCCACTTTTAAAGGAAACTTTGCTTTTTATAACTTCCTTGGCTTTGATTACATCATACTTTTTCAAATCTGCAGTATACATTCTATTTGAGCTTCTGCTGATTGTGGTTTAAATCATTTCCAAACATCCTGAAGGGATCTGACCTTCTTTACTCTCTCTTTGATATTCCTGTTGACTAATCCCATCACCTGAAATCAAATGTGATCATGTTAGAATTCATGGGCAACCCTCCAATCACATAAAACATCAAACTTAATAGCATTGTGATCACTGCTATTGTGATCACTGTCCCAGTCGTTGCAAAACCACTTACAGTTCCCATGTAACAGTGCAAGAATGAATAAATCCAATTAAAACAAAATAACACAAATATACTCAGCTTTAGGAAGGGGTCGGAGTGAAAAGAAGGGATGGAGAAAACTGGCAGTCTAGAGATAAGCCATGAAATTTCTCTAACATCCCACTCCAGCAGGCTTAAGACAGTTTGGTGTAGTGGTTAAGAACTGTAGGACTTGAATCTGGAGAACTGCGTTTGATTCCCCACTCCTCCACTTGAAGCCAGCTGGGTGACCTTGGGTCAGTCACAGCTTCTTGGAGCTCTCTCTGCCCCACCCAACTCACAGGGTAATTGTTGTGAGGATAATACTACTACTAATAAATACTTTGTAAACCACTCTGAGTGGGCATTAAGTTGTTCTGAAGGGTGGTATAGAAATCAAATGTTGTTGTTGTTATTTATGACTAAGGAAATCACTGCTTTTGTAAGTGGAGATGTTGGGAGCAGTGTCCATAGCCCCCCTGATTGGCAGCTGCTCCAAACTAGTGGCAATAGAGGGGACCCTTTTAGAGCCCCATGGCTACCCTGTCTGTCTCAGATCTGGACCAAGAGGGGCTAGGACTTAGCATGAGAGGTCAGTCAGCTAGTTGGGAGCAGAATACAGCTGGAGGCCACAAAATGGAAGCAGGACCCTTTCACTCCTGACCTGTCTTACATCTGCATGGCAAGCTGGAAGCCAACGTAACAGCTGCTGATATATGTGGCATGTTCTTGAGGTGGAGAGAGGGCTGAGAGAAGGGAGAAGCTTCCTCGGGGTACTCAATGAGTAGCAACTGGAAACTGACTCTTGCCCTCAGAGTGGAGCCGTGAGTGGCTGCTGGGCATGCGCAGCCTGGGATAGTGCCTTTAAAAGTGGGAAGGTAGAGGATTCTGAGGACAAGCCAGACTTTACTCCCAAGCTGGAAGGAGGAAAGCAGGATAGGGTGCTAGCCTAACCCCCTCCTGTCTCCCTTCTGAGGCCATGGGGTAGCTCTATGGCCATGGAGCAAGGTGCTGAAGCTCAGGAGGGTGGGACATCACCTCCATTTTCTAGCTGGGTGCATTCAGCAAATGGATGACTAAGTTAGGGACAGTAATTTAGGCCCAGCAAACATTGAATTAGCCTAGCAAAATAGGCAAGGCTGCTACACAGAGAAAAACCACATAGCTTACCTTCAACCCCAAGTAGGAGTCCTTTTAAAAAGTATTTGTTTCACATATTCCAAAGCTGATAGATGAACAATAGGGATAAGGAAATCAGTATGAGGATATGTGTATGCAGAACATTTTTGATGCTATTTAAAATGTTTTAAAGCTTTTGCTCCCCTTAGGTACAAGGTTCCTGCTCATAGTTTGCAAACAAACTGTGATCTCAGTCAAAGATTGACTGAACCACTCTAGGCAAGTTGTTCAAAAGGCAGACCCAGGGAATGGGAAAAGTTACAGTGATGGCTGTTGGGGGACGGACTGGTCTGTATGGTGAAGATTCTGCCCCACACGTTGTCTCTCTGCAGAGCTTAATGGTGCAGATTCCAATGAAGGCTATCAATGACCAATTCACACTAGAACTGGCTGTGAATAGCCTCTGTTAAGTGTGGCAGTAAGCATGTGGGATGAGTTGGCCTTTCCTCCTTTGCTGCCATTCAGCGATGGAAGCTGCTTTGGCATCGTGGGTGCTGTAATTTTAGCATGTTATACCACCTGAGTAATTTTCAACAGCAGGTTTAACATTGTCCAGGGACCTGGTAAATGACAAATGCAGGCATCCTCCTTACATTTCATAGTGGGTTGTATAACCAAGTGGGGCTCTGCATGCAGAATGGAACTCCCGCCTCCTGATTCCTCTGCAGCCCACCACACTTCCTAAAATGCTGCCCCAGGGTGCCAGGGAGTGCCAGAATCAGGGCTGCATGAAATGTGGTTTTTTTTTCAGAAGAATCAGAAAAAATGTGTACCCTTCACTAGCAGAAAAGTCCTTTCACTGGTGGAAAACAAGGATTGGATGCAAGCTACAGTTCACCCACAAGGTATTCCAGATAATTCCAGTTGTCATAGTCACTTAATGCTTGAGGCAAGCTGCATTTCCTCCCAGCGAACATTCTTCAGTATTAGTCCAGGCAATTTGTGGTATTGATGACCTAGATTTAATGTTCCTGTCCTTGGCTTTCCCAGTTCCCAAATGCTAAACATTCCTTTTTGAAGTTGTTTATATAATAACTTATGTGCCTGAGGCATACATCTGTAAGATGGTACAAAAATTGCTATCAGTAAGATTTTTTTCCTTTGATCTTTAACTGTGCACTTTGGGATCGGGTGTTGGGTGTTTTGGCAGTGCCAGGATTTCATTAGATACAGCATTATTAGATCTGATTTATTGTTGCAGGTAACAGTCAAAATTCAGTGATTCTGTCCATGCATAGACATGTAAAGGAGAATGTACTGAGTTCAAAAAGGAAATGTACCCACAGCATTTCCTTTCATAGGAGACAACACCTTGTGCTCTATATATACAAATTTCAAATAGAGTTTTGCTTCCTCCTGAAAAGGAGATCTAGCTAATTAGGAGTGTGAAAATGATGCTATGTCAGTACACAGCCATTCCAATTTGTCTTGTGATGTTATCACAAAATCAATTCACAGCCATGGCAATTTTCACTTCTTTTCTTTCATGGGGGCAAAATGTTCTTGCCTGGAGGAAATACACAGTTCAATCCTATACAGGTTTACTCAGAAGTTCCATTGTATTCAGTGGGGCTTACTCTTACATAGGCATGCACAGGGTTACACAGGCACTGTATTTTCTGGCATTTTCTCTTACAGGATATCTGGAGATGCAATGCCGTTTAAAAAAGACACTGGAAAAATGGCTACCAGTACTTCTGTATTTTATATAAAAATCCAAACTCCCTGAACAGATAATGTCATTTGCTTATGCAAATAGAAGAAAAAATTAGAACCATCATCATCTTTGCTTTGGGCATTTTTAAGAACTGAGCACAATAATGACCCAGGATTGGAGTGGAAGAGATTTCCCGTCCCTGCTTCCCTTCTCTTGATGCCATCCCATTTTCTCCTCCTACCCTGAAATGGTGCTTTTTGCAGGGGGGGGGGCAGGGGATGCTATTTAAAATGTTTTAAAGCTTTTGTTCCCCTTAGGTGCAAGGTTCCTGCTTATAGTTTGCAAACAAACTTGCCTGGAGGAAATACACAGTTTAATCCTAAGGGGACCCTTAGGAGGGTTAAAAGTCTGCCATGGGAGGGAGGAATTGGTAAAAACTGCCCCCTTCAATCATGGAAATTCCTGCGGGATCCAACCCCTAGAAAATTGCTTCTTTTAGTATTAGCATTTTATGCTACTAACATTTTATGCTAAGATACGTTGCTAACGTATTGTCCCTGTATGCTACTGTTCAGACTTTGCTCAACTGATCGTTCTAAATTATCCAAAAGACTTTATTTAGACAGGAAATCATATCTTATATTTTTTTGTCTGTCTCCTTCTAGCTCACCATAAAAATAAATTTTTGTGGGGCTGTAAGAGCTGAAATTATACTATGTCCTATGAAACAGTCCTTTCAACACAGTATTTTTGCATTTAATGGATAAACAAGCAAGCAAACAAAAAAAAGGCCTGCTTTTCATTTTGAGAGACTCTTGGTTTCCACTGTCTCTTCAGACACTCCTGTAATCTCCACTCACCGCCTGCCAGCTGATAGTTTAAGGGGACCTGCCACTTGCAAGTGGCAGGGCCCTTTAAACGTCCAAATCCCACAAACCCCACCCCCACCCATCCCACCCAACCCAGCCCCACACTTACCTTGTCTTCTCCGCTGCCGTGGCCTCCTCCCACGAGAGGCGGGAAGGCTGTTTTTGATCTCCTCCTCCACTGTGCGGGCCTGCAAAGTGGCAGAGGCCAAAAATGGCCTTCCCACCCCTCAAATGGCTGCCACAGGGTTTGGGCTCTGCGGGCCTGCTTCACCACCCTGCGGGCCCACGCGGCAGCAGAGGAGGCTGAAAAGGGCCTCCCATCTCCTCAAATGGCTGCCATGGCAGCCATTTGAGGGGCAGGAAGGCTGTTTTCGGCCTCCTTCACTGCTCTGCGGGCCCGCAGGGTGGTGAAGGAGGCCAAAAATGGCCTTCCCATCCCTCGTGGGAGGAGTGGGAGGAGGCTGTGGAGAAGACAAGTGTGGGGCTGGGGGGCTGGGGCTGGGGTTGGTAGGGTTTAGGCTGTTTAAATGGCCCTGCCACTTGCAAGTGGCAGGTCTCTTTAAACTATCAGCTGGCAGGTGGTGGGGGGATTCCCCCCATCTGCCAGCTGATAGTTTAAAGGGACCTGCCACTTGCAAGTGGCAGGAAAGGACCCCTTAAATAATTAAATGCCCCTTTCCCTGATGCTAAGCAGCCGGAAAGGGGCATTTAAACCCCACGAACCACAAACTGGTTTGGGAACTTGCCCCACTTTGTGGAAGTTCGTGATTTCTGGTTCGTGGAAACTCTGTGAACCACGAACTGCATGGTTCAGGTTTTTTGTGGTTCATGCCCATGTCTAGTCCCTATACCCTCCCAGTGGAAGTGGGGAGACCTGGCAGTTACCACATGCCTTCTGTGTGCTTTGTTGTTCCAGGAAGTGATGCTATGATGCCGGCCATGGACATGCTCCCGTGCTTTGCATGGGGTTAATTATGGCCCATTTGAGGGCAAAATTGGCCCCAGCAAAGTGCAGGAGTGCTCCCGTGGCCAGCATGACAACATCACACTGTTATCGTGTGATGTTATCGCACCCCACTAGGAGCACACTTGATGCACACTTTCCTGGGCTGACTGCCAGTGGTGGGTGATCTCTGTGGGGCTTGATGCCACCCACTGATTGCTGGGGATTGGTGGGGGCAACGGGGCAAACCCCATGGAGATTGCCTGCCAGTCGTGGGTAACTAGGAAGCCTATTCTTAGAATCCAGCCAGTCTCTGTTCTCTTAAGGGACAATAGAAGTCCTTAAAATTATTTGTATAAGCATTTATTAAAATTGTTGCCTTTTATTGACTATCCTTCACCTCTAAATTTAATTTATGTCCTGTTCAATTTAAACATGTGCCCTGTCGATCTCCATCAAAAAGCCACGCACTAACTCTCAGCATTCTTCAAACTATAAGTACTTTGCATCTTATTGAGCAAAGCCTTAGTATGTCAATGTGTGACCTCATATCATAGTTTCAGTCTGTATCAAGCAATTAGGCAGCCACTTTGGGCAAGCGATGTAACTGTAATAAATAATATTTCTGTACTGAAAATCCACCCAGAATTTATCAGCCAATCCCCCGAAGGATTAACTTCAAGAACCTTCCTTTAAAGCAGTGGTGGTGGTCGTGGACAAATTTATTTTTAAAATAAAAATTACTTTGGTTACTATTTTCTTTACTGTTCAACAGTATGTTCCATTACAGGATTGATGTGAACATGACTGGAAATGTTTTTGCTTATTAGCAAGCTGAAGTCCAACTCAACCCAGAGGAAAAACAAAAAGTAACAACTGATTTGAGAAGTGATGTCATCTTGAACTTGACATTGGCCATCATGGTAGGTGCTAGCATCTGATTGTATTAATTAAGTAGGAGATGATTAATTTAAAAGTCAGCTTGTTGAGTTATAGGAAATGGAAGGAATTATGTATAAAAGTCTTTAATGTGTGGGCAAGCTTATAATATGTGTGTGCACATTCATGCAGTCATACTGTTAAAGAATTTTTAGTTGGTGAATCATCTACTTTGAAGTAATTAATTAAGCAATTAAAAGTGTAGATTGCCAATTCCTCTACATTGACATCTTTTTGAGATATATGATGATTTACATTTGAGATACGAAAGCTACCACCCTAGTTGTTATAATTAAACCCAGTCTTTAATTCCCTGATGCTTGTAAAAATAATAATTATATAAATAACTCAGAGTCCCATGGAATAAAATTAAAATTGACCCCTGACTAAATCTTTAATTGAATCAATTACCTGAAGACATTCAGGGTAGAGCCCAACAAGGCAATGCACATCTAAGTCTCAATGACTTCATCAAGAAACATGCTTCTTTGTTTTCCTTTGAAATCTGTTAAACTTAAAAGCGCTTAACATTGGCTGCATTCTGCCCTTATACTTACGTTTGTGTGGCTGTCTCTCTGAAAAAAAGTGTTTCTGACTTGTGTTTGCAAATCAATAGGAAAGAAGGCTATTCCAGAAGAATGTAGAAGATACTCTGGAAAAGCAGTGGCATTGATAGCTTGTGCTGTCTCAGCTTTCTAAGTTTAACAATTTTTTGAAAGGACTTAAGAAAGAAGACCATCAGAATACTCATGATCAGATGTTTGCATGGGGAGAATGCCTGGAGAAGGGTCAATTGAACATGACACAGGCACTTCCTTTCCTCTGCTCGCAGCAGTGGCCACATAGTCTTCTGTGCACTCCAGATTCGTCTGGATTAAGATCATTGCTTAGACTGTGTTTCTACATTTGAGCTTCAGTGTCATTGGACTTAATCCGGAAGCCAGCTATGTGTATGTAGGTGGGCAGTGGCATGAGTCTGCATAAGCTAGTCATTTGAGAAACTCAACAATTGCACTAATCACTTGTTTGGAGAATAGGGGAATAAGGGAAATCGGACAAATAAATTCATGTCCCTGTTTCCCCCCCCAAATAGTACCAGTAGCTACAAGTGGGCTGAAACTGTATGCCTAGTGACTGTTTGTGTGTGTGGTTCCTCATTCAATTAATGGTGGAGGTCTACTTCCAATCCGAGAAATCAACCTCAATTAAACAGTTCTGAACCCTAGTAGTATTCTTGAATTTGTTCTATCCACTATTATCAATAAAAATGCAAAATAAAAACAATTATGAATGGAGCACAAAGGTGAATGGGAATATTACATCTCACATTAAAGTACACTTAGTCATATGAGTGATTATTAATAAGTACAGTAAGTATAGTGATAATAATGCTATTATCTGAAGCAAAACGTGATCAAAGTTAAAGCTTGCAGTCTATAATTTATCAAAGCTGTAGTCTGCATGCACCTGTGACTTCATTCTGCCATTGCAGCCTATTTGGGGGGCTTTTTGGGCTACGGTGAGAGAGGGAAGGTGAGAGTCATACCTGCTGTGTTGGATCCAGACAATATTTGGCCCTTGAGGAGAACTTATTAAATATATGGACAAGGGATTGTAATACTTTAACAATCAAAACCTCCATTACCCCCATCAAATACCTCACCATTTTTTTGGCTCATGTAATCAAGATATCCAGCAAAACATATACTGCTTTAGATCCTCTAAGCATCTTACTTTACTATTTTGAAAACTGGAAGAGAAATGAAAGTTTTTTTTAAAAATTCTAAAAGAAACCCAGGGTTTCTTAGGAAACACTTGTTGGAGAGAAAAAAAATCTCTGAAGTACTTTGAGGCCACTATTGGGGAAGGAGTACAGCCAATACCATTAGTTCATGCCAGATGGTTCAATCATTTTATATACAGTTAAAGAGCTCAGGTAGCAAGGCTGGCTAAGACTGGAGAGCAGCAATCAGAGTAAGCTATCCCTGCATTACATGGACAATTGGCCTGACTCAGTATAAGGCAGCTTCTTGTATCATCTTACCTCTGCAGTTTTCACTTCTAAAGATTGTACTAGTCCAAAATGTGGAACAAATCAGTTTTGTTTATGTTCATGTAGAGCATTCCCTCAGACTTAACGGTGCAGAAATCCTCATCTGCTAGAGACAAGCCATGTACGTATTACAAGCCTGATGCTCTTAAGTATGGTTAAGCCTAACTGAGTTCAGTGGAATTTACTCCCTAGTAAGTACCTGGAAGATTGTCTCACGTCTCCTTTGATTTCTTTTAGTTTAACTATTTGTCTTTCTGTGTATCTAATTTATTTTAACTGTCAGAAATGCATGAGGTATTTGGAGGTTACAAAGGTACCATTCTTGAGCAAGGTGATTGAACGAATCATGTCTATGCAACTTTAGGAATTCATGAATGAAGTTAATTCTTTGGATCCATTCCAATCTGGTTTCAGGCGTGGTCATGGGACTGAAAATGGCCTTGATCACCCTGGCGGGTGACCTGCGCTGGTAGAGGTACAAGGGGAGTGCAACTTTGTTAATTCTTCTGGACCATCTTGGTGGGTGGCTTTTGATACCATTGATCATGGACCACCTTTTGGGGTTGGGACTGGATAGAACTGTTCTGTGGTGGTTTTGGTCCTGCCTCAAAGGTAAGTTTCAGAGTGTGGTGCTGGGAGACAGCTGCTAAGCCTCTATGGCATCCTGTAAGGTTCTTTCTTGTCCTCTATGCTTTAAATCATCAATGTAAAGCTGCTGAGAAATGTCATCTAGGGATTTGGGCTGAGCTGCCACCATTATTTGGATGACATTCTACTCTATCTCATGCTTTCAGCAGATACCAGGGAGGTCATGGTAACCATTAACAGGTGCCTGGAGATAGTTTTGAAATGGATGAGGGCTAACAAATTGAAACTTAATCCCTACCAAAAAATATGCTACTGGTGGGGGAAAGGTTTTTAATTTAATTTAATTTAATTTATTACATTTATATTCTGCCCTCCCCACTTTTGCGAGCTCAGGGTGGATAACAAAAATACAAATGTTAATACCATTAAAAACATTAAAAACACTATATCTAATCATTAAAATTACAGCTATGTATATAAATGCCATATATTTACATACAAATAGATAAAAGCAGCACATAATTGAGATTTGATGTTCCATACAGCAGTTTTTCCAGAGCAACTATGTACAGTATTAAGTGTGTACAATAATAATAACATCTTCATCCGCATAGGAGGGCATATAGTTTGATCCTCCCCTCCACAGAGGGAGGGGGAGCACCACCCAACGTCAGCCATATGCCTGGTGGAATAGCTCTGTCTTACAGGCCCGGCGAAATGCTAACAAATCTTGCTGGGCCCTGGTCTCACAAGACAGAGCATTCCACCAGGCCGGGGCCAGGACCGAAAAAGCCCTGGCCTTGGTCGATGTCAGGCGGGCTTTCCTAGGGCCAGGGACCCTTAAAAGATGCTTCCTGCCTGACCGAAGAGTCCTCCGGGGCTCATATGGTGAGAGGTGGTCCCGTAGATACGTCGGTCCCAGTCCGCATAGGGCTTTGTAGGTTAACACCAAAACCTTGAACCTGATTCGGTACTCCACTGGCAACCAATGCAGCTGGCGTAGCACCGGAGTGATATGCTCCCACACCGGTGCTCCAGCAATGACCTGCGCTGCTGCATTCTGTACCAGCTGTAACCGCCGGATCAGGCCCATGGGAAGCCCAGCGTAGAGCGCTTTACAGTAGTCCAGCCTAGAGGTGACCGTTGCTTGGACCACTGTAGCCAAGTCGCGGGAAGATAAATAGGGGGCAAATTGTCTGGAAGACCTGGCAACTGCAGTGATCTGGTCCTCCATCTTCAAGGAGGAATCCAGAATCACCCCCAGGCTCACTCTCGGGGCCAGTGTAAGCACTGCCCCATCAAGTGTAGGAAGCCGGGGTCCCACAGCCACCCCCCCCCCCCACAACTCAGGTACAGGATCTCCGTCTTCGTGGGATTCAATTTCAGCCGACTTTGCCTCAACCAACCAGCCACAGCTTCAAAAGCACACTCCAGGACATCAGGGGCCGATCCAGGCCACCCGTCCATCAACAGATAAAGCTGGGTGTCATCTGCATATTGGTGACACCCAAGCCTGAAACTCTGCACCAGCCGGGCGAGGGGGCACATATAGATATTAAATAATAATGGAGAGAGTATCACTCCCTGTGGCACACCACACACTAGTGGCCTACGAGATGATAAGTGCCACCCTCTGTCCCCGATCATGGAGAAAGGAGACCAGCCACTACAGTGCTGTCCCCTGAATCCCCACATCAGCAAGGTGGTGGGTCAAGAGCTCGTAATCGACCGTATCAAACGCTGCTGACAGATCCAGTAAGATCAGTAGTGCTGATCTGCCCTGATCCAGATGTCTGTGGAGATCGTCTGTGAGGGTGACCAGCAGTGTCTTGACCCCATGTCCCGGGCGGAAACTGGACTGGAAGAGATCTAGGGCCAAGGTCTCATTCAGGAAATTCTGCAGTTGCTTCTCTGCCGCCCGCTCAATCACCTTACCCAAGAATGGGAGGTTAGAAACCGGTCAGTAATTGAGCAGGTCGGCAAGATCTTATGAGGATTTCTTCAGAAGAGGCCATACTACAGCTTCCTTCAGTTCCTTAGGAAAAACCCCGGAGCTCAAGGATAGATTTATAATCGCCTCCAGGGAATCCCGTAGTCCATCAACACTGGCTTTCACCAGCCATGACGGGCACGGGTCCAAGGGGCATGTGGTAGGCCGTACCACCTGCAGAATCCTGTCCACCTCTTCCCCGAAAAGAGGGCTGAAATGATCAAATATAGGTCCCAAAGACAGCCAAGGGGCCTCTAGTTCACTTACCTTATCAACTGTGGCTGGTACGTCGCGGTGGAGAAGCAGGATCTTATCTAGGAAATATCCTCTTTCTGGATAGGGTTATGCTTACCCTAAAGGAACAGCTTGGGATCCTCCTGGACAAGACCTCCTATTCTCCTGAAGGAAAAGATCTTGCTGCTGTGGCACATGCCCTGGAAACATCTAGACTAGATTACTGCAATATACTCTTAGGGGCTGCCCTTGAAGACTGTCTAGAAGCTACAGTTGGTACAGAATGCTGCCGTCAGAATGTTGACCGAAGTCACTCCAGTCTTGTTTTATCTACACTGGCTCCCAATTTGCTTCCAAGTGTTGGTATTGACCTTTAAAGCCCTGTACAGCTTGGGGCCAGCATACCTTAAGGACCATTCTCTCACATATTTTAAGGACATCTTGTCATCTACCCATCCACTTTGGTCACTTATGGAGGCTTTGCTTCAGGTATTCTCACCATCTGAATCTGTTTGGCAGTTTGAGAAAGGGCCTTCTCAGTCATGGTGCCAAAATGCACATACACAAACATTAGTTTCCATACTTAAAAATAAACTTCTCCAAAGCTCAGTATGGAATGACTTCCGGGTGGCTGAAAAAGAGAGCAATATAATCCATTATGAGATCCTGAAACCCTGTTCTAATAATCTTGTTTTGGAAGTAGTGCTACAGATTTCACTGATATTTCAACATACTGGCTACAGTCCACACACAGGTATACTTGAGTACATGGATTTTAATGGATTATGGATAAGAGGTTGGACCCAAATTTGCAAAAGTGATTTTTACTGCCTTTCCTTCTCCAAGCAATGCCTTACCTTCTCAGAAAGCCACTGTTTTCATATTGTCATATAAAACAATATGGAACATGATGCAGAGTAAAAAAATATCAATACATGGTGACTAAAAAATAAGGATAATCTAAAACTGGATGTCCTATGTTGAGTCTCTGTAACTGTCCTCTTGACCTACTACTTAATTTCCTATTATCATGATTTTTGCTTTATCCATAATCTATGGAAATTGTGAATTATGTTGGAACCACTTAATTTATTGCAGCCAGATTATAGGATAAATAAACATAACATTTTATCATCATATTGCATTCACTAATTTTCTTTAAACCATTTAAGTGAGGTTGGCAGAGGAGGAATGGAACATTTTAGGATCAGTGTCTTCATCTCATTTATTTCATTTCTCCTCATTAAGATTATGTTGTTAGCATGCTGAGATCTCAAGATGCCTCATCTTGCTAGCTGTACTTGGTGAGCTAACTGGTGTTTCCCAAGGCCAGAAAAACTTCTAATTGCAGCCAGACGTCAGAACTGACCTGCAGAGCCAAGTCTTCCATTTACACACCTGATTTACATTCCTGATTTGCACACCTGACAATAACATGAATTACAACACAATTAAATGTCTAGAAGCGTAGCATTTCCCTTTGGTGAATGTGCTGAGCTCATTAACAGCTATTTGTTAACATGTTTTTAAATTTTAATTGAAGTCCACTTGGCACATATTTAATTTGCTGGATAATAATACTTGGTTAAGTCTGGAGTTTGGAAACAATCAAAAAGATTGGAAAACTTCAGTGAAGTCAGAGGAGGTGTGGTCCAGTGGGATCAGTGTTGAGCCAGGCAGTCAGGTTTGTTTTATGCAGATTAGTTTATACTTGGATATGAACTCTCAGATACAAAGTGCTGCATTAGATCAGTTGCCCCTTTAAAAATACACATGAATGGAGGCTTAAACTTTCCCCCAGTTGTAATACACATCTATTTTATTTTATTTTATTTTATTTTACTCAAGTACAAACAAGTTCATATAAAATACCCTTGAGGAAGCATGCTTGGTGAAGACCTGGTGAATATGGTTTCCAGTCTGCCATCCAAAGAATGAAAGACAAAGACCTGCTTACACTAGTAATATTTGGTACCCTCAGATCATTCTCTGGAGTGACCAATAGGAATCCTGAAAGCTTACAACCCTATCCCCTCAGCATGAGTGAAAAGTTTAGGGGGACTTGACTCCCTCCTCAAAGGACTAAGGTTGTTTCCACACTGTCTATAAATAGCGCAAGACTCACAAATGCTGCCGGCTTCCTCGTGCGATTTTTAACACCATCCGACCACAAAACGCCATAAATCACCGTTTGTGGCGTTTTGTAAACAGATGGCGTCAAAAATCTCGTGAGAAAGCCGGCAGCCTTCCATGAGTCTCACACTATTTATAGACAGTGTGGAAAGGGCTGCAAATCAAAAGACACTTTCCTGGGAGCAAGTCCCACTGAGTAACCTGCTTAGGATTGCCCCTATGTCTCCAATATTTGCAAGCAGATTTATGGATAAATGCTGGTCCTGCGGCCATTTCCTTGTGCCTGAAATTTCTGTGGATGGAGATGCACCTCTCTTAGAACTCAGGGCTATGCAGCCTGCTGCTCTTCATTCTCCTACTGTAGCACTGGGGGGCTTCAAAAGAAAAAGAACTTCTATGTCTAGTAATAGATTAACTCCACCAAAAATCTAGCATAGAGAAGTCAAGGCAGGGCTATGCAGCCCAGTGCTGTTTGGTCATCTTCACAGACGCTGAAATGGCTAGATTACGGGTTTGAATCTACCTCTTTCTAACTGATTGCAGAGATGTTATTGTCATCTGCTTTGAGTTAACTGGATGACCGCTTTGACCAAGCAGTGGTGGGGGAAGAGGGTTTTCAGACGGTGGTCTCCCATTAATCTGAGAGTCCTAGCAGCCCTACCTCTAACAGAATGTAGTTTTGTCTGTGGAATGGGATCTTCCCATCTCCTTCCTTCCTCTGAAGCCCTTTAAGTCCCCCAAATCACTTATTCTGGTGGCCAGGGTTTCATCAGGAACAGCATGAAGGGAGAAATGGGGTCTACAGGGAGAAGAGGGAATCAGCAAAGACCAACTCTCCCTTTGCTGGTAAAAAATTATCACTGGATTGAAATGTATGCTTTTTAAAAAAATGTACCTCCTCCAAAAGGTTACTCATAATTTCATTCACCTGGTCCATGATCCTGCCAGTTGAATGGGAGCATTCAAATCAGCATGCCTTTCAAAAACTGCTTCCCAGCTGATGGGAAATCTGGAAGCCATTGTATGAGTGCAGTGAAACCCTTGAGGTTAGATGGGGCCAACTGGATTCAAGGGATACAGACAGGGGGAAATGGATTGCCATATGGCAAAGGCCTCAAAAGGAATTAGAACAATATGAAACTGGAAGAGGGCAGTGGTTTGTTACGTCAAAACTTTGTATAAAGGCACAAAAATATTTGAATATTGCAAAAAGATGTCGAAAACAGGGTAAAGATTTTCCGTACTTAATTCTTTCCTTGCAACACAAAGGTAACTGTTTTTGTTAGCCCTAAATTACCCTAGTAATTTTCAAAAGAGGCCAGTGATTCATGTCTTGACTGAACAATGATTAAGTTTCTAATTACTTAAATTTAAAATGATTAAAACCATTGACTTGGCTTCACATCAAGATTACCCAAAGGCAAATTTAAATACAAATATATCCAAGTATTTAGATAGATTACCTGAGCTCAGTAGATGGTAACAACCTTAAAGGTTTTCAAGCTTTCCGGCATGTACATGCCAAGTTCACAAACAATTACTGTGGTACAAGGCACCATAGTAAGGGGTTCCAGTATTGATTATCTTGGCAGGAGATTGAGCTAAAGTGAGCTTTTCTAGTTGGCTGGGACCATGCAGTTGTTGAATAGTTTGACAGAGGACGTGCATCAGAACACATGGTCTTTCAGGGAGGGGTAGTGGCTCAGTGATTGAGCATATGGTTGGCATGCAGAAGATCCCATGTTTAATCCCTGGTACTTCTATCAAAGGATCTCAGGTGTTACAAAAAAATCTTTCCCTGTCTCAGATCATGAACACCCTCCAGCAGAGTAGACAAGACAAAACCAAACAGACCAATATTCTCACTCAATATATGGCATCTTCATATGTAGGAGCAGTTGAAAAAAACATCTTCTTAAGAAGGCTTTTGGAAGCTGTTGGGGTTCTGACTGGAACAGTGATGCATCTGAAATTAGCTTCATCCTGTGGAAGGGGCTTTTAGAATTCAATTTATTCCCAAGAGAACCAAAGAATCAGAAATTCTCAATTTTTTTAATTTTTAAATTTTGTGCAGAGCACTGTACAACTTCAGGTCTCCCCCCTCCCCCAATATTACTGATGTGCACATGCACATTTATAAAACACTGCAAAAAGGTAATGGTTTTCAAGGTTATTTTTTGTATTGTGTCTTACCAATATGCTGGGCGAAATCAACAGCAGCCCACACACGGGCTTTCTCTGTGGTGGCCCCTACCTTATGGAACGACCTCTCTAAGGAGGTCAGGAGAGCCCCCACTCTCCTGGCTTTCCGCAAACAATGTAAAACTGAATTATTCAAAAAGGCTTTTTACTCAGGTAGGAGGGGGTCTCAAATGCTTCGCTAATGAGTTAGGGACCATAGACTTCACCACTATGTTGCCTTGCATATTATCTGTTGCTCGAATATATGCTCCTATATTACCTGTGCTTCATGTTATCTAATGTCAGTCCTAGAATTGAATATGTTCTGTTTCAGCAATTCTTCAACTGTATTGGATCCTTGCTAATGTTGCGTCTTTGTAAAATCCTGTGACATTGTTGTGGAAATATCCTCGATATTGATTGTACTAATCTCATGCTATGTAATCCTCCTTGAGTCTCAGTGAGAAAGGCGGACTATAAATGACATAAATTAAAAATAAAATAAAATAAATAACTGTTCCCCCCTTCACCTGGCCGAGATGAGGAGCTGAGCAGGTGGCAATGCCCACCCCTGCCTTCACCCAGCTGGGATCGTACGCGCAGGTGGCAATGCCTGCCCTCCACCTTCACCCAGCTGATATGAGGAGCAGGTGGCAATGTCTGCCCCCCTTCACCCAGCCAGGATCAAGAGTGTAGCATGAGGTAATGCCCACCCCCCTTCACCCAGCCTAGATCAGGCACAGAGCAGGAGGTAATGCCCACCCCCAAATTCATCCAGCAGGGATCAGGAGTGGAGCAGGTAGCAATGCCTGTTGCCCTTCACCCAGCCGGTATCAGGCGAGGAGAAGGTGACTATGCCTGGCCCTTCACCTGGCCTGGATCAGGGGGGCGGGCAGCTAAAGACTGCTGCTAAAGTTAATGGTTACCTTTCAAACCATTAAGGCAAGTTAGTGACAACTAACATCAATGCTATCTGTCATGTCTGTACCCCTACATCCATAACATTGTTCTATGTGTTGAACCATTGCTAATTCTGAACCTTGTTTTCATTTTGCAAATGCTCTAACCAACATTTTTATTTCTCTAACAGTCTGAGGACCCGGCTGTGTTATCTTGTTTCTTTGAAACTCACAAAAGTGACCTTGTTACAGTTTACTTTCATGCACTCCCAGACCCTTTCCCGCGCAAACCTGTGGTCTAGCTAGGAGGGGGGGAATGAGTGGGTATTTAGAGTTGTACTTTCCTCAAGTCTCTATTCCTTTCAATGAAGTATGTACTGCTGAAATGCTTTCTTGCCTCTGAGTAACTCTATGGAAATGTATATGGAAAGATTGGATTTCTGAATAAAACCATTTAACCAAGAGCTTGGACTTCTTGTTGCAATGGTGCAGGGACCTGTCTACCATATCCTGTCATCCATAGCCTGACACTATCATTTTCAATGGACGTTTGTAATTACTAACTTACGAATAACTTACTAACTAGGTGTAATGAAACCTATGAGTTAGATCATAAAGAAGTTCCATTCATGAAATGGATCCTTCTGACTTTCCTTTTCTGTTGCTGTTAGTAACACTAGGCTATGAGATGGGATGCTCTATGGAGAATGTGCTGTGAGGAGGGGCTGGAGAAAATTGCTGTTGTGCCCTTCCACTCACAGAGCCAAGATTTAGAGCCAATCTTATATTTTTAAAGTATAGAAATAAATAGTGTCTTGTTCCTTTTCCACCATGAAGGAAAATTCATATTGATTTTATTGGCAATTGAATTTTGTCCTTAATGTGTTTTATTCTGCAGCAAGTATATCAGCTTTTCTGTCATAGAGATTACTGAAATAATGTGAAACATAATATAAATGCTGGGGAGGGTTGTATGGTCTTCAGTGAAGGGTAATTGTACCAGAACATGTCATGTATTAAGTTAATAGTAATGGAGATGGTTGCGGAATAGCGAGCTCTAACACATATTGCATTGTAACGTTAAGATTCTCCTTCTTCTGAACATCTCTTAATAGTCCCGTTTCACAGCCACATGACGCTTATTTTTTCTTTCGAGTTAAGTCCATATAGCTAACTTATGAATATTTTTGGACAAGGATCTCCATCAAAATCTTGCTATCTCAACTCAACCGTGTTTTTAATGCTAACGGTATTTTAAAACCATTTTTGAGTGATTCAGAAAATATGGGTACAATGAAAAGCAGGAAGCAAGGGAAATGTGAACCACAGCTCATTGGTAATTATAGCACTACATGAATTTCAGAAGTATTATTGGCAGAAATTGTGATGGTGAGTAATTGTGTTCAAACAGTACAGTGTCATTAGTGGTGACAGTAAATGTGGTGCTGACTGAGAGACTGCTTACAAGATTATTTACATGACAACTGTGGTATGAAGACCAGCTTTCATAGAAAGTATTTTCTTGACGAACATGATGTAATTGTCACTTGTGGCATTTGGTGATCACTGTTCCTATAACTCCAGTAGACTTACTTATTATAGCAGAAATTAATTGGGAAGCCTTTGTACAGCATTATAGAAAAGAAAGGGTGGTTCCCCTTGAGAATAAGAATTTTTGAGTATTTGGACTCCTGAATGTGTGTGGGTATATTAAATTCTAATATATGTTTTTGTTAGTTGCCACTTACAGCTTATTTCTATGTGGTGTGTGTGCGCCGAAAATGCATAGGAAGCTGACTAGGAGTCGTGATGGTATATCTTGCCCTAACTCCATGGTAACCCCCACTTACAATGACATGATGTCCAGATGCCATTCTGCCCGGGTTTCCCTCCAGGGCTCAGCTGCCATGGCCAGGCACAGGTGTTACCACAGCCTTGCAAACATATGAACTTGCATATTCAGACTGGCATGGAGAGATTTGAATCAGGGATCCCAAACAGTCACAGAGCATAGCATCCAGATTACATTAATGGTCAGTGATTGCATTCCATGTGTGAGACAATACAGGGAGAGGAGCTTTTACTTCCAAACTGCTGGGGCCCAATTTCATGAGACCTGCTTCACAGTTTCTCCTACAAAAGTCTTCGTACATTCAGTGCGCAGGTAGAAATGGTAAGGGCTGGCAACAAAGACGCATCTCAGCATATAGCCTTGCGCCAGTGAGCTGGAAGGAGTGGCAGGGGCAGGACATGAGTTAGTCAGTTCCCTAAGCCGTTTCAGACTCAGAAACGCCCTTTGCAGCGATGGAAAGTTACACTGTGAAAAAAGGTGGCATAGCCCATAGGTGCTCATTGTACAGGAAGAGTCAACCCCCCTCCCTGCCTGGTCAGTCCTGCTCAGAGGAACACAGGATGCCAACTAGATGCGCAACCAATCTGCTCATGCCCCCACAGAGGCTGAGTCCTCTCGCCAGCACCCAATCACATCCTCTCCACCCTACATAACCTCTGAAGGTTATGGCCTCCTATTAACTTAGGTAAGCTCTGCCTGAGAGCTCTCTGCCATGGGGACTTAGAGCATGAGGTGAGAGAGGCTGCACATGGTGGTGAGGAAAGCACACAGAGGGGACACTGTGAGATTTGGTGAGCTCCTTGCTATCACATGTGGAAGGAAAGCTAAGTTTGAAATGTCTGACTAACATGTCCCATCCAAGTTCCCCAACAGAGTCTTGACTTGAGGAGGGGGCAAGGATGCACTGAGAGGTAAGAAGTTTCTGGGGAGCTGGCTGCTACAGTTTGCTTGTTAGCACCCTCCTTCCAGCTCCCCTTGCACATGGGGTAGCATCTCCCCCCCAAATGCTGGCCTCTGTGGTTGAGTATGGCTGCAGCAGGGGGCCTGCCCTTGTGGCACTAAGGCCCATGCTTGCCAAAGAGATGAATACTCTGGGACCTGTGCTTGAGAGAGCTGCCTCAGAGGGGGTGGGATGGGGGGGATTCCCGAACCCCATGTCTGGGCTGTCTACAGACTTGTCCATACTTTACTACTTCAGGCAGAGGAGAGAGCATGACTGTGGGTTGGGATAGCATGTGCTGGCACTGGTAACTCCTTTGTGACTGCAGCCATGCAACACTCCTCTGTGGCTGCAGCCATGCAACACCCAAATTACATGTGGAGAACATGTGATTGCACTTACACGTGTTTCCCCTGTTATTTTCCTGTTCACTCACACCCTTCAGTCACACAGCAGTTGATCCCGTGTAGGGAATGGCGTGGGTTTCTTCCCTGTTCCTCCAGGGTCCAATCTTCATGAAACTTGGGAAGCTCCTGAAAATTTTGAAGATTTCTTTTGCAAAATGCCACCCCTACCCCCCTGGATAGCGCTCATCATTTTCCCCATAGGGAATAATGGAGATTAGAGGTAGCTGAGGACACCTTCTTTGGGGGGCCATAAAATGGTCCCTCAAAGTTCAATCTTCATGAACCTTGAGGGGGCATTAGAGGACAGTCAATAGTAGGTTCCCAGAAAATTTGGTAAAATTTGGTCCAAAAATGCCCCCCAGGGCACCCAAAAGCGCTGAATTGCATTTCCCATTAGAAACAATTGTTGGATTTTTCTGAATGTGGAAAGAGAAGGGAATTTAAATTTTTTTAAAAATCTTAAAAAAAACACCCTATAACAATTGAAGTACCTTCTATCATTATAAAAATGGCTCTCTAGAAAGATACAAAGATGAGCCCTCTAAACAAAGCACTGAGCGTGCGCTTTTAAAAAAAAGATGTATATTTATTAACACATGGAAACTAAATGTAACATTTTTGTTGAATTAATAAGGCTACAATAAACTGCAGGAGATCTCATAGTCCAACAAGATGCAATGGCCAATTACAGCTCTCCCAAGAAATACTGGATATAAAGGTGATCATTCACTTGCTGAGTGGACAGCTGTTCATTTGTCTGTTTAGAAATGGGAAAGCAGCCTGTCCAGATAAAGCTGTTCCATGATGCAGTTTGTTTATTGTATCTACATTGCATGTTCTGATAAACTGAACACACAGTTCAACTGATGTTTCAGTGTTCCATGGTGGTGGTGGAATGCTGCCAAGTGGTACTGATTTATGGCGGCCCCTGCTGGGGTTTTCAAGGCAAGAGGCTAACAGGTGGTTTGCCATTGCCTGCCTCTGCAACCGTGGTCTTTGCTGGAGGTCTCCCATCCAGTTACTAACCAAGGCTGACCATACTTAGCTTCCGAGATCTGATGAGACTTGGCTTGCCCGGGCTATCTAGGTCAGGGCACAGTGCTCTATAGCTATAAAACATCACATTCAGTAAATGAAGTCTTTTCCAGGAATGTTAAAAAAAAAAAGACCACCCAAAGTGCTGAAACAAGAACTAAGTGAGAAATGTTTTGCCCATTTAATTAAGCCCAGGTGTCTATTATCAATGCCTTTGAAGGGATACAGTATTGATGGAGCAGAACAGCCAGGAGAAAAACATGACATACTGAACTAAGCTCGTGAAAGTTAAGCCACAAAGAGGACTTTTGATGTTTACGCTATTATTTTTAAGCTAATGACTGTGATATGTATTCTGCTTTTGCAAGGGTACAGTTTCTGGAAGATGAAACATCTGTGCTTTTGGCCCAAGAAGTAAGTAATTCTATTGACATAGGCTTGGTGAAAAATAATTTATATTTATTATTTATTCAATACATTTTAATCCTGCCTTTCCACCAAGGACATCAGGGCAGCATATAGTCTTTCCTTCCTACATTTTGACCATTCACAACCCTTTTAGTTAGGTTAGGCTAAAAGAAAGAGAGAGAGAGAGAGAGAGAGAGAGAGACTGATCCAAGGTCACCCACCAATCTTCATAGAACAGTGGGGATTTGACCCTGAGTCTTTCAGGTCCTGGACAAACAATGGTGTACAGCAAGACAAATAGGCATTCGTCTATCTCGCACACAGAGGAAACCACTCTAATGGCATTTCTACCATAACAACTGGGACTAAAAAACTTGCACAGTAATACAGTGCAAAGTTGAAATCAGGACTTCCCATAAAGCTGTCTCCCCACCCACCATATGCTTGACCCAGTTTACATGTCACAGTCTGAGTGTTGGCATCTAATTTTAACCAATAACATGTTAGTCATTTTAAACAAGAAAGACAGGCAGTCATCATATTACTCTGCCTTAGTTGAATTTCATGCAACTTAACACTGTTCAAATATTTACATAAACTAATATAATGTGCAACAAAAAGTCCCTCTAATTATATTTCAGGGCCTTCCCACCAATGCTTGTGCTGACATATGTTAATAAAAGGGATGAAAAGATTATTGTAGCCTTATTAACTCAACAAAAATGTTACATTTAGTTTCCATGTGTTAATAAATATACACCTTTTTTTAAAAAAAAGCACATGCACACTCAGTGCTTTGTTTAGAGGGCTCATTTTACTTGTATTTTTCTAGAGAGCCATTTTTATAATGATAGAAGGTACTTTAATTGTTATAGGGTTTTTTAAAAAAAACCTTTAGTCTCAGTGTTAAAGAGTTTGCTCTAATTGGCCACTATACCTTGTTCATAGGAACCCCAGAAGGATCTTCTGAAATATAAAACCACATCTCCTTTAAAAAAAAATTGTTTCAACCCCAAATAGGAGGAAATCTCACAAGTGAAGAAGAGAAGGCTAGTGGATTTATTCATTGGACTTATCCAAACAATGAGAGATTTAAAGATCTTAGCTATTAATAAAGGTATTAACACGGCATCAAGCAAGTTTATGTATATAAAGACAAGTGTCCTAACTGACTAATCAACGCCCAGCCCAAACTCCTGGACCCAGAAACATGAAATTTGGGGAGGACATTCCTTTCATGATGTAAACACCCACTAAGAAGGGATTTTAAGAAATTCACTCCCTAAGGGGGTAAAATGTGTTTTCCTAAAGGGATACAGATTCCCTGTGTGGCTGGCAGGCTATTGCCTGCTTGCGCCCTCGCCCACTGCCAACTTGGCCACTCTTCCCTGACTGGGCCTGCCTTTCAAGGTCATTTGCATATGCGGGCTGATTGGGGCTCACAACATTGTACGCTTCATCCCCCCCTCCCCCCCAAGACAGCTGGAACACAGAAGTCATTTGCGTATGCAGCCTGATTGGTCCTCACCCCTCATATTCTAAACAGTATGCAGTTGCTATTGGGAGTCATTGAGTGCATCCTGAGGTAAAATGCACATCCCAGTCTTCCCCTAAAAGTTCACTAGGGTTGCCAACTAAAAAAAAAAAAACTACATACTCAGAATTATTATAAGTGGATTTAAAGTAGTTAAATACCATAGCAAAGCACGGGTATCAAGCTAGTATTTTAATATAATTTTTAATACATATTTAGTGAGATGGTGATGGTTCTATATTGCAGCAAATAATGATTGAGTCCTAAGTCAGTCATATAAACATATAATTCAATATTTGGAATATATACCATCAGAAAATCATCAAACATCAGAAAACCATCAAACATCAAGCAGGTAAGTACCAAATGTACCATCAAAGAAACAAAATATTCTGAATTCTGGGGAATTCGGAATTGCTCTTTGA
The DNA here is from genome assembly GCF_028583425.1 of Eublepharis macularius. Classification (NCBI taxonomy): domain Eukaryota; kingdom Metazoa; phylum Chordata; class Lepidosauria; order Squamata; family Eublepharidae; genus Eublepharis; species Eublepharis macularius. The sequence continues at coordinate 74,768,755 of NC_072790.1, read as the reverse complement.
AGCCAACAGAGACACATCAAGAAACAGCCATGCACCTTCCTCTTATTCCTAGGCTCAACTGCAGCTGAATCCCTCCTCCAGAAAGAATGTTTGTATATAATTTCAGTTGCAATTTGAATTAGATTTTGATGAATGTGAACTGCTTTAGGAGCCAATTTTGAATGAAATACAGGATAAAAAACACTGCAAAAAAAAAAGCATGTTTAGATTCCTTTGGCTTCATAAATTGCCTTAGTCAACCAAAATGTTTGTCTGCAAAGAATGGCTCCCATTTGTTCTGGCCAGAAGCTCCTTCTGCAATAAGCCAAATGCTTTACAGAAGTGGGAGAGCTCACCAAAGGTGTGTATGATCTTACACTTTGCCAAATGTGGTTGATATCCCAACACTTTCTTCTTTGTTTCATTAATGTCATTTCTGGTATCCTTCTTCCCACGGCTCTGTGTGTTTTATTTTCACATATTTATGTGTTGAAGAATATCTGGAGAAAAGAAAACAGACGGTGTACATGGCACCCAGAACAGACCAACAGAAACTGGGTAAGCTTAGTCAAGTAGTCTGTCTGTTAGAGACGGGTTGTTCTAGGTTATGCGCAAGGGAAATATCATTGCGACCACATGTCTTGTCAAAACACATGTGATGGAAAAAAGAAGTGAATGCAGACACTCCATGTAAGGGCAATCCACGGCAAACAAACTCCAGAGATCATCTAAGGAACAAAGGAACCCCAGGAAGAGAAAAAACAGAAAGTACCCTCATGGATTGGGGAAAAAAATATTCTGCCATTCCCATTATGTTTGAGGTGGCTGCAAATGAATGACAGGTGGGAGGACTGAATAAGTTCTGCATCTGGATAGGTTTAATTGAATACAAGTAGACTCTCATATTTAGTTTCTAGGTTAACCGATGTGATTGTTTTGCAAAATAAACAAGTCTAGTGCCACCTTAAAAACTAACATTTATTATTTTTAGCTCATTATTTTATCTTATTATTATTTTTCTCCCTGGGCTGTGAATCAGACAGAATACAATGTCAAGAGATTTAACTGAAGGTTGTTTTCACAGGTTAAATCAGCTTTGTGCCAATTATGTTAAAATATTAATTGTTCACCCAGGAGTGAAAGCAGATAGACGTTTAAAGAGAAGAATGTGAATGTCTTTCTCTCACATTCCCTTGCATGTCCTTTACACATTTATGTTCTGCACAATATTTTGGTAATAGGAAGTGGTTTGTATTCACATGGGCAAATATAGTACCTGAGATTGTACTAGTTCCATTCTTGATTATGCACAAAGCAAATGAAGAAAAAGCCACTTTCATCCTCATACGTGAAAATGTCTGCATTGCTTTATGATGAGACAAGAACCCATGATGTCTGACAGTTCTTCTGGATTGTTGCTTGCACTTTCTTATGTCCATGAAAGCAGGTCAATCAAAGCAGAGTTTTCTTATGTTGTTCACAAGAGAACTATATATGAGCTTCTCTCATCCAAAATAGGATTGAAAGGCACAATTTTAAAACAGATGTGCATCTGATGTTAAGATTTTCTTTTAGCAAGAGGCTTGGATCCTAAGAGCTATGATCCAAGCATCACTCACCAAACAGATCTTGCTATGCATCCTCTTCCCCAAAGCTGCTCCTGAATGTTGGGGGACTGTTGGCATTGCTGTAGCATGGCGCACAGAAACCACAGCAAGGTGAGTGATTCCAGAAATTTCCTTCCACTCTTGAGTGAGTGATTTTAAAAGATTGTTATTGTGATGGTAAAAGACTAAAGAAGTTTATAAAGATAGCTAGCCATAGAAGCATTTTCTATATCAAAACCATTTCAACAGAATTTGTCAATTATGAAGTCAAACAGCTCTGAACTCACTGTCAACGTGCAGGTTTCTGTTAAACGAACATTTCTCCAAAGGCAAGGCAGTTTTTTCACAGCTTTTTAAAAATCCTGATAATGTCTGTAATGTTTTTTTCACTTGCTGAAAATAAGTAAATCTCATGGAGTTGTCAGCAACTGCACATGGTTTTCCTGAAACACCTCAAGATTTCATGATGCAGACTTTTCCCTCTCATGCTCTTTTTTTCTTTTTAAAAACCTCTTTTGACAAAAACCTGTGGACTGGATCTCCAGGACTGTGTGTGTGTGTGAGAGAGATCCTAATGCTGTAAAATTCTGAGACAAAACCACTGCATTTTATCTCCCAAGAATCCCTCTGAATCTTCCTTCATACGGAAGTTATTTGTTGCCCCCACCCCAGTTTATATAAAAATGATGACTAGGGGACATTATACAGATTTATAAAATTATACAGGATATGGTGAAAATGGAGAGCAAGCACTTTCTTCCTCTCCATTATACTAGAACTTGGGTCACCAGTGGATTTGATGGGCAATTAAAAGAAGCTCCTTTAACAACACTCAAATACTGTGGAATTCATTGCCACAAATGCAGGGATGGAAACAAGCTCAGGTGGCTTTAAAAGGGGGTTTAGAAAATTCATAGCAGAACATCTCCATCTTGCAGGCCCGCCAAAAGGATAGAAGATCTTGGCAGGCCTGAGTGTCTAAAGACAGAGAGTTCCACCAGGTTGGGGCCAGGACCAAAAAAGCCCTGGCTCTGGTCGAGGTCAGTCAAGCCTCCCTGGGGCCAGGAACCACCAGTAATTGCTTATCAGCTGATCTAAGTGCTCTCCAGTGTACATACAGTGAGAGGCAGTCCCACAGGTATGCTGGTCCCAGTCCGCTCAGGGTTTTATAGGTCAAAACCAGAACCTTTAATCTGATCTGGAATTCCACAGGGAGCCAGTGCAGCTGATGCAGGACGGGAGTAACATGTGCCCTATATGGCGTACCAGTTAGGACATGTGCAGCAGCATTCTGGATCCATTGCAATTTCCAGGTCAGGCCCAAGGGAAGCCAGTGTAGAGCAAGTTACAGCAGTCCAACCTGGAGGTGACCATTGCATGGTTTCACTCATTCAGACACAGCCTCCAAGGCTCTAATCAGTACCTCCAGGGCTGAGTTGGGCCAGCCAGCCATCAACAGATAGAACTGGGTGTCATCAGTGTACTGGTGACAACTCAGTCCGAAACTTCGCACCAGCTGGGCGAGTGGACACATATAAAGATTGAATAACAGAGGGGAGAGGATCGCCAGTTGACACCACATACCAACGACTAGTTGTGCTGATAGCTTCTCCCCAAGCACCACCCTCTGTCCCCAACTGTGGAGAAAAGAGAAAAGCCACTGTAAGGCAGTCCCTCATATCCCTACATCGGCGAGGCAGTGGGTCAACACTTGATAGTCAACTGCTGCCAAGAGATCTAACAGCACCAGCAGTGCTGACCCACTTTGTTACAGGTGTCTACGAAGATCATCTGTGAGGGCGACAAGCACCAGCACCGTCCTGTGGCCTGGATGGAAACTGGACTGAAATGGGCCAGAACTGAAGAATATTTCAAGGAAAGCTGCAGCTGTTCCACCACTGCCCGCTCAATCACCTTTCCCAGGAACGGGAGGTTCGAAACTAGGCAGTAACTGGATGGGTCAGTGGGAAAAAAATCTTTTAAAGGATGCTATTTAAGCCCTTAAAGAAGGATGTAAAAATCAGAATGGAGCCTGGTCAGCAGAATACTAGGAGAGCACAATCCATTATCTTTCCAGTTTGAAGTACAAGTGATGCCGATCTTAAGGTAGAAGTGCCTTGACTTCATCCCCACATGCCACTTTGCGATCCTTTCCTGATCGGGCACTTTCATCTCAATGAAGCTGGACAGAAGTTAAGGCATTTTTGCCCTGGACTATTATTCTTAACATGGGAATGCAGTGACAGAAAAGCATTCTGGCCGAAGACCCACCCCCAGCAGAAAAATGATAGCCCTTACTAGCCTCCAGCTCTAGAGCTTGCTACTTCCAGCCATCAGTTTTCAGATATCAGTGTTCTCTGCATAATACTAGATATGCTGGGTAAGAAAGGGACAGTTATTGCATCTTGGAAGCACATCAAAGCTTCTGATCCGTTTGTCAGTGATCTAAATCCTCTTGAATTCAGTACAGTCAGATCAAGCTTCTTTAGCCCAGTATTTCAAAAAGCTCAAGATTACGTTACTACTTTTGCGGTCTGAGAAGAGGTTTAACTAGGACTATACTTGTTCAGTGTCAAAGCAGTCTGAACATACACCAGACAGGATCATCGAGATTCTGTGCTGTAAAGCATTTTAACAAACTTTGGGGATATTTTGAGACAAGGACAGGCTTGGGGAAAAAAGTTTGGAGGCTGGGGACAAGAAAGAGAACTGCCTCAGCCCTTTGAAAGAGCCCTCATTTAAAGAACTGCAGAAACCTGAAAGTTGCTGATGAAGCAGAGTATCTGTATGATGTTCCAAATGGTGGGATTTATATTGGAAACTTGAGCTATTCAATATAATATAAAGATTGTTGGGCTAAGACTCACGTCTGCCTTTTGGTTTGGTTAAGGATTTCCTTCATAGGAAAGATTCTCAGCTCTGTGAAGAGCGCCACCTAGTGAGTCTGGAAGGAATCTTATCAATTTCCCTGGAATTCATTTTTGCTGACAAAATAGGTAATGGATGCATTTCCGTGAAGCCATTCTTTTCATGAAATAATAACTATGTGAGAATGGACTGTATTTGGGAGTAGAAAGTTAATTCATATAGCTCAGCATCAGTAGTTTTCATTAAAAGCAGTCACAAAGGATAAGACATTTAATGCAGCTATTTAAAAAAGTTCCCTTCAGCCTTTAAAATTATACTACATTATACTAGCTTCTTTTTATCGACAAGTAAAAGGTATATTAGACTCATATCTGTTCATTCTTCCATTGATTCTGACTGTATCACACTGTCAACAAAGGAATTGGTTCTCGATAATTTATCGTCTTTCATGCAGGTTTGTGTTCCATTTACAAACAAATACCAGATACTTAGTCAAATGGTTGCAAAATTAACTCTTCAGCGTCCACATAAAAAGTTACAGCTGAGATTTTCATTTTGAGAACCTAAAACATCAGAAATTCCAAGATGTTTCAGTAATACAGTGATATTGGTTGCAATCTTAAGAACTTTTTCCTGGGAATAAGCCCCATTGAATAAAATGTGATTTACTTCTGAGCAGATCTGCTTGGAATTGCTTTCTAAATTTCAACAGAAACTCAAGGAACTGCATGTAGGATAAATACCTCTTGTTCTAGGGAGACTGATGATAATCTATTGAAATGAAACATTTCACTAGGGCCCTCATGTTAGTATGTTGTTACAAAAATAAACACGAGTTTTATGACACCTAAAAGTGTACCATAGTCCACAAAATTTATGCTGCATCACAATTTGTTGTTGAGTCAAACACTGGAGATATGAATATAAGTTCTTTTTACAACAGTTGCTGACTCCAAAGAATACGTCTATGCAAGTCGAAGGCCAGATCTTTTGCTTACTTGCAGACTTCAGTGGATTTTCCATGAGAAAATCATCATAACAACCCATCAGTATGGCACTGATGGCTTCCCTAATGAACTGTAACAGGCTTCCTAAAACTAAACTAGGCACAAAATCTGTACTTATTCCAATAACTGACAGCTGACTAATACATTAGAAATGTCATTCTGAGAGTCATCTACAAGCGTCCCCTTTTCTATCGTCTAATGGGTCAATAACTTATGAAGAATTCATGGAAGTGGGAAAAACTTGAACATATTTTTCTAAGAAAAAAAACCCTTGTTGGCTTTATGCCCTTCTCTTGCTAGGTATAAAACATGTATTCTATGTACTTTAGTGCCTCATGGTTTGTATTGCTCTGCAACTCTAATGTTTTTTAAAAATATTTTTTCTATCTGGATTCCTTTCCACACAACTCCCCCCACATTTGCCTCTGGTTTCATCTAGTTCTGTCCTGAAAGAACATCATGCACCTAAGCTATTAATCATTCTGCTTCATATGTGCTATTTAGAAGAAAGAGGTAAGAAGCATGGATACATGGGATTCCTCTTTTTCTTGTACTTATTTTATAAGGAAGTATCAGGGGAATGCTTTGAAAGTTTATTGTGAGCAAGAAATCACCTCAATTAACTTGACTGATTGAGGACATAGAAAGCTATTTATTAGATGAATCATTCTCTGAAAGCAGCAACATGTTATTTGGTGAGGCATTTTTATACTCTCTAGTAGGCATTGAATGTATTTATTTATTAATACCCAGACGTATTTCCCTGTAGATATGCAAAGCAGCTTACATCATTCTCCTCTCCTCTACCTTCTCTTCACAACAATTCTGTGAGGTAGGTTAGTCTGAGAGTGTCTGGCTGGCCCAAGCTCACTCAACAAGCTTCTATAGCAGAGAGGGGATTCAAACCTGGGTCTCCCAGATCATAGTTACTCTCTAACCACTACACCATGCTGACTCTGTATGAGGCTTAAAAGAAAGTTATCCTTGTTCTTCCATGGGCTACATTCTAAAGCTGAGAGGAGATTCTAGGAGGGCTGTACCCTTGGAGCAGTCTCAGAGCCAAGCTACAAGTGACGCCTGACACAGGTTGGACACTTGTCAGCTTCCCTCATGGTTTGATGGGAAATGTAGGTGTCCTGGTCTTGCAGCTTGGCTCTCCATTTAATTGAAGTTTACAGAGCGGCAACTCTCAGCAGAAGCATTTTGGGAATGTAGTCCAGGTGAAGGTAGTTTGTCACTCACAAGCAAGGTATCATTTTGCACCCCAACATTAAATCTTTAAAAGTATAACATGGAAAAATATGTTCAGTATCACAACATGCCCTTACCTAGATTGCCCAGGCTCGCACAGTTTCATCCGATCTCAGAAGCTAAGAAGGGTCAGCCCTGGTTAGTACTTGAATGGGAGACCACCAAGGAAGTCCAGGTTACTATCAATGGGTAGGCAATGGCAAACCACCTCTGAATGTCCCTTGCCTTGAAAGCCTCAGCAGGGGGCACCATAAGCTGGCTGTGACTTGATGGGGTGGGGGGACCTGGAATGTAAATTTCTTTTCTTTTTGTCTCTTTTCTGACCACTACAACTCCACTATTCACAGTTCTTCCCCTCTGTATTGGTTCATGTAGCTGTGCCGCTGAGTGAAGATTCACATCATGCACTCGCCAGGAAGCTTATGCTACAGTACAAGACACTTTTTTGATTTGCTTCAACAGATCATATTGCCACCTTTCTGGAATTTATTATTTAATTTGTGCCAAAACCTCATTGCGGCTTAGCCCAGAAGTGTTTTCTTCTACACTAGTTCTGAATCCTGGAAGAATTGCCTCTGAGTACACAGAGAGCTTTTCTCTCACACTTGAATATCTACACTTATGTGTTGTGATAGTAAATGACTTTTCTAGCTGTCATGAATCAGGAGAAAAAGATAGTGGGGTGAATCCGACCCCTACCTTACCATTCCACTGAGCAAATATTTGTTCATTCGTTCATTCAAATATTTATACTCCACCTTTCCTTTTGGCTCAAGTTTGAAATCTTCCTCCAATCTAAGGAGCCTCCCTCCAAAATTAAGGGTCTGATTAGATGATATGTTAAATATAAGCTGGGTTAGGAGAAACCCCCAATCAATTCACATTTAATGTTGACTTGGCACTCACCTTAAAAACTGTGTGTGGGGGGAATCAGCTCCGTCCTGAGTGCTCACAGAGTGGAAGAAGAGGCTTCCTCATTCCCTCCCTTCCACCCCACATCTTTTCTTAGCAGCAAAAGGCTGGTGTGTGTGTGTGGGCTGCTTGTCTCATTGCCACTTCCTTATGTCTGCCTGGGAGGTATTGTCTTACCTGGGAGGTAAGACAAACAGCCTGTCCCCTGCGGCCCTTTTCTGCTACTGAAAGCATGCAGGGTGGAAGAGAAGGATGAGGAAGGTTTTTCTACTGCCACATGTGTGTTCAAGAGCCAGTCCTCCCCCCCCCCCCCGCCACACACACTATATTTAAGGTGAGTGCTGGCTCACAAGTTAAATGTGAGTTGGGCTGGAGTTTTCCCCAACCCAGCTGACATTTAACATATTGTTTAATCAGATCCAAAGTAGCTCTTCTGTTGAAGAGTGACTTAAGTTGGAGGTAGATCAAGATGGGGAGCCGTGTTAGCCTGTCTGTATCTGAAGAAGTAAGCTGTGGCTCATGAAAGTTCACACCCTACCACAAATTAGTTTTAGAGGTGCTACTGGACTCTTGCTCTTTTCTATTCCTTATGTTGGAGGAGGGCTCCTTAGGCTGGAAGAAGGCTCCTTGGAGTGTGGTTGAATTGACCCCAATAACCACAAGCTTTGATTTGAAGGAACCATGACACTTGCTTCTGCAAGGTGGGACTTCTGTTCATTGCTTTCATTGCAGGTACAAGTGCAGAGGGTGTGTGCACTGGCTACTGAGCTTCCATTGGGGAGTTTTTTGCCCACTTTCCTCTGAATTTTCTTCTTGTCAGAATCAATGTGTATCCTATTCTTTACTGTCAAAGTCCTTGTTATTGTTCTTCCATCTGATTGGAGAAATAGAATTCCCCATAGTTTTGCTTATAATCTTCTTTATTGTCATAGGGCCAAGCTACAAGTGACGAATGACACTTGAACGGCAAGTGGATTGATTGGAGCGCAAGTGAACAGGGAGAAATACACTTGCCGTTCAAGTGTCATTCGTCACTTGTAGCTTGGCCCATAGTTTGAGATGTAGCAAAGATTTCTGCTTTGTTTCAGATTTTTAGAACCAGAGGAGTTTGTTGTGTTCGTCTGTAGTTGCAAAATAGTAGAGTCCGGTAGCATCTTTAAGACGAACCAACTTATTTGTAGCATAAGCTTTCGAGAACCACAGCTCTCTTTGTCAGATGCAAGTGCATCTGTGGGCCGGTGGAGCCTTGGGAACTATGCATAGGCTTCAAGATGGTCTGTTGTGGAAAGGTAATTTGGCAAAAACCTTGTAAATGCATAAGTGTTGGTTGCGAGAACTGAAGGAAGCAGGATCCAATTCAATTGTGGTGTGACCTATTTTGATGCCACCACAATACCGCTTATATACATCATATAGATATCAAAACTAACAGTTGCCCTTTCCACATGTCCTTAATGGGAAGGTCCACTCACCTAACACTGGCGGCTTTTCCCCTTGACTCCAAATGTCTCTGTTTTCAAAACGGTTGCAGGCAGTTTGGCTTCCAATTTTTTTGTACCTTTTCTGGGAGTGCACTTTCCCACGGTCCAGAAAAGGCACCAAAAATGCAACTGTTTTGAAAATGAAGACATCTGTAGTCAAGGGGAAAAGCCACCAACATTCAGTGAGTGGGCTGTCCCTTTAAGGACGTGTGGAAAGGGCCTATATATGGTGGCTTATTGGAGCTATATTATATCTGAGGGTACTTAGAGAGACATCTGGTGTATTACAATAACTATCCATTTGGATTATGTGAAACACTGAGCAATTTAGAAATCCTATGCAGAGTTATCATAGTAATTGCACTGTCGGTAATGTTCCTCTTACAATACTCAGTGCAACTGATGCAAGTGTTCCTTCTGTCATTCCCTAGCTTTGATAATCCACACATTTCTAAAACTTTCAGATATGATGTTATATTATTTGGGAAGAGACTCTAATAATTTAAAATGGCTTTCATCATTTTCTTCAAGGGGCAGCCATAGGCCTGGCTTTGGAAAATACAGAGAATTTTGTGAAAGTGTTTTCAGGACAGCATCTGTGCATTGGTACAAACTGTACTTACACATGTTCCTCCATCCTATACTGATTTATGTAGAGATGATTTAGATTACTTTGCGGTGGTCCCTTTCTTTCCAAAAAATTCTTATGGAGGCGTACAGCCAGTTCATCTAATGCCAATATAATAGTAACAATATATTATAAAACAAATATAGTTGAAATTGGACAGTGAGTACATCTTATTGGATTCTCTAGCCCTGTACCCTTCACTGTGAAATGATTTATTTGATAAATATTGAGTAAACCTGATCTCTTGTTGACTAATCCTCAGCACTCAGACATTAAAAGCATGTCTTGAGAGCAAGCTGGAACTGGAATCATTGCATATCTTCATTGACTTGCTATCGTTGTTTCAAATGCTTCTGTTTGATTGTTCAAAAAGTGACTTACCACACACAGAAAGCAGGGTAGGGTTTCTATTTAGTAATGTATAATATTTGATGGAAAGAACATAATGTCTCTATGGTCCCTTTGCAGTAGAATTAGGCAGTAAATATATTTAGTAGAGTAATGTAGGCTGCAGACTTATTTCCTCAGTCCTGCAAAAAACATGTGGTGGTCGTTGAATGCACAAGCATCATTACAATTGAAGGTCTTTATCTGTCTATTAATCTATCTAGTGGGTATTATAGACTCATTCAGGATATGAAATTCTGGAATTCCAAGAAAGTTTATTGTCAGTGATTACAAGAGCCAACAGCATTCAGTGGATAGATTGTTTGTCCAGTTTGTGGATATTAAAGCTACTTTAAATAACTTTTTATATTACCACGTGGTGAGCATTCATGTTACCTATATGAGATGTTTTCACATGATGGTGATTCTTCCTCTAGGGCTGGCTGCCTCTGTGAATGCAGAGGTATTCATACTGGCAACAGAGAGTCCACATGGCATTTCTCCTTGCCCCAGCCCCTGTGATTGCCATTTGGAAGGGCTTTTTAAATTGGCAATTGCTAGCTTTCTAGAGTGTAATACCGTTATAATGATACAGTAACATTATCTATTAATTCCTCTGGATTCCCAGCTTTCATTTACAAAAATAAGTCTCTAGCGTTGCCCCATAGCACCACCAGAGCCAGTTTGGTGTAAGAGCAGCAAGACTCTAAAGTGGAGAACTGGGTTTGATTCCCCACTCTTCCACTTGAAGCTAGCAGGGTGACCTTGGGCCAGTCACAGCTTCTCAGAGCTCTCTTAGCCCCACCTACCTCACAGGGTGATTGTCGTGAGGATAATAATAACACACTTTATGAACTGCTCTGAGTGGCGTTAAGCTGTCCTGAAGGGCGGTATATAAATCAAATATTGTTGTTCTTAGCCATGCCTTTTTGTACCCTGAAATCTTCTGGCCTTCTGATATCAAGGCAGGGTAGATGGGTAGAATGGATGGATTTTCTCTTGACCACGTTGCTGAGCAAGCAAATACCTGTTTGCAATTTCCTGTGTGCTTGTTATGTAATGTGGTTTTAATCGTTTTGGGTTCTGAGGCTATTTTTTTCACATGGCACAAAGATGAAAGAACAGTGGGATCTTGTGATTAGCCACCCAATTTTTAATTGGTGTTTATTTTTAAATGTTTTCTTGGATGGAGAGGGCAAAAATAACTGGCAAAACGAAAATGAATCAGTTGCAATTTCATATGAGAAGAATGAGTTCTAAGTTTTGCCATGTGTCACTTTATTTAGGTTCATGGTGTTCGGGAGCATCCAAACAGAGATGCAAACATGAAACAAGTTGGAGCCCATTTGTGGAATGTTGTTATTACCACTCTGGCCAAAACCAAGTTTTTTTCTGTCCTCCCCCATTTTGTTTTTTTCTTTACTATGTGGGATTAAACTAAGGTCTGTTTCAAAGTGTACTTGGCTTACTTGCAACTAGGATGACTGAGTTTAAACTCTGGATCCATTGATGGGTTTGTGTGAATCATGGACATTTCAGGCTGAACTCATAAGAACACTTTCCTGTGAGTAAGCCCCCATGATAAAACTTTTTCTTCCAGCTGAGGGAACCCACACAGCCTCCTATAGTTTTGAGAAACGAGGTTTGTTTTAAAACTTAAACCTTCCTTTCAGTTGCTAGATATTCTTTTGGTAGTGAGTATAAGGGTTTGGGGTTCTGTGCCATAAGGTAAGTTTTGTGATGACTGAGTAAAAAAGAAGTCAGATATCACTGAAGTAGGAGATTTATAAAAATAACAAAGACTATTTATTTATATGCATGTTGTTTATAAAGAACAGATCAGCAGCCCAAGTCTCTTAACATTCAAGGTAGAAACTTGGCTTGGGAACATAAATTTAAGTTAGTTATGGCTTCAGATTGTGATTTTAATTCTCTTATATGCTTTCAAATACAAACAAGCTTTTATTTACTAGCCACCAGATTAACAACCAGGTTTCCAAGAATCAGACTAAAATGAATAAGGTCTGTTCATCATCAGGGACAGACCTCGAGTCACAACTCTGTCCCCACCCAGAAGTAGAGTTAAATCACTGCCCTACTACCAGGCAGAGCTACCCTTGATACTGCCTGCTCTTTTGCTGAGGCACACACCACATGACTGCTACTGCTGCATTTTCCTCCAACATTCCATGTCCTCTGAAAGGTGCTTGGATGCTGGGGCCGCACTCCCATAGGCTCAGGGATGAAACAGCTGAGTGGCTGTTTTACCTTTCAGGGCAGGACAACCTCTTGTCCCTCACAGCCCCATTGAACAAAATGAAATGCACTACCAAGAAGATGGCTTCTTCAGAGTCTCTCTACGTAGATGCATGGGTACATGTTAAGTACCAGGAGACTCAAAATGTAGCTAGGAAGTATAGTTTTAAAAGACAGAGCCAGCAGAGATTGCTCCGGAGGGGACAGATTCTCTCAGAGCTCCCCACCAGTTTCGGAGTGCCAGACTATCTCCCCTTCTGGAACCTTTGTTCTGCCCCCCTTACTGCTTAAAACATTGAATTAACTGAGCTTTGGCAGGGCAAAGGCTCAGGAAGGGGAGATAGTCCAGCACACCAGAGGTAATGGAGGACCGTGAGAGAATCCATCCCCTCCAGAGCAATCTCTGCCGGCTCTGTCATTTAAAACTATGCTTCCTGGCTAACATTGCATCTCTCACCACATGAAGGACATGTATCAGAAGTCTTGTGTAGAGAGACGATCAGTTTTTGTTTCTCATAATGGTTTGCTATAATATCAGCAAAAGAGGCACCTCCGGAAATTAAATCCACACAGTCCTCACAAGGGTTTCCGAAAACAATCAATAGAAAATTCAATGCACACTCATAAATAGAATAATGAATAACAATTCATACAAATTCTTATAATATAGAATCACTCAATGAATAGGTAAATCAGTCATAAATTCAAAATACAAAACCAATAGTGACTCTATACAAAAGCCAAACCATCAGTGTGGGTATACAGATTCTCATAAGTGCAATTTATGGGCCGTATAACTCTACAAGTATCCAACAGTGTGTATAAAGTCTTATTTAATTTCAGTCCTGAAAAGTCTGCTCATATAGACAAAACACTGTGGTACGTGTAGGTGATGATCCAATGAAGTAAACAATTAGTGGGAGACCCCGCTCAAGCCTCTGATGGAATGTCACAGATGTAAAACCCAGTTGAGTCCCATAATAGTGTAGTTTCTGTTGATTTCTATATCTTTAGGTGGAGGAGTACAGGGACCCCTCTCCTCCTGTTCGCCCAACAAGCAGCTGACAAAGATAAATGAGCTTGTTTCACAGATGTTATCTTCCTCAGGGGCTACCTTGTGTCCACCCATACAATAAATTCAAGTTGTCTACAAGTAAAAATATATACATGAGTGGTGTTATTTCTCCTTAATGAGCGTTTCCTCCCTGAGCAAACGTTTCACATTCTTTGTATTTCTAAAGGGTAACACTCACCCACTCATCCAAATAAATCAATTTCAGGTGCTCTCCATTCTGTGCACGCCATGGTCTCAGGGCCAAGCTACAAGTGACGAATGACACTTGGATGGCAAGTGTATTTCTCCATTCACTTGCCCTCCACTCAATCCACTTGCCATTCAAGTGTCATTCGTCACTTGTAGCTTGGCCCTAAGTAATTCAGATCAAACCACCACACCCATAGTTGTTAAATATATAAGGGGAATGGGCACATTTAAAGTGGCAAGTACCTTATAATTTAAAAAGCTACAGGCGAACCATCACAAGCTGACAAGAGTATAGACATTAACATTGGATCCTATGTGGATACTACCCCAAAAAACATAATGGTTTGCTAGCCACACCCAACCATTTTGGCCTCAACCAGAAATACTTGTGTTTTCTTGGAGTCATGAACTTCAATGTGAGGAAATTCTTTAATTTGTGCTATGTTGTGATTTTTGTCAGCTCTATTAAAGTTGTAAGAACTGGGTTGGATCCAGTGTAAAATTTCTATTTGTGCTAGAGCTTTTGCAAAAGTGGAAACGCAAGGAAAAGTTCGTGGTAGCTGCTTACACTAAACCAATCTTATTTTATCCCCATTTCTGCCTGCACAAGATCTTGTGTAACCAATTTCTGGATGCTACAGTACACAGAGAGGAAAGCATTAGATGGTGCCCAAGATCTTGTGCAAGTGGAACTTTGCTTTTATATTTCTTCTTGTGCATCACAGGATCCAAGCCATCGTCTGGAAGCAGTACCAAGCAATGGTCTATTCTCTCTTCTTTCTAAGTGGGGGCAATATGGAGAAACAAAACCAAAGTCTAGCGTAAACTGATATTATTTATAACACAGTTCATAAAAATCTGCTCAGCCCAGCCTCCGGGAATTTTAAACCTTCCAGAGATTAATACCATATTTGATGAGGATAAGAGGCATTGCTGATCACAATCAGACTCACACTATTAAAAAGCTGAAACATTAATCCCAAGAATGTGAAGCCTCTAGATAAAAGGATGTGACCCTGTGAGGGAAGAACAACATTAGCTACCACTTGGACTCTCTCCATCCCAAGCGGTAGGTGTCTCTGTCTCTAAATTACTATTGCTTGAAGCAGTAACTGCACCCTGTTCTGTGAAAGCTGTTTGTGGTTAAGGCCACTCCTTATCTCAGGGCAGGCTAAGTGGAGTGAGATTCCAGCTGGTGAAATGGATCCCATTCAGTAAGAAGGGAGGTGGTAGGCCTTAAAAGTTATCTGGAGAGGGCTGACATCTTCTATCTGCTCTCAATGTTTTCTTCACAGCTTCATCCTGAATGGACTAGGGAGGATGCTTTCAGCTTTAAAGGAAATCTAGCATGTTTAATCTGTCAGCCCTTTGTCAAAGATGAGTTCTGTGGCCAACTTACAGATGTTAGTTTTGTGGCTGTTTTTGGTCCTCTTTTCTTCCTCCTGTCTACTTCCCTAAGTGTTTCATGTCAGCAGTAAGAAGAATGTATTGAATCTGTTTGATATCAGAATGATGAATATATAAAACCAGCTTTTATATGATGAAGTCATCCATCATTCTGGTACTGTTTATCTGTGATCCCAAAAACATTAAACAGGGGTTTCTGGAAAGCCTACTAGCAGCACACAAAGGAAACTGTCCTTACTCATAGTTTCAATACATTATTGTGATAGTTTGATGCGAACTAAAATGTCACAATATTCTGTTGTTTGGGTATTGCTTATTATTACTAGCTATTACATTCCAAGATAGCGCTACCAATAATGGACTGTCAGTCAGAATTAGTTTAAATGAAAGTGACAGCAGTAAACTCACCTCCCCTCTTTCTACTTTCCAGATAAATTATGTGTGGCAACACACTGTTAGCAGGTTCCTTGTGAATTCTGTGTCTGATCAGTCATTTCTCTTGTTGAATTTGGCTTCTTCACAGAGAAACCACAGACCTACACAATGTGGATCTGAAGATCAAGTAGTGGCAAGTAAGGGCAGGTGAGTAAGCAAACAAGGGCTGAGATACCTTTTAATGTAATGTGATATATAGCGGTTTCAAAATAAGCCATTTCTGTCTGCTTATATTCTTCCATTTTTTCCTTTGGAAAACTTGCAGGCACTCCATATCACATGGCACGTACTTCATCCTCCGTTAGGGTTGGCAGTGTCTGGGAGGTGGTGGGTGGAATTCTCTTGGAATTACAAATGATCTCTGGTCTACAGATATTTATGTATTTATTTACTTTATTTATACACCCACATTTCTCCCCAGTGGAGACCCAAAGTGGCTTACATAATTCTCCTCTCCTCCATTTTCTTTCTACAACACCCTCTGGGTGAAATTATGTGTCTGGTCCAAGATTATCCGGTGAGCATTCGTTACAGAGGGGAGATTCGAACATGGTTCTCCCAGATCCTAGTCCAACACTCTAACCACTACGCATGCTGTATCAGTTTTCCTGGAAAAATTAGCCAGTTTGGAGGGTAGAAATGATGGCATTATACCTTGCTGAGGTCCTTCCCCTCTCCAAACCCCACTTTCTTCAAGATCCATGCCCAAGTCTCCAGGAATTTCCCAACACACAATCGGCAATCCCATCCTTAGTGCTAGTACTTTTGAAGAAACCTAACATGATTGCATCTGTGGAAATGGGGCTCTGTGTTTACAGGAGGACCAGTCATGGAATTAGATCGTATCAGAACTATAACTGGTGACATCACAAAAAAAAGTCTGGGTAATAGAATATATTTTGTGAGCTGCTTGTACCTAGAGGATAAAATTGAACTATTTATTTATTGATTTCATTTACATTCCTTCTTTCTCCCCAAGGACCCAAAACAGTTTACATCATTTTCTTCTCTTCCATTTTATCCTCACAAAAACCCTTTGAGGTAGGTTAGACTGAGAGTTCTGTGACTGGCCCAAGATCACCCGACAAGCTTCCAAGGCAGTGTGTAGATTTGAACATAGGTGTTCCAGATTCTAATCCAACACTGTAAGCATTACACCACACTGGCTTTTAATGAATAGGCCAATTTTTTTCCTCACATACTTCAGACAGAGAGAGAAGCCCTGCTTACATTTTAATTTGGAAATCATTCTGATTCAGTTTGAGAAATAAAGTTAACTTGTATACAAGATAGTCACTCAGTAATGATCCTGTTCCTAAAACTCAAAATTGACTAAAATCCAAAATTGACTAAATTAACATATAGTTCTCTGTCTATGGTTTACAACCCATAGGGACCAGGCATATAAGAAAAGGGAATTGGGTGGCAACAGGTAGGAGGCTTGGAGGTAGGGGCATGGGGCAGGCCTGGTGTCCTGTGCACCACTAAGTCACTTGTGGGGAAAACCCTGGACACAGGATAGTGCTAGGAATTGCTGAAAACTCTATGGTAAAACCAGTGATTCCTAGAGCTACCCCATTATCACTTCCAGGTTTTTCCCAAAAGTGAGTAGCGGTGCAGATGATGCCAGAGTTTTTTTTTTTTAAATTCTCCCACCGCCACTCAGAGCAGTGGTGGGCAAAGAGGGCTGCCAACAGGGGGCTTCCTGCTATAGTGGGAGGCTTGGCAGATCTAGAGACAAGCATTAAGCATATGCAAATCCTCTGGCACAGTTTCTTAAAGCTTGTGATTTTTCTCTCCATAGGGTCCATGATCTTGTCCAAGCTTGCAACACTTCTCACAATGCAGAATGCTCACATGAGCAAATTTCAGTGTAAGTCAGTTGTTAGCATATTGTCAGAGGTAACTCTATTGGATTACAATTCTTGCTTTAGCAAAAGAGAAAGACATAGTATGGCTTCCTGGAAAGTTTCATATTCATTATGATGGCAGAGGTCTTGTGCCTTTACCACCTAAACAAAAACGTACAGAAGGAAATAGGCAGAAATGTAACAGGTGTCACTTTTTCTAGCATGAGATGAAAAAGGTAGGACTTGCCAAATTTCTATGTGTTGTGCAGTGTAAAAAGTATAGTTTCTCTGTCAAGGAAAAAAATGGCAACCAAAGCTACCTTGTGAGTTCTTGATGCCATGTAAAAATTCAAATCTCACTGCACACATTCTAAATCTAGCACCGTTTCCAGTGAGTCCACATTAGATGCATAATTCCTTGTGATTTACATGATTTCAAATTCAGAGAACTCTTAAGATTTCTTTCTTCTATTAAAAAGTTTTTGTTAGGATAAGAAGGAAGTAATTCAACAACAACAAAAACCCTGCACTAACTTGACTAGCTGGGAAAAGGTGAAAATATTATCCAAATAAGATAAGTTTTAGAAAAGATAGAAACATTAATTAGTTAGGAACATGAAACATTAAAAACACTAGTAGCAACATTAGATTATTAGTAACAATAAAACTATGTTGGTAGAAAAAGAAAGTAACTTCATTCTGGTTCCAAACTTGGCCTGCTTAATTGCTGTCTTTGTTGATCCTAGCCTACACAGGAAGCCTTATTCCCCTCCCCCATTTTTTTAAAAAATTATATACTCTGCCTTTCTGTCAATATCAGGGCCACCAAGGTAGCTAAGAGAGGAAAAACATGCAGAATAAAAACATCTTAAAACCATTAAAACCAAACAAAAACACCTCATTCAAACAAGTAAAACCAAGTTAAAATACACATACAATGCAATAAAATACATAAAAACATCCATTAAAAACAAGGCAATAAGGCAGGATCACTGAAGTAATGGCAGGCAAAACAAACACAGCCTTCTCCCTCTGGCAGAAGATGGCAACATAAAGGGACAGATGAGAGTTCCAGAGTGTTGCTATTGTGACCAAGAAGGCCCTCTCCTGGTTTGTCACCAGCCCACTCTCAGAAGGTGGAGGCACCTGAAGCAGGGCCTTGGATGATGACTGTAACAGTTGTATAGGTTTGCAATGGAGTAGGCAGTCCTAATGTGCTGCACAGGCAATTAAACATTTGGTTCATGCTGCTCAGCACCAAGAGAACTCTCCCCCACCTATCCTTCAACCCAGAAAACAATGGATGGGAGGGCTGCCATTCCCCCACCCGGAGCGAGGGATCCCCTGCTCCCACCCTTCCTACCCCCGTGCCCACTTACTTGGCCAGTGGGGGCATGCTCCCCAGAGCACCCCCTGGTGGTGGATTGCATCCCCAGGTGTCGTGGCATGCTCCTGCAGCCACAGCGGCCTGAATTGCACCCCGCAGCGCCCCAAAATGGGCCCATTTCGGGCTGAATTGTGCCACTTGGTGGTTGCGGGGAGCGCCCTTTGCCCCGTGTGGCCACCTTTGACCCATGTGATGATGTCATCACGCAAGCCGGGAATGCATGTGCGTGAAGAAAAAGACCCAGGACAAGGCAGGGTAAGTGCCAGGCTCCCAATCCCCCACTGGGGGAGTCAAGGGATCTGGCAACCCTAATGGATGGTTTCAAGAGGTGCTTGCCAGTTCTCCCTTCCTGTGATGAGCAACCCAAACTATTTTTGTAACCTCCAGTTTAGGGATACCAGGTTGCCAGTATGGCGGGCAACCTCCCTGCTCAAAGTGCCATGAAACAAGACTCTAGATCAAAGCCAATAATCACATTTTTTCTAATATTCAAGAAGGATAATTGGGGGGGGGGGTGAATGTTATTCAGTTATATTGCAGTCAGACTTCGGTCACAGAAAGTTCTTATCAGAGGGCATGCTAAACTAGAGCCTGGGGTTCTCCTGGAATGACAATTGATCTCCAGACTATGGAGATCAGTTTCCTTGGAGGAAATGTCAGCATTAAAGGGTGGACTGTATGGAATTACATCTCTGTGCTGAGTTCCTTCCCCTGCCTAAACCTTGGCCTCCTTTAAATCTCCAAGAATTTGCCAAGCCAGAGTTGGCAACCTTAGCTAAAACATATGTTCTACTTTTCATGTTACATCTAGTTCCACCAAACCCTTTCCCTGAAAATTTCAACTGTGAGCATCATGTGACATTGCTTCTGTAACATACCAAAAAAAGTGTGCTGTATTTTACTTTTTAACCAAATGGGCCATTATAATGTTTTATTCTTTTGTGTGACCTTGCCAGTTTATCTTCTGCAAATAAGTTTTTTCTTCTAGTATTTCTTTACCAATTGTTAAACTGGAAAGAAAGAAGTACTCAAATCTCTTCTAGACTTTTGCTAAGAAGCTTCCAGTCTAGGCATTTCCTACCAAATCTGGCTGTGATTTATCTGTCTCCCAAGGCCTCATTTCCCACTACTGCATTGTGTAAAAGATGATGTAATGTGGCTATTCTTAACCTCAAAT
The DNA here is from genome assembly GCF_028583425.1 of Eublepharis macularius. Lineage (NCBI taxonomy): Eukaryota > Metazoa > Chordata > Lepidosauria > Squamata > Eublepharidae > Eublepharis > Eublepharis macularius. The sequence continues at coordinate 74,748,859 of NC_072790.1, read as the reverse complement.
ATGTCTGTGGTGCTTTTCTGTATAGCTCCTGGTTAGCTGGTGTGAGTAGTGGTGGGGAGATTATAATACATTATTTTCCTTTTTCCACACTTTCAGAATCCTTTTTCATGCCTTTCCCCCCTCAAAATTTCATACTGAGTATTGACAATATTAGAATGTTTGCAAATTATTGGATTTTGTTTTATATACTTGCTAGTTAACTTCAGAACATTAATGGTTATTCAGAATTCCAAAGTTATTCAGCATTCCAAAAGTCCCTTCTATGCCATGCAATGGTACAGGGCATTCCAGTATACTAGCCTAAAATATCTGCTCCTAAATCTGACACCAGAGTAGCAAGTATATTAACATGTCTGTTTTTATTTGTTTTATTTTGTAATTGTAAATCTTTTCATTCCACCCATTTTTCTTGCTGGTGATCAGTCCAACTTTTTTGTTTCTTTCACAACCTTATGCCATTTAATCTCCTTTTATGCATTATTTTCCCTTTTAATGTATAGACTGCTGCCTTGAATCTTATTAGTAAGGCAGGATTAAAATATTTCAAACAATTAGACATCAATTTTAACAATACTTTTGTTGATTTTTTGGTATGCTTGGAGGAAACAATGAGTGCAGTTTCATTCTGAATGGGAAGAATCCATGGTTGCTTCCACATTTTCCTTTTTTTCCCTGGGCTTTCTCTGTCCTGAAGCTGAGTTTTCCCAACCCGCTTTCGTAACTCACCTTCCATACGCAGCGTCCTCGTGTGTTTCTTGTGTGTGTTCGTAGTGGAAGGAAAAAAGGTCCCAAAACAGAAAACATGTTCTTTCTGCACCTCATCACAAATGATGTTGGTGCAGTCCCACCCAAATTTCCTGCCTTTTTATTTTTGAGTGCATGTGGAATTGCACTATATTGTCCTATCTTTCAGTTTCTGTAGGTACTGGGTATGCGTAGTACTCCATTCTCTACTGCTGATTTTCCAAAGTTTTAAATGCAAAAGTGTTTAATAAATATGCAAACAATAGAGTAGTGCAATCGCACGATTTCATATCCTACTATATAAAAGGCAAACCATGTTCCCTAGCACTTAATCCTTATCCCCATGGAGGTGCAGTATGCAGGGATAAGAAGCAAGTGGGGGCAAAACGAGAGCTCAGCACAGGCCGCAGGAAGGCTCAGTGTGGCAGCGAGGCCCTCCCAATGTTCCTCAGCAGCAGGGGTGGTGCTCCCCACCACCTCCATGGGGTCTTGGGAGGGCCGGTCACAAGCCAAGTGGTGGCTGAGGGATCAGAGGAGGAGGGAGCCCCTGTTCTCTTCCCCATCCCCCTCTTGACTGATGCTGCGGGGAGAGGTGCGGGAATGGGGGGGAAGCACTGCTAGGAGCTGTTATATTTTCCAAAATAACAGGCTTTAATGCTAGTTTGAAATAAAATCAGAAATGGCATTCTGTTCCCAATGTTGCTCCTAAACTGATTGTCTGATTGCTGGGTGATCCAGTGTAGCAAGCACTGCATCATAATAGCACATGGACCATTTTAAAAAGTAAAAAAACCCCGACATCTCTCTATATTTAGAAGCCATTCAACTGGCTAAAATAACTCAAATCTTGGGCAACAAAGTAGATTATGCTTGGTCAAATATTTTAAATCCGTTGTGCAAACCTTTAATGCTGCAAGAAGTTATATGGTGTACACGTAAAGTATGCCCAAGAAGTGTATACGATAATATACTATTAATGAATCTTCTATCCAGATGGGACAAATATAGATCCAAATTACTACCTATAACGTCCAGATTCTCTACTATTCATTCTCACTTGTGGTCTTGCAAAGCTACTCAAAAGTCTCAGTTTAATAAGCACTTGATCCTAGATAATATAAGACTGGTGGACATTGCCTCCCATAATGGCTTAGTAACAAAGCAAATTCTAGAGACCCGCTTACAAAACCCAATTTCTTGGTTTTTATATCTACAACTACAGCATCTAGCCAATCAAATAAATCTAACAAAAAATATGCAAAGCCAAGAAACTCATCTTGAAGTAATTTTGAATAACGAGACCAAGAGAAAAGGTATCATATCTAAGATCTATAGGATAATTCTAGAATTGTCAAAACCAAAGTTTTATTCTTACCAGGAGAGCTGGCAGCATGATTTAGCCAAGATCAATGGAAAAGTATACAGTCCTCCAAATATATGACCTCCCAAGTAATTCGTACCAAGCTTCAAACTTTCAAGATATTAACTCACTGGTATCTCACACCTCAAAAGTTATTCAAGATACACTCGAATAGCTCACCTACCTGTTGGAGAAGATGTGATGAGATCAGCACTTTTGCGCATTGCTGGTGGCAGTGTCCAAAGGTTATGGGATTCTGGAAGGAAATACTCAACCAAATAAAGGATATTACAGGATACGATCTCCAATTTAACCCACAGTTTATTTTTCTTGACTTATGGCAAAACTCAAATATTCCATCAGTCAGACATGAATTGATTGGCAGCTTATTGGTTGTGGCCTAAACGTTACTGGCAGCAAGATGGAATCATAAAACTCTTCCATCTTTAGAGCAATGGAACATAAAAGTTTGGGACCAGTTCATTTTAGAGAAAATAACATTTAATATACATACGAAAATCAACCATTCTTTTACTTCATCCTTTTTTGATAAATGGTGGCTCTTCCTCGAATTTATCACTAGTAAGGATATCTCTCCTTCAAATCATTTATATCGGATGGTTTTGGAAAGTTAACTCTTCTGGTGTTTATCATAGTTAGTACAAGTTTGAAAACCTTGTAACTTAATGCTTTAGCTGTTATTTTATAATATTATTGTTATTGTTTCTCTTGTTCATTCTTTTTCTGTATTGGTGGTTATAAGTTTCTTAATAAAATTAATTTTAAAAAAAAGTTTTTAAAAAAGGGGAGGAGGACTTATACTTGCACATGTGAGCCAGATGCTTGTGTGGGTGGGGTAATGGCAAGAGGAGGGGATTTGTGGGAGGGCACTTCAAAAACGCAAAAAAGCCTCCAGATGCATTGATGCTGCGGAAAAAGCAGCATCAAAAATAAAAACGGAACAAAACAAGTTTCACAAAAAACGCTCAAAACCCGGAATCATGACGACCTGCTCGCACATGGGGAACGAAGACATATGTAATGAGTGAGATAACCTGCCAAAGTTCTGTTAGCAGGCGGTCTCATTAAGGACGTGTGGAAGCGACCCATGTCAGAAACTAGAATTTTTAAATCAAAATAGCATTTTCATGAAATTCTAACATTAAATTACCTTAAATACTATCCAAAGCTTTCCCAGCTTTGGTACCTTTCAGCAAGCAGCAGCATCAGAAATGCTAATTCAACCTATTCCATGCCTCTGCCCATAAACCACACAAACTTACTGCCTCAAAGATACAGCTGCCATCTGGTGCTAGAGAAATTCTTGGAGATTTGGTGGGGGGAGCCTGGGAAAGAGGAGTTTGGGGAGGGGATGGAGCTCAGTGGGGATGCCATTCCATAGAGTCTACCAGCTGAACTGCCATTTCCTCCAAAGGAACTGACCTCTGTAGTCTGAAGATCACTTGTAATTCCAGGAGAACTCTGGGCACAATTTCTAACCTAACTTGGAACTACAGTTACCTGGTATTTGCTCCCCTCCCAGTGTTTGGCTGGAACAAATGGGTGTTTTGCATGGAAGATGCTCCCCAGCTGTCCGTCTTGCACACATGAAGAGCAGCCCCTTTTGGCTTTCCTCTCATCAAGTGCTGGGCCAATCTGTGTTCTGCAAGGACTATTGTGAGGGTAGAATAGGAGAGAGGAGCTGTCCTGAGCTTCTCGGAGGATGGGTGGAATGAAAAATGTGATGGAAAATGGCAGGACACACAGGGAAGAAAGGAATGCCAGACTAGTCACAGCTATCAGCCAATTCCACAGCCCTATGGGGAGGAGATAAGCCTGGTTCTATTTGTGAACCCCCAAATAACTAGATGAATACAGCAGTCAAAGCCCTGCAAAGGGATAAAAATAAAATAAAAACCTTTTTATATAGCTTACCAATGTAATCCCAAAGGTCTGGCAATATACAGCCATTTATGTTGTTAAGTGGCAGAAATGTTGAAGCTTGACCATAAAAAGCAAGGAGGGGCTACAAGCTATAAAACTACAAGAAGTATTTTTATACTGCTTAGGATTAAGAGTTATCCAGAAATGTCAGAGCTTGTTTCTGTTTTAAGTGTTTTTCCCAAGGTTAAAACAGGAATGAATTTTTTCTTCCTTTGAAAGACATGGTGGCCCTATTTTCCCTTGTAGTAGTCTTGTCAGAATTAGTATGGCTGAACTGTTCAGAAAAAAATGAGAACTTTGAATAAACAAAAACTGTAGCACTCTTTTCTGCAGCATTTGCTGATGAAATTGTGTGGGCTTTAAAGTTAGCATTGAATATAAAGATGACTCCTAGATATTGAAATTTTTTAACCTGATCTATAGTATTCCCATTTATTTCCCAGTTAGTTTTTTTAAATTGTCCACTAAAACACAATTTTAGATTTCGAGTAATTAATTGTCAGAAGCTCAGTATCGCATTGATCACTAAATTTTTTCATGGCACTTCTTCAGAAGAGAAGGCGCAGGCTTTATACCTGCAGTCCTGAAACTATTCCAAACAAAATCCTTAGCACAGCTCTTATATGGATCACAAATGGGACTGCTAATGTTAAGATCTTAGAAATGGTCCAATCTAAATTTCTTAGATCGCTATTTAATGTACCTAGATGTACTCCTAATGTCATTCTTAGGCAAGAAGCTGGCTTGGCCAGACTTGAACTAAAAATCTGGGAACATGTCATCTATTATTGGCTAAGAATTCATCTTGAGCCAAAGGGCTTAATTCCCTTGTTGCTAGCTTCTGAACCTTACCCTTTATGGTGCTCAAAGGTAGCTGATAAAATTAAACTGATTGGCTTGGACCCAGTAGCTCTGTTTGATACGGGACTCAACAAAGCAAAAGCTTTAATAACCCAAACATTAATTAATATAGTGTCCCAAAATGATGAGGCAATACTCCCTCTAAGTTATAAGAGCCTTAAAAAAGGACTGAGTTACACCACATCCCCATATCTTTCAGATTTTACAAATGAAAGATGTAGACGGGCCTTCTCTAGAGCACCATTTGATGCATTCCCCTCTGCAGTTTTGTATGGGGGATTCTCTCACCTGCCTTTGCAGCAGCGTTGTTGTCCCTGATCAAATAAAATGGTTGAAAATATCACACACAAACTTTTGCACTGCGAATTCTGTCAAGAAGATAGGATACAATTAATTATTCCACTACTTTATAGATTCAAACCATTACAGTATTACATGGATTTAGTCCTGAAACCCTTCGGGCATATCTTTTAGAGGATAGTCAGAGAACTGTATCTTATGCAGTTGCAAAATTCTGTGTGATAGTACTCAGGAAGCGGAATCACTTAACGAAGGAAATGCCAATTGCTGGGAAGTGAATTAATGCAGTGAGTTTTATAATGATATAATTAATTAATTGATTGATTGATTGATTAATCATCTTTTATGTATTTGTCCATTTTAAGTATTTAAAAACCATTCTTTTTTATCTGTACTTAACTTGGCTGGTCTTGCGACTGTAATAAATGATTGATTGAAAAAAACTCCAGCTTTATCATGTTCATCCACCAAAAATGATATGACCAAGTGGGACACGGTTAGTGGCATGGCTGGTGATGTCACTCAGTTACTTTCTCCAATAATGAACCAGTGGAGGCTCTTCCAACCATTTGGTTCGTGGCAAACTACAGGGGACGGTAACTTTTGCTTGCCATTCAACCACAGTTTCTCAGCAATGTCAGTACAGACTGGTATCCAACATAGCTTAAAATAAAACATATATTGCATAAATTAGGTCATCTTGTTACAGTTTTTAGATGATGATCACTTCCTGAGTTTGATTTCCTGTCTTCAGTGCCTCCCAAATAAATGTCTTTGGAAAGAGTAAAAGGGATTTAGTTGTCAGAAATATAAGCCTAAAAATGCTGTAGGTAAAGCTTGGTCTGGTTATTATTTTAATATGAGCAGGCCTACATAGATTGAGAGTTAAATTCAAAACAGACTTCAAGATGTAAACTGATTCAAAAAGACCACCCTCTGGATGACCAAACAGGGCAAAGATCACAGAGGCTAAGCTTGGAGACTAAAAAAATACCCCTATGAAAGGGATAGAGGAATTCTGAGAATGTTGTTATTGAATAAATTGAGGCAATCATTTCTCTCAACCCACATGACTGGTTCTATAAAACAATGGACACATTTTCTCTGGGTGATCATGCACTTAGGTTTGTGACCACATGGATAAACCTTCATGCAAAATGGCTACTTACACTGTCTTCTTAACACAGCTGTTGCTGCAGTTGACCATGCATGAACAGTTAGTTTGAAATCACAGTTCTCCCATTAGGTTGCATTTGTGATCAAACATATGCACATTTTCTGTTATGCCTTGTGGATTTGCCTCACTGATCTTGACAGGGGAACTGCCACTGTAGTACACTGTGTCGTTTAAATTATGTATTCAATAAATTCACTGAAGCTCAACACTAGATGTGTGTTTAGTACTTGAAGCTTCAGGTTTCCACATAGCTATGCCAAATGTGTGTCTGTTTTGATTTGATCTCAAAGTCTGTGATGTTGCAGAGAAAAACAGCAATGAGTACTGTGACACTTCAAAGAGAAACATATTGATTGAGGCATAGGCTTTTGCTGGCTACTAGTGCTCACTTCAGCACATGCATGCAAATAGTACCTGAAGGTGACAGATACACGCACAGAATTATTGAGAAAAAAATTGATGTTTGTAAATAACGAATCCAAAAGGCCATGAAAAGATGATGAATAAAAGCTCCAGTCCCAAGAAGCTTATGCCACAATCATTTTTAGTCTGTAAGATGCCATGAGACATTTGTTTCCTCCTCCAACAACCTAAACTGGCAACCTATCTGAAATTGTTAAACAGCATCAATTATTCCCATCTTTATACATCATTAACCTCATTCTGGAACTGGAACTACCATAATTATAGGTCTAATCCACCTTCCCTCTCGCTCAAATAAGCGTAAGACCTGGAGACTAGTTTACACTGGTATTCTTCATTGCTCAGCAGTAAACTAGTGTCCATAATGTTCAGTTCCTTTTGCCAAGATTTCATTGTGATATTCCACTGATATGTCTGGTTTGCTTCAGGGTTGCTTGTCACAACTACATTTCCCATCATACTTTGCCTTTATGGATTTTTAATACAAGATTATGGAATTTGTAAATTTAAAATGGAAAGTAATTTAAAATAACCCAGATGGAAAGCATTTGATAATTGAAAGAACCTAAGCAGTCTTCTTTACTCTTATAAATGGGATTCCAACCCCCACCCTCCAAGCTGTGGGTCAGGATCCTTCTCTGTAGTCGGTTCTTCTCAGTAGTCAAAAATCTATTACAGAAATGAACCACTGGAACAACCATGAGTCGTTTCCCCACGTCTTGAAAATAGCACCCCTCTCACGGAACGCTAGTGGCTTTGCCGCATGATTTCTAACATCATTGTTTGCAAAACAGATGCAGGCAGTTATGATTCCATTTTCATGGCACTACGAAAATGGAATTATAACTGCCTGCATCCATTTTGGAAATGGTGACACAAGAAATGGTGTAGAAAAGCCGCCAGTGTTCTGTGAGTGGGGCTCTATTTTTAAGACTTGGAGAAACAGCCATGGTTTTACTTAATTGTGTTTTTAATGGTGAAAATAGGTGTGCACACTTCTTGGTTATTATCGGACACAAATCTGAACCAAACATCTTCTTTTAAATGTATGATATTTCACATTCATTTTTCAAAAGTTTCAAAATCTCCAGAAACTTTTGATTATATTGGTGCTGCCAAGTAGTCTGCTTTACAAGGTTGTATGAGGCAACAGAAAGAAAGTAGGAGGTGGAGCAAAGGGAGACAATGTTTCTGGCTGTGGGTAACTGACAGGAGTGTCTTCCAACTAGAAACATCAGCAGATGGTCATGCCAAAGAGGATCATAATAGGAACTCTGCTGTACTTAAGTGTTTTCATGCTATTTCAACAAGCTAAGTCCTGGCCACCATCTATTAGCCTTTCTGAAGAAAAAGACAGGCAACCTCCCACTCACATGAAAAGAAAGCTGTTAGATTTAAATAAACCCATAATGCAGGCAAGTAGAATTTAATGCAGCCCCTTCCCTCGTTTCATGCTTCAAGCAGCCCTGCCCCAAGCTAGGCCCAAATGCTGTAAGCCAGCCATACTAGGTGAAAAATTATGAAATTAACCAAGCACAGCAAGATAAATCAGAGGGGTTATTTCCCCCTCCATGTTCACATACTCTTTTTATGTTTAAAACATAGGCCTCTTATCACTCTACCTGAGAATCTTAGGGTAAAAGGGAAAAACACACACTGATTCATGCCTCCCTGTGTCTGTTGTGCAACTGAGAGGGTGGAGTTTTGATTTTTGCCAATAAACTGAAAATGTTTTCTCACATCTGCCTATAATTTGGTAGGATTGGTCTCTTAATGAATGGCTGAATCCCAGCTATTTTCATCACAATTGGCTGAAAGAGAAAAAAGTTACAGACAGAAATATGTTCTCCATTGGAAATGATACCAGATCTAAACTAACGAATACCTTTAAGTAGTGATTGTAGAGAATCTGAATCGTGTTTTTTGGTTTTGCAACTGAAACAAAGAGAAAAAAGGTTCTGTTCCCATCATAATTAAATAATTCTTCACAGTTGTTAGCCTTTGTTTCCCTTGTTATCAGTACCACTTTTAATTTGGGAAAGAGTATTAAGACAATTTGAAGAAAGAAATCTTGTTCATACTTCTGCTTTTTTATTAGGTGTTAGATTCTTTTTGGCTTTAATTGCTCAAGAGTATATTCAGAGACTGAAACTTCATGCGTTATCTGATACATCGTATACTAGAAACATCTGTTTGAAATGCTGTCATAAAAATGCCAGGCCATGAACTAATTATGTGACTCAGATGCTAATATGTTTTATAGTTTGGTGGCCTTTAAATTGTCTGTTTCTGGCTAGGATTGCAATAGTAGAAAAATATGATGGAACAAATTAAATGAGGAATCCCTTCCTTGTATTTTCATACAACCATTACAATCAATAAGAATTAAGCTTTGTCTGGTGGTAGGCAAAATGTTTGCAGCTGTCTCTACAATCATAACTTTTCCAAATATGTACAAAAATACAAGGGAAGCTACACTCAGAACAGTTTACTAACATCAGGGGCGGAGCGTCAATGGAGGCAAGTCGGGCAACTGCGTCGGGCACTGAGGCGCTGGAGGGGGTGCCAGGGTGGGTGTGCGCACGCTGTGGAGCAACTGAGTGGGAGGGCTGGGAGGACACACGCTGCATGCACACCAAGCATTCCCCCCTATTTCCTGCCTGTTGCCTCACAAATGGGAAAGGAGCGGAAGAAAAGTGATGTTTCTTTTGGGGGACTGGGGGGGAGGATGAGATGGAATAATGACAGAAGAAAGTAAAGGGGAAGGGAAAGGAGAAAGCGGGAAGGACCTAGAGAATCTTTCTCCCTCCTCCTCCTCCTCTCTCTCTCTCTCTCTCTCTCAATTTAAGCCTTGGGCAAAGCTTCCACATGGAGCAAGGAAGACAGACTCTAGCTGGCTGGGGAGCAGCGAGCGCTCGTCTGACCTTTTCTCCCCCTTGCTCCCTCCTTTCTTTTTTGCTCCCCCCCCCCACCATATACTAAAAGGAATGACAGGAGTATTGCCCATTGGAAATAATAGGAGAGGCTTGAAGGCCCATTGGAGATAATGGGAGCCAGGGATGCCAATTTACTTGCCTGGGCTCCATTGAAATGCATCACAACACAAAAAAGTTGCAAAGAAAATGTGGAATGGATTTTCCATAAAGGTCTCTGGGACCAGATAGAATACTCTGGGAGTGGAATGACAGCCCCCAGAGTGCAATGACTGTCCCTAGCTGTAGAGTTTGTGCTCCGGGACCAGAAGGACAGGCTTCAGAGTGGAAGGACAGTCCGTGGAATAGGTTCAGTGCTCTGGGACTGGAAGGACAACCCCCAGAGTGCAGTGCAATGACAGCCCCTGGGAGTAGAAGAAGCGTTCTGGGACTGGAATGACAACTCCCAGAGTGCAATGTCAGCCCCTCGGAGCAGAATCTCTGTTTTGGGAAGGAATGACAGGTTGCACAGTGGAATGACAGCCCCTGGTAGTAGTAGAAGCATTCTTGGAGTGGAATTACAGGCACCACAATGGAATGACAGTTCCTGGGAGTAGCAGAAGTGTTCTTGGATTGGAATGACAGCCCCAGAGTGAAATGACAGCCTCTAGGAACAGAACCTGTGCTCAGAGACTGGAATGACAAGAGTGGAACGACTGTTTTTAGGAATAGGGTCAGGGCTCTGGGACTGGAATGACACCCCCTGTCATTCCACATCCACTGCCATTCCAGTCCCAGACCACTGATTCTTCTCCCAGGGACTGTCATTCCCAGTCTGGGGCCTGTGTTGATAGATCAAGATGGGTAGCCATGTTTATCTGTAGCAGTAGAAAAAAGCAAGAGTCCAGTAGCACGTATAAGACTAACAAAATTTGTGGTAGCGTATGAGCTTTCATGAGCCACAGCTCACTTCTTCACCACTGGACTCTTGCTCTTTTTTGTGTTGTAATGCATTTCCATGGACCCCATGCAAGTAAATTGGCATTCCTGGCTCCCGTTTTCTCCAAGGGACCTTCAAGCCTCTCCCATTATTTCCACTGGGCAATCCTGTCATTCCTTTTAGTACACCCCTTTCCCCCTCCCTTGGCTGGCATCAATTCTACTTCTCACCTTTCCTCAGGCTTTTTTTTTGGGGGGGGGGTGCTGCTTTTGGTGGAAAGAGTGCCTGGTTGTGTGTGCACTGCTGCAGAGGAAGGAGGAAGTGAGGTGAGACACACACAATTCCCCTTCAGTCCCTGTGCGACAAGTAGGAGCAAATCACTGTTGTTGGGTTAAAGTTGTTGTTTTAAATTCTATTACTTTCCTTCCCTGCTCCCCCCTTCAATCCAGCAGAGCAGCGCCCTGCACTGTGCTCCTTCTTTATCACCTTCCTTCTCTCATCCCCTAGTTTCCATATATCACCCCCACCTTCCCCCTTCCCCCCAATAGTTTATTTCAATATTTATACACCATATGCTTAGCTGTCAGCTGCTGCTCACTCCAAACCCAAGGGTGGGGTGGGGGGGAGAAGGATGAGCATGGAGGGTAGTTCCCAAAAGGGATCTCTGACAAAGGTGATCAATATTTTAGGCTTGGAGAGGGTCAGAGAGAAAGAGAAGGCTTTAGCTCAGTCTCCCCCTTCCAAACATCTTTCTCCTCCAAGCAGGCCCTGTAAGAGAAGCCCTCCTTCTACTGCCAAAAGTCTCTGGGTTCAGAGAGAGGTGGGAAGAAAGAGAGGGAAACTTTTTTTTTACACACACACAAAAGGAGGTGTGCTCAAAACTTCAATGCAAGTCACTGTTTCTGCTCAAAAAATAGATTTTTGGCTCACAATAAGAAAAACAAAGACTGTTGTTATTTATTCTCACACTTATTTAAAAAATTAAAATTTAAAATCTAAATTAAGAAATAAAAAATTAAATTAAAAATGTACAAAGTTTCAAGTTTTGTGCTTTTCATTTTTCCTACATTTCTTCTGTTTTTTAAAATTGGTTAGTGGGGGTGGGGGGTGGGGGGTGGGGCGCAAGTAGATATCTCACCTCAGGCGCCAGAAACCCTGGCACCGGCCCTGACTCACATTGTACTTAAATCCAGGATATTTATAATGCAAAAGTGATGACCAGTTGATTGCTGACCATTCATGGGTTTTCAGTAAATGCACAGAAAGGAATCTACAGGAAAATCTTGAGCAGAGTTAAGTCCACTGACTTCAATGGAATTTAAAAAGTATAACTGCTTAGGATGGTTGAGCTAGTTTCCCCATCTAGCATGGTAGTAATTTATTAAGACAATCTTATAAAGATTTCTCTCTCCAAAGGCAAGTTACAGCTATATTTCCAGCCTTCTAACATGTTCACTAGCTATTCTAGAAAACCAGCAATGGTTTTACATAGTTATTTCCAACAGAAAAATTCCTAAGGTTTTCTCCTGGATCTAGGATTGCAAAATTACTATTCAATGACTGGCAGCAAAGTAAATTTCCTTCTGAGCGGGAGTTCTTCTAGTTTCATGACTGCCAGCTCTCTCAATCGAAGGTGTACTCACATGCAAAATCCATATGTGTGTCCTATTCACACAGTATGATGATGATCACACGTATCAAATTCCTCAGACAATGGAACTGACAGGCTCCCATTTTAAATGAGCCAGTTTGGTTTAGTGGTTAAGAGTGCAGGACTCTAATCTGGAGAGCCGGGTTTGATTCCCCACTCCTCCGCTTGAAGCCAGCTGGGTGACCTTGGGTCGGTCACAGCTCTCTGGAGCTCTCTCAGCCCCACCCACCTCACAGGGAGTTGTGGGGATAATAATAACATACTTTGTAAACCGCTCTGAGTGGGCATTAAGTTGTCCTGAAAGGCAGTATATAAATCAAATGTTGTTGTTGTTGTTATTATGAACAGAACATCAATGTAATATCTTCAGAAGGCTTCTGTGGTGTGTACATGTGTGCATTAGATATCTGTCTTGTGTGAACTTCTCAAGCTGGATTCAGAGGTGTCTTCCACATGGTCTATCTGCCTTGAGTTCAATGATTTTGGGAAGCATTTTCCCTGCTTCTCCACAGCATTGTGGTGCATTTGTGCACCTCCAAAGTTCCCCTGGCTTCCCCCCAAACTATCTCAAACGTTCTTTCCTCTGAAGCTTTGAGAAAGATTATAGTAAAGCCTGAATGGCTGCTGTGTGAGTGGGAAAATTTGGATTTTCTGGCTCACATGGCAGCAATTTTCCCTGTGGCAGCCATTTCCTCCCCTTGCCACTGGGGGGGGGGGGTGTTATTTAAAAGTAAGTCTCAAGCCCCTTCCGTTGTGGCAAAGTGAGGCATATATTCTCAAGGGAAGGGGCAAGAGACTTCCTTTTTAAAAAATAAAAGCTGGGAACTCAAAGAACCTGATATACCTATTGTTGAAATGCCATACTGCTATAGTGATATTTTTGTGCTCATTTGGGGCCAGGGAGGGAAGCGTGTCGACTTCTGTGGGACTGATTAAGTAAACTGTGGGGAAACCTGCCAAGTGGAAGCCCTGTTGCTGCTATGCTCAATCTGCAGCCTCACCAGCAATGTGAAAAACATGAAATCTTGTCTTTCTATATGGAAGACATCAGCGTCATACAAAATAAGTAAGGTAGGAGAGAAACCTTTTCACTTCTGTCCCTCATCCTTGTCCTAGCAAGAGCTACTGTCTTAGGTTTTAATACACATCTAGTAATTTATATTAACAAATATTAGACTTAGACTGTCACACTCTATTTTTAAATATCTTTTTGACAAAGTGATGGAGCATAAACGCAAAATTGGAGCAGAGTAGGGATTTGACAGAATAATCAGAGAAAGTTTACTGAGAGGAACCAAAGTATAAGCAAGCATTCAGATTAATAGTCAAGTACACTGCTGTATCAAAATACAAATGAACTCCCAAATACCTGTACCCCAGTCCCAATACCCATGAAGTGCTTGTCTACAAGGTGTAACACGTATCTCAGAGGATGGAGAGTTAAAGGGGCGAGAAGGGAAAAGATAATGGCAACAAGGACAATAGATATTACTTGGAGGATAGATTAGTGTAACTCTAGAATAGACATGGGCATGAACTGCAAAAAAAATCGAATCGTGCAGTTTGTGGTCCACGGTATTTTCACGAACCAGGAACTATGATTTTCCACGAACTGGGGCAAGTTCATGAACCAGTTTGTGGTTCATGGTTCGTAGTTTGTTGAGTTTAAATGCACCTTTCTGGCTGCTTAACGGTGGCAGGGAAAGAGGCATTTAAACTCCCGGATCAGCTGCTTGTCGGGGAGATCCCCAACAAGCAGCTGATCATTTAAACAGGGGCTGTTTAAATGGCCACTCTCAGCAGCAGGGAAATGGCCATTTAAACTGTGGGTGGGGCTTGGCTGGCCACTAGGAGTTCCCAACCGGCCAGCCAAGCCCCACAGTTTAAATGGCCATTTCCATGCCACTCCAAGTGGCGGGGAAATGGCCATTTAAACAGCGGGGCTTGGCTGGCTGGCTGGGAAATCTTAGTGGCCAGCCAAGCCTCACCCACAGTTTAAATGGCCATTTCCCCACCACTCCAAGTGGAAGGGAAATGGCCATTTAAACAGTGGGGCTTGGCTGGCCGGCCGGCCGAGAACTCCTAGTGGCCAGCCAAGCCCCACCCACAGTTTAAATGACCATTTCCCTGCTGCTGAGAGCTGCCATTTAAACAGCCCCTGTTTAAATGATCAGCTGCTTGTCAGGGATCTCCCCGACAAGCAACTGATCCGGGAGTTTAAATGCCTCTTTCCCTGGTTGATGAGTGCAGCTCCACTTGCACTCTCTCTCTAATAATTGGTTGATGACTGAGAGTGTGGGCTGAGTGAACTGCAGTTTTTAGTTACTGAGCAGAGAGAAAATAGTCAGTCTTGGCAAAGTAGGCAAGCTGTGTGCAGCCTGAGGATGTCTATGCATTAATGAGCGAAATGTTCAGTCGGGGCAAAGCAGGCAACCTGTGTGGAAGCCTGAGGGGATTCACATCTTAATTCATTAAGGCAACCTGTGTGGAAGCCTGAACTGTGTGTGTCTGTAAGAGAATGTTCATTCTGCTTTCTGGTTTTGATAGGCAAACTGTGTGCGCGCCTGAGAGAAAGTCTATGTGTATTTGAGTGAGAGTTTAATTTATCTAAAGCGGGCAAACTGTGTGTGCCTGAGAGGGAAAGTTTAGAAATATCCGTGTGACTGAGCCTATGTGAGGAAACTTTAAGAACTGAGAACTATCTTTGAAACCAACATACTTAAGTTCTAGAATGAAACCGATATGCTTCTTGAAAAATTATATATATTGTAGAGATTTTGTCTCAATGTGCAAAATGCAGCAGAACCTCCAAAAAATACTAAACTTTTTTTTCCCCCTCTGCTAGTCCGCTATAATTTGCGGTAAGAGTATGTCAAAGCTGAAATGTTTAACAGGTAATTTGCTTCAGGATATGCCATTATGAAAGTATCTATCTATTACATTTTTATCCTATCTTTTTCCAAGGTGCTCAGAGCAGTATTTGTGATTCTTTCCTGCTCCTATTTTTTCCCTCACAACAACCCTATAAAATAGGTTAGGTGGAGGTGAGCAGCTCCTCCAAGATCAGCTGTTTAACTTCATGGATCAGTGGGGATTTGTAGGTAGGTCCCCCACTTCCAATCCAACTTTCTTTACATTACCCTAAACTCTCAATTGTAATGAAAGGCTGTCCTTAAATCCTTTCTCTCTGTTGAACTTTGATTTTGGCTTCTTCTGGATGTATGCTGGTCTCTCAAAAATGTATTTCTATATATATGCTTTTCAATAAATTCTTGAGGTGTGATGGTTCATAAATAATTATTGTCCTCATGATTTGGGAATGCCCTGCTAGGAAGTCATTTGGGAAATAATTGATTTATGCTCTCAAAATTAGAAGTCTCATTCCATCACCTTGTTCTAGGGTTTTACACTATGGTAGTTTTTGCACTTCACATTTCCAAATATAATGTGCCAGTATGATTTAACCTAGACAAGGAGGAAACATCTGTAAAACTAAATGGGACAGTTTCACCTGGCTGATAGCCAGAATTTGTGTGGTGAGCATGTCTAAATGGGAACAGCCAGGACTTAAATACAGGTGACCTATTATGTTTTCAGCTATTAATTGTATTAGGTATTAATAAAAAAAATTATAACGTGAAAAGAAATACCTAGTGTTTATCACTTAGCACAATAGTTTTGCTGGTTTACTTCTTAATAAGGGTTTGAGTAAAATACTGCCAGTGTATGATGTTTCTTATATCTCCACAAATAAAATTTCCTGGAATCTCCCTGCCCATGCCTGGCCACATTTATGGCTACACTGGTAAGTTTCACACTTTTCTATTAACTTTGCTGTGATTTTTAAGTTCAGAACAGCCACAGTGGCTGTTTCCACACAGCTTACCTTATTCTGAAAAATAGCGAAATCTCGCGCAAAATCTTGCGAGAAGACACAGTTATCACGTCTTCTCGCGCGATAACAGCACCTTCTCTCGAGATTTCGCATGAGATTTCATTATTTTGCAGAATAAGGTAAGCCATGTGGAAACAGCCAGTGTTATAGACTTTCAGCACTTCTGCCTGTCCTTGTGCATCACCTAGCTCTTCCCTCTGTACGTATTATAGTGTCCAGAAACTACTTACATGTCTTGTGCAAACAGAAAAGTGCATGGAATTACAATGTCAGACATAGTGCAAGTGGCTGTCATGGTGTTTTTCTTGCATTTCTGCTTATGAAAGATCTCTAGCATAAGTGGAAATTTTTCCCTGGATCTGGCCCCAAATATTTTTCTTATAACATTATCCAAAGGAGAAATTGCAGCACTGAACTTCACAAGCAATATAGTGCCAGGACAATTATAGCAACTAATCTGTGCCAGGACAATTATTGCAACTATCTACTTCTTTTGATTCTACCAGCTTTCCCCACAGGGCTCTCTAACGTCTGATACCCCATTGGGTTCAACTGGAGGCTCTCAGGGTCACCTTGAGTAAACTTAACATAAAGAAGGCTGAGAACAAGTTATGACATGCAGGCAGGGCTGGCTCCAGCATCACCGGCACCTGAAGCAGCTTAATGCTGCCTCTGTCCACATGCACCAGACTGCATGACGATGTCACTGTGTGTGACCTCATTACGCAGGGGCTGTCGTGCGCACGGGGGGCCTTCCAGCCCTTCCATTCAGTTGCTCTGTGGGTCAGGTGCAGCCAGCCGCCCTGGCCGCTGGCTGCACCTGGCCTGCAAAGCAACGGAATGGGAGGCTGCCCGCTCAGCTGCCCCATGCTGCAGCTGCCAGCACGTGTTCCTGGCCGATGGCAGCAGCAGCAGTGGCAGCTCTGTGGTGCGCACCCCTTCCCCCGGGCCGGCGCCCCTCCAGTACCTTAGTGCCCTGAGGCGGCAGCCTCACCAGCCTTAATGGGCAGGCCAGCCCTGCATGCAGGATGTAACTTGCAAAGCTTAATCTTCCCACTGGAATACATAATGTTGTACTTCCATTTCTAACATTAGAGCACTGCTCAACTGTTTCATATCAGTTTGAAGTCATGTGCATGGTTATTGCTTTAGTCTTTGACAGCTTCAAGTATTTAATATACATAACGGAACAAAACTCTTGAACAAGTAGATCATATATTCCATATTTCACATGAAGGTAGAGACTTGCAGCAGTTAGTGGTCAAAACATAAGATTAAGCCTGTATCCAAACTGCTTTTACCATGTTCCTTCCTTTCTTCATGCTATAATCCTCCTGCTGTAATCCCCCTGCCAGGCAGTGACAGCTTTCTAGCACATAATATTTTGTATGCAGAGAGCCCCATATTCCAACCCTGATTGGAAGGATCACAAGAGTGGTCTTCATCTGAGGCTTTGCAAAACCAAAGAAATTCAGCACAGACAGTGCTGAGATGATAAGGAACGAATAAGGAACTTTCATATGTCCTTACCATAACTCTTTGTATGAGAGGTAGACAAAATGAGTGAGCATTCCGATGAGGAATTCACACAAATAAATGGAAAGTCCAAAAATGCAAACTCTACCACACATACCCCCAAACCCATTATCCAGAAAAGTATATGTTTCAGCACATTTTCTCGCTTTATCATTGACACTATAGTACCCAGCCTCATCATTTTACAGTTATCATCACCTCAGATAGAAAAACAATTAGTGAGGCAAATATATCACATCAGTCAGTTATTATAAAAATGCCAGAAGTGAACATCTTGTTCAGAACTGTTTCCCCTTACACTGCCCTTCTTCAGCACATTGTGTGCTCACAGTAAAATAACAGACAAAAAGGACACATGTTGAGGGCCAGGGTCTGCTAGTAGAGTCTGGATATTTATTTTATTTTAGGAATGATCATAAAAAGGAAAAACCGAATTGTTTTTTCCACTCTGACTTTAAATGTGTGCTCTTTTGGAATGTTTCTAGAAAAAGTGAAAGCAACCAGTGCCAGTCCTTTCCATTCTCCTTTACCATAGCCTTGCAAAATCAAACCAGCACATCCATCTCTGTCTTTCCAATGAAAATTCTGTAAGAACCACCATTTTGTCTTTTATGTTCATTTTCCATAAAACATTTGAAACAAGACCTCACAGCGCAGTGTGGCTCAGGGGTTCAGCCTTGCTGCCCTATGTCATACATGAAGCATAGTTAAGCGACAAATATAGAAATGTAAATTATGAAATGTAACCTATATATAGGAGGATGGGAAGTTTCATACAGAATAAGCCCTATGTTCCATTCCATTCAGCATGCTTTCATCAACAGTAACAATCGTATACATCAATGCCTCAGAAAAGATGGAGGGAATTCTGTTCATTGCATTAAAAAGATGTTGAGTGATCTGTTCTATGAATTCTCATGCAGATGCTAAGGATAACCACAAATTTAATGAGTTGGGTCCAACAAGCTTTCTCTTGTGAAGGGGGATTTTTCCCAGGCTTACTCTTCCCTCAGCAGTCCTTGTGACCTCTGAAAATCATCTGCAGAGAGCATGGGGAAAATAAACAAATAAAACATACTATGGGGGGGTCAGTAAGGAGGGTGATTCGAGTGAAATCACTCACTTCCCTTCTGTATGAGCAGAAGAGTCATAGGATCCAACCCTTGATCATTTCCAAATTTGGTAACATTAAATATTATAGTTCTAGGGTAATATTTGCACTGAATAGTTGTATCATAGGCAGAGTTACACTCATCCTAGACAATTCTATAGTAGAGATTGGCATGAACCTGAATATGAACCCCAAAATCCCACAAACCAGCCTGGTTCGTGGTTTGCAAACCAGTGGTTCAGGGAAGCTCATTTCCACAAACTGGTCTACTGGTTCATTTGGTTTGTTTTAAAACAGCGATGCCCCTTTCTGTGTTGCTGCAAAGCGGGGAGATCCCCGACAAGCAGCTGATCATTTAAACAGCGAGCGGTGGGGAAATGGCCATTTAAACTGCGAGTGGGGCTTGGCTAGCCAGCTGGGAACATGGCTACTGGCTGGCTAGCCAAGCCCCACCCCACACTCTTTAAATGGGGCTGCTTGGAGTAGCAGGGAAATGGCCATTTAAACTATGGGCGAGGCTTGGCTGGCCGCCAGGAGTTCCCGGCCAGCCAGCCAAGCCCCACTGTTTAAATGGCCATTTCCCTTCCAATTGGAGTGGTGGGGAAATGGCCATTTAAACTGTGGGTGAGGCTTGGCTGGCCACTAGGATTTCCCAGCCGGCCAGCCAAGCCCCGCTGTTTAAATGGCCATTTCCCCGCCACTCGGAGTGGCATGGAAATGGCCATTTAAACTGTGGGGCTTGGCTGGCTGGCTGGGAACTCCTAGTGGCCAGCCAAGCCCCACCCACAGTTTAAATGGCCATTTCCCTGCTGCTGAGAGCGGCCATTTAAGCAGCCCCTGTTTAAATGATCAGCTGCTTGTCAGGGATCTCCCTGACAAGCAGCTGATCCGGGAGTTTAAATGCCTCTTTCCCTGCCACTGTTAAGCAGCCAGAAAGGTGCATTTAAACTCAACAAACTACGAACCATGAACCACAAACTGGTTCATGAACTTGCCTCAGTTCGTGGGAGTTCATAGTTCCTGGTTCGTGAAAATACCATGAACCACAAACTGCACGGTTCGATTTTTTTGCAGTTCATGCTCATGTCTATTCTAGAGTTACACTAATCTATCCTCCGGGTAATATCTATTGTCCTTGTTGCCATTATCTTTTCCCTTCTTGCCTCTTTAACTCTCCATCCTCTGAGATACATGTTACACCTTGTAGACAAGCACTTCATGAGTATTGGGACTGGGGTACAGGTATTTGGGAGTTCATTTGTATTTTGATACAGCAGTGTACTTGACTATTAACCTGAATGCTTGCTTATACTTTGGTTCCTCTCAGTAAAATTTCTCTGATTATTCTGCCAAATCCCTACTCCGCTCCAATTTTGCGTTTATGCTCCATCACTTTGTCAAAAAGATCTTTAAAAATAGAATGTGACCAGTTATGATCTTTAAAAATAGTGTGTCAAAAAGATTTTTGTCAAAAAGATCTTTAAAAATAGAGTGTGACCATCAACCAATTATGAGAAAGAGAGAGTGCAAGTGGAGCTGCTGGGATCGGCTCTGCAGAGGAGGGTAAGCTGTTTTGAGTTCATTCTGTTTTTTTTTATTCGTGAGAGAGAGAGAGAGAGAGAGAGAGAGAGAGAGAGAGAGAGAGCAAGTGGAGCTGCTGGGGTTGGCTCGGCAGAGGAGGGTAAGCTGTTTTGACTTCATTCTGCTTTTTCCCATTCCTCTGTGTGTGAGAGAGAGAGAGCGAAGAAACTGGCTCCCGGCACGAGCTCTGCAGAGGAGGTTTAGCTGTTTTGAGTTATTCTGCTTTTTTTTCATTCATTCATGAGTGTGTGTGTGTGTGAGAGAGAGAGAGTGCAAGCAGAGCTACTGGGGCCCAGAGGAGGTTAGCTGCTTTGAGTTCATTCTGCTTTCATTTCATTCAGGGGCTTCTGTGTATGTGTGTGCTGCTTTGAGTTCATTCTGCTTTCTTTTCATAGGTGGAGCTGTGCGTGTGCTGCTTTGAGTTCATTCTGCTTTCTTTTCATAGGGGGAGCTGTGTGTGTGCTGCTTTGAGTTCATTCTGTTTCTTTTCATGAGGTGGGTGAGGCTGTGCATGTATGTGTGTGTGTGTGTGTGTGTGTGTGTTGCTTTCATTTTGTTGACTGAAGTTAACATTGTTATGGTTCCCACAGCTTTTGAATGCAGATTGGTTCTGTGTTAGTTAAATATATCAGTTATTGTTATTTGTATTAGTTAAAATATCAGTTATGATTATTCCAGTTTTATGCTAGGAATGGATAGCTGTGTCCAAGTCACAGAAGACTTTCACCAATATATTCATCAGCATATAGGTGTTCTTATGTCTTAATAGCTGTAACTCAAATGGTTCTCCCCACCCTCAGCTGATTAACATTACTGAAATTGCAGTGGACATACAGGTGTTAAGGACGTTTTTATGAATATTGTTTGTGTGGTACATTGGAATATTTATGAGCATTTCACAATGTCACAACAGCTTAGCCATTGGTAAGGTAGAGTTGGCAGGCAACCAAAAAAAGCCATTTTAAACTAAGTATGATAGAAAAGAGTCCAGTAGCACCGTTAAAACTAACCAACTTTACTGTAGCATAAGCTTTTGAGAATCACAGTTCTCTTCGTCAGATGCATCTTAAAGGTTAGTTTATTTTGCTACTACAGATTAACACAGCTAACTCCACTGGATCTATAAACTGAGTATAAATCTAATGCAGCTAAAGTTGAGTATCTAATTTTGAATTGCTCCAGTAAAGCAAAACCCTTCCTGAAAATTTGAAAATTCAATATTTGTTAGATTAGGAATTTCAGGCTCTGTGGAATTTTGAGAAAGAATTTTGGAATTTTTTTTCTACACCAGCAGAGAGAATCTGTTAGAATTTAGATTTGTGAGATGGATTTTGGATTTTTAGAGGCCCCTTCCTTCTTGCATATTTTAAAATATGATTCCAAAGAAATGAAATGTTTGGGAAAGGGAATGGAAGATTTCACTTTTTGTAGAGGATAACAACAACAAGAACAACAAGAACAAGAACAAGAACAACAACAACAACAACAACAACAACAACAACAACAACAACAACATCATTTGATTTATATACCACCCTTCAGGACAACTTAATGCCCCCTCAGAGCGGTTTACAAAGTATGCTTCTATTATCCCCATAACAAAACACCCTGTGAGGTGGGTGGGGCTGAGAGAGCTCCAGATAACTGTGACTAGCCCAAGGTCATCCAGGTGGCTCCAAGTGGAGGAGTGGGGAATCAAACCTGGCTCTCCAGATTAGAGTCCCGCGCTCAGGGCCAGTGCACCCATTGAGGCCAGGTAGGTGGTGGCCTCAGGGCGTGAGGGCACTGGAGAGGCACTGGAGGGGGTGTTGGGGGCAGAGGCGTGGGCTGCGGAGCTGGCGTGGCTGGCCCACAGCTGCCGCAGCCAGCCAGCCCCATGCCGCTGCCACCGCCACATGCCCCCAGCCAGGCGCAGCAACCATAAGCTGCTGCCAGGGTGGTGTGCGGAGCATGGAGCAGCCTCTATCCACCACCCCAGCCATCCACCGGTGAATGCCCCCGGCTTGCACTGCGCGATGATGTCATTGCGCAATGACATCATCATGCAGTCCGTGGTGCGTGCGCGCACAGCATGCACATGTGGGGGGTTGCTGCAGGCACCAGAAACCCTGGAGCCGCCAGTGCCCGCGCTCTTAACCACTACACCAAACTGGCTCTCTGGATACAGAAAGGAAAAACATCCTTTCTCATAATAGTATAATTTCCCAAGTTTACTAACATTTTTCTTGTCATAATGCATTGTGCTGGGTTCCAGGAAGCAGTGTCACTTCCGGGAGCGACGTCACTTCCGGGAGCGATGGCACTTATGGGAGTGACATCATCATGCATTTCTGGGAGCACATGCTCCCAGAAATGCATGATACATGTGATACATACATGTGATAATAGAGTTCCACCACCTCTTTTCCCAGAAAAAAAGCCCTGCTATATATGGACACAATGGATGATAATATATACACATATATGGAAGTTACTTTCACTAATTGTGATTTGCCTTGACTATGTCATTGACATTCATAAGGCACTAAGGAATTTTCAAACAGCAGTTCAAATATTTTGGCAAATGTGCACTCTTTGATCAGGGAATACCACAATTCAGTTTTTTCAAATCTCGCAATGCTTTCCTCCAGCTACATGGATATGTAGTTTGAAAGTGTTGTGCTATGAGGCTGTGCCATGTTTTAGCCAATATTTAGATTTTTCTTAATGTTTTCCTCCTGGGCTTTCAATACACAGAGCTGAATATCTAAACCTAACAGCAGCAAACCAAATGAAAACACTGACACTCTGTGGAATTAAAAAGGCCACAGCTTACGGAACACTGGCACCACACAGGGTGCAGATCCAAACATAGGCTGACCTGTCTGCCAGCTGATGATTCCCTTACCCCTCCAACCTGCCTGCTCAAGGGGGAAACTGAGGCATGACAGGCTGTGGGATTACACAGGGGCGCAAACCTCTGGGTGGTGCGTGGATCCTCCTGCCACCTGGGAGTAAGCATGTCCTGACAGCCCCTGATTGGGCATGTCACTGCAATGCTTCACCCCCAAGATCCCTTAAGAAGATCCCCAAGTACAGGGAAACTGGGGTTGTGGCCCTGCTTTCCCCCCAAAGAATCCATGCCTAGTGCCAAAACTGCTACTTACAAAGTTTTGACAGAAATAGAATAGCTGAGTGCATAAAGCAGAGATTTTGTAAACCCAAGGGTCAATGCAAACATTCAACAATCCCTAGAACAAGGGTGGGATGGATGGGAAGTCAGTTCAGGAGCTGAGTACTGGAAGCCTGGCTGGCTCAGCAACTTTTCTCTCCAGCCAGTGAACCAGAGGGAGGACTGTGTCCCCAGATCTGTGAACTGGGAAGCTCTCCCAACACAAGCCCAGCCAGCCCAATGCCAATTGGCCAGCCATTTGTTTGAACTGCAGGCTGCTGTGCCACCCACCTGGAGGCTGCTGGGAGGAACTGGGCCCTGATTAATGGCAACTGCCATACTGCACACGCCTCCACCCCTCTGGGCTGAAAACTGGGGCCTAGGTAAGTCTGCAGCTTGTTTATGCATATCATCTCCCCACAGTTGCAGCTGTGTTGTCCTTAAATCCCACCCCCTCTTTTATTTAGCACCACGGCTATCATAGCTTGAGTATGCTTCTTAAACTGAATGTGTGAATGCATCATAGATTGGAAAGGATTATCTTTCACTATTATGCCTGTGTGGATGAGGAGCATGCTCCCAGCCCTCTCTTTTTTGGTGGGCTCACGATCCTTCTGAGCCCCTGAAAATGGAATCAGGTCAACTTTAAAAATCAAAGCTATCTAACATTCCAGAATTTTCCCAGCACAAAGATAGGGTAATTCTTCACTGACTGAGTTTCTGCTTTTTGCATAACTACTAGAGGCCCAGAAGCAAACCTAAGAAAAGTGAATACCTTTAATTAGACCTGGATTGCAACATGAAATTGAATCCTTATTGATTATCATGAATATATCTCACCCAGCTTTCCTATTTTACACATGTATTTGGCATGGAGGCTCATCACTGTGCAATCCAAAACAGAGTTACATCCTTCTAAACCAGAAGTCCCTTTTTGAGCCTGTGGGCACCTTTGGAATTCATACATAGCATGAAGGGCAAAGCCCTCAAATGGCTGCCACAAAGTGGATGCTACAGGAGGCAGAGCCAGCCATACAACGGTTGCTGCAGCTTACCTCCATCACACAGTGAAGATCCTTGTGTTGTGGTGCTGCTGCTGTTGAAACAACATTTTAAAAATCTGCACAACCAATCAGATCTCCAATGGCCAATCAAAAGCTTTGCTTGGCGAAAGCCCCACCTGCCCACCCTTTCTCAAAACACTTGAAGGGTGCCAGGAAAGGTGTTGGCAGGTACCACTACACCCATGGCACCATGTTGTTGACTCCTATTCTAAGCCCATTTACTTCAAATTGCTGTTGACTCCTATTCTAAGCCCATTTACTTACTTACTCCATTTACCTCCCAGTGGGAGGTGGGAGACCCGGCACTCACTGTTCTTTTCCCCTCCCTCACACATGTGTGCTCCCACCCTGCGCGATGACCTCACTTCTGAGAAGTGATGTCATTGCAGAGGGCAGGAGCTGCCCCTGAGAGCACTTTCATGCTTCACAGGGGGCCAAATCTCACCTGATTTGGCCTGAATCCAGCCTGATTCAAGCCGATTAAGCCCAAATCCAGCCTGATGTGGGCTGAATCAGGCCCAATTCAGGCTGAATCAGGCCAAATCCAGTAACAGTTTATGGTAAAAAGTAAGGGGGAGTTGTAATAGAAACCACAAGCAGTTTAAAAGAACAGATGGGTTTGGCAAAAAGGGTTCCCTCCTGAGGGAAACATTTTGAGGTGATGTAAGGAAGAGCAGAAGTAAGAAGGACTCTAGAACCTTTAAAAGAAACACAGGTTCTAAAAAGATTTGATGTTCATCAGGTAAATAACAAAGGGTAAAGTGCAAGGAGTCGTCACCAATATACCATCTAAGAAAATAAAGCCAGCTGCTGAGAAAAAGGGAACTGTTGAATCCATGAGCTGTGACAGTGAAGTAGAGAGAGAACAAACAGCCAAACTACAAGTGACGCCTTACACAGGTTGGACACTTGTCAGCTTCCTTCAAGTTTTGATGGGAAATGTAGGCGCCCTGGTTTTACAGCTTGGCTCTCCGTTACAGCTGCAAGACCAGGATGCCTACATTTCCCATCAAAACTTGAGGAAAGCTGACAAGTGTCCAACCTGTGTAAGACGTCACTTGTAGTTTGGCTCAAAGTCCTTTAAAACTGCGGAGAAGCATGGAACAACTTGAATTAACCAGACTAGCAGTTGAAGAAAGATGAAGGGAAAGAGCATTTGAATTAGCCAAAAGGCAACAAGAAATGGAGGAATGCAAAAAGCAACAAGAACTGGAACTAGCTTTAAAGAATTGGGAAAGATAAGATTTGAGAAAGGGGCTGCAATAGAAATGCAGAAGCTTAAATTGAGAGAAATTGAACTGGGGGGGGGATTAACAACCCCTAGGGGTCAAGAAAACAACTCTCGAGGGTAGATATGAAAAGAATTCCCAGATTTCAAAAGGGGGATAAATTTAGAAAAATATATTATAAGTTTTGAGAGAGACTGCAAAGATTTTCATGTCCCCAATGCCCAGAGAATGACCCACATAAGATCTCAAATCTCTGGTAGTCTGAGTGAAGTGTACAGTGAAATGGGGGATGATGAGGTAAATGATTATGATATGTTTAAAAACAAGCCAAATAAAGGTTTGGAGTGACGCCGGAACACAGCAGGAAGGAGTTTAGAAGTTTAAGGGGAAAACCTGAGGAGAGTTATGCTCAGGTAGCCTGTAAATTAGAATGGTTACTAAAGCAATGGCTAGAGAAAGCTGAGAGCTGGCAAGATGTTGTCAATCTTCTACGACTGGAGCAGTTTTACAAACTCATGCCTGCTTAATAATGTTGACTGGTACAAGATAAAAAGCCAGGAACAGTAGCTAAAGTTGCTGAGCTGATGGGAGAGTTAGTGTTAATAAGGTGGTAGTGGGGGGGAATAACCAGGAAGAAAATTTTTTCCTCAAAAAAGTATTTTAAAAGAGGTGAACCAAATAAGGAAACTCACCTGCATGAAAGCCATCATACAGGGAGTGGTGACAGATAAACACCTCAGGGAAGAGAGTAGGGAGGGAATGGGATCATGGAAAAAATGTTACCAGTGTGGTGAAACAGGACATATGTGATACAATTTTCCAGAAATGAATAAACAAACAACCAAATAAAAACCAAAACCAAGTGAATGTTATCAAACAAGTGCAGCCTGCGCCTCAGCAGTTAACACCAACTGACACCAAAGGTTCAGAATTATCAGAGGCTTCTACGAAGCTGAAGTTGGTTCCCAGGTCCCAGTTCCTTATTCGCAGTTCCTTATTCCTTATTCGTTATTCGCAAAGCCAAAGAAAAATATTGAGGGAAAACTGAAAAAGTATAACTCCAAAATGAAGTTTGCAGGGGCACATATTATACACTTCCATATTCAGAAGACTCAGCACTCTAAGTGTTATTTTTGTGTAAGATAGTGCTGCCATGCCCTTTTGCGTAAGATAGTGCTGCCATAGTGCTAACCTGAAAGAAGCCGAAACACTTTTGTTTTGGCTTTCTTTCGGCTTTCAGAAAGCCGAAATGCACATCCCTAGTCCCCCACAAGAGGACATGTGCTGGTGCTGATCCAGTCTCTGGTTTTGGAGCTCAGGCCTCACATGTGGCATGCTTCCAAGCACGCAATATTAGACTAATACAAGGTTCTTGCCAGCATGTGACATAGGAGGGCTCAGCTCCAAAACTAGAGAATGGATCAGAAACAGCATATGAGCTGCGGCGGGGGACAGTCTCTGGAGTTCAGATCTGTGTGATTTGATCCAAAGATTATTTGGGGTTGCAGGGGGCTTATATTTTCACCAGTTCCTTATTCAAAGAAAGTCTAATATTGGGTGCTTGGAAGCAGGCCACATGCGAAGCCTTAGGTCCAGAAGCAGAGACTGGATCAGCACCAGCACATGTCCTCTTGTGGGGGACAGTCTCTGGAGTTCAGGGGTGTGTGATTTGGGGTGATCCAAAGATTATTTGGGGTTGCAGAGGGCTTATATTTTCACCAGTTCCATAGTCAAAGCCATGTGTAATAATGGGTTGCACATGTCCTCTGGAGTTCAGGGGTGTGTGATTTGGGGTGATCCAAAGAATAATTGGGGTTGCAGGAGTCTTATAATTTCACCATTTCCTTATTCAAAAAAAGTCTAATATTGCGTGCTTGGAAGCAGGCCACATGCGAGGCCTTAGGTCCAGAACTAGAGACTGGATCAGCACCAGCACATGTCCTCGTGTGGGGGACAGGCTCCGGAGTTCAGGGGTATGTGATTTGGGGTGATCCAAAGATTATTTGGGGTTGCAGGGGGCTTATAATTTCACCATTTCCTTATTCAAAAAAAGTCTAATATTGCGTGCTTGGAAGTAGGCCACATAGGAGGCCTTAGGTCCAGAACTGTAGACTGGATCAGCACCAGCACATGTCCTCTTGTGGGGGACAGGCTCTGGAGTTCAGGGGTATCTGATTTGGGGTCATCCAAAGATTATTTGGGGTTGCAGGGGGCTTATACATTCACCATTTGCTTATTCAAAAAATGTCTAATACTGGGTGCTTGGTGGCAGGCCACATGCAAGGCCAGAGGTCCAGAACCAGAGACTGGATCAGCACCAGCTCATGTCCTCTTGTGGGGGACAGTCTCTGGATTTCGGATCTGTGTGATTTGGGGTTTTTTCCTGCTGCAGCTGCTGCCCCTTTCTTCTTATTGAATTGTTCTGGGGGGATCCTATTTTGAAGCTGTTTACTCAAGATCTGGGTTTTGTAGGATGA
The DNA here is from genome assembly GCF_028583425.1 of Eublepharis macularius. Classification (NCBI taxonomy): domain Eukaryota; kingdom Metazoa; phylum Chordata; class Lepidosauria; order Squamata; family Eublepharidae; genus Eublepharis; species Eublepharis macularius. The sequence goes on along the minus strand of NC_072790.1, from coordinate 74,720,503 downwards.
CCCAGCATAGGTTCTTATTCGCAGTTCCTTATTCTGGGGGGAGCCGCGACCCCCGGGGGCCCCCGGCCCGCCGGAGGCGGGGCGGGGGGCGTCGGGGGGAGCGGCGCAGCCGCGACCCCCGGGGGCCCCCGGCCCGCCGGAGGCGGGGCGGGGGGCGTCGGGGGGAGCGGCGCAGCCGCGACCCCCGGGGGCCCCCGGCCCGCCGGAGGCGGGGCGGGGGGCGTCGGGGGGAGCGGCGCAGCCGCGACCCCCGGGGGCCCCCGGCCCGCCGGAGGCGGGGCGGGGGGGCGTCGGGGGGAGCGGCGCAGCCGCGACCCCCGGGGGCCCCCGGCCCGCCGGAGGCGGGGCGGGGGGCGTCGGGGGGAGCGGCGCAGCCGCGACCCCCGGGGGCCCCCGGCCCGCCGGAGGCGGGGCGGGGGGGCGTCGGGGGGAGCGGCGCAGCCGCGACCCCCGGGGGCCCCCGGCCCGCCGGAGGCGGGGCGGGGGGCGTCGGGGGGAGCGGCGCAGCCGCGACCCCCGGGGGCCCCCGGCCCGCCGGAGGCGGGGCGGGGGGCGTCGGGGGGAGCGGCGCAGCCGCGACCCCCGGGGGCCCCCGGCCCGCCGGAGGCGGGGCGGGGGGCGTCGGGGGGAGCGGCGCAGCCGCGACCCCCGGGGGCCCCCGGCCCGCCGGAGGCGGGGCGGGGGGCGTCGGGGGGAGCGGCGCAGCCGCGACCCCCGGGGGCCCCCGGCCCGCCGGAGGCGGGGCGGGGGGCGTCGGGGGGAGCGGCGCAGCCGCGACCCCCGGGGGCCCCCGGCCCGCCGGAGGCGGGGCGGGGGGCGTCGGGGGGAGCGGCGCAGCCGCGACCCCCGGGGGCCCCCGGCCCGCCGGAGGCGGGGCGGGGGGCGTCGGGGGGAGCGGCGCAGCCGCGACCCCCGGGGGCCCCCGGCCCGCCGGAGGCGGGGCGGGGGGCGTCGGGGGGAGCGGCGCAGCCGCGACCCCCGGGGGCCCCCGGCCCGCCGGAGGCGGGGCGGGGGGCGTCGGGGGGAGCGGCGCAGCCGCGACCCCCGGGGGCCCCCGGCCCGCCGGAGGCGGGGCGGGGGGCGTCGGGGGGAGCGGCGCAGCCGCGACCCCCGGGGGCCCCCGGCCCGCCGGAGGCGGGGCGGGGGGCGTCGGGGGGAGCGGCGCAGCCGCGACCCCCGGGGGCCCCCGGCCCGCCGGAGGCGGGGCGGGGGGCGTCGGGGGGAGCGGCGCAGCCGCGACCCCCGGGGGCCCCCGGCCCGCCGGAGGCGGGGCGGGGGGCGTCGGGGGGAGCGGCGCAGCCGCGACCCCCGGGGGCCCCCGGCCCGCCGGAGGCGGGGCGGGGGGCGTCGGGGGGAGCGGCGCAGCCGCGACCCCCGGGGGCCCCCGGCCCGCCGGAGGCGGGGCGGGGGGCGTCGGGGGGAGCGGCGCAGCCGCGACCCCCGGGGGCCCCCGGCCCGCCGGAGGCGGGGCGGGGGGCGTCGGGGGGAGCGGCGCAGCCGCGACCCCCGGGGGCCCGGCTGTCTTTGTCTTTGTCTTTGTCTTTGTCTTTGTCTTTGTCTTTGTCTTTGTCTTTGTCTTTGTCTTTGTCTTTGTCTTTGTCTTTGTCTTTGTCTTTGTCTTTGTCTTTGTCTTTGTCTTTGTCTTTGTCTTTGTCTTTGTCTTTGTCTTTGTCTTTGTCTTTGTCTTTGTCTTTGTCTTTGTCTTTGTCTTTGTCTTTGTCTTTGTCTTTGTCTTTGTCTTTGTCTTTGTCTTTGTCTTTGTCTTTGTCTTTGTCTTTGTCTTTGTCTTTGTCTTTGTCTTTGTCTTTGTCTTTGTCTTTGTCTTTGTCTTTGTCTTTGTCTTTGTCTTTGTCTTTGTCTTTGTCTTTGTCTTTGTCTTTGTCTTTGTCTTTGTCTTTGTCTTTGTCTTTGTCTTTGTCTTTGTCTTTGTCTTTGTCTTTGTCTTTGTCTTTGTCTTTGTCTTTGTCTTTGTCTTTGTCTTTGTCTTTGTCTTTGTCTTTGTCTTTGTCTTTGTCTTTGTCTTTGTCTTTGTCTTTGTCTTTGTCTTTGTCTTTGTCTTTGTCTTTGTCTTTGTCTTTGTCTTTGTCTTTGTCTTTGTCTTTGTCTTTGTCTTTGTCTTTGTCTTTGTCTTTGTCTTTGTCTTTGTCTTTGTCTTTGTCTTTGTCTTTGTCTTTGTCTTTGTCTTTGTCTTTGTCTTTGTCTTTGTCTTTGTCTTTGTCTTTGTCTTTGTCTTTGTCTTTGTCTTTGTCTTTGTCTTTGTCTTTGTCTTTGTCTTTGTCTTTGTCTTTGTCTTTGTCTTTGTCTTTGTCTTTGTCTTTGTCTTTGTCTTTGTCTTTGTCTTTGTCTTTGTCTTTGTCTTTGTCTTTGTCTTTGTCTTTGTCTTTGTCTTTGTCTTTGTCTTTGTCTTTGTCTTTGTCTTTGTCTTTGTCTTTGTCTTTGTCTTTGTCTTTGTCTTTGTCTTTGTCTTTGTCTTTGTCTTTGTCTTTGTCTTTGTCTTTGTCTTTGTCTTTGTCTTTGTCTTTGTCTTTGTCTTTGTCTTTGTCTTTGTCTTTGTCTTTGTCTTTGTCTTTGTCTTCGTCTTCGTCTTCGTCTTCGTCTTCGTCTTCGTCTTCGTCTTCGTCTTCGTCTTCGTCTTCGTCTTCGTCTTCGTCTTCGTCTTCGTCTTCGTCTTCGTCTTCGTCTTCGTCTTCGTCTTCGTCTTCGTCTTCGTCTTCGTCTTCGTCTTCGTCTTCGTCTTCGTCTTCGTCTTCGTCTTCGTCTTCGTCTTCGTCTTCGTCTTCGTCTTCGTCTTCGTCTTCGTCTTCGTCTTCGTCTTCGTCTTCGTCTTCGTCTTCGTCTTCGTCTTCGTCTTCGTCTTCGTCTTCGTCTTCGTCTTCGCCCCTCGCCCCTCGCCCCTCGCCCCTCGCCCCTCGCCCCTCGCCCCTCGCCCCTCGCCCCTCGCCCCTCGCCCCTCGCCCCTCGCCCCTCGCCCCTCGCCCCTCGCCCCTCGCCCCTCGCCCCTCGCCCCTCGCCCCTCGCCCCTCGCCCCTCGCCCCTCGCCCCTCGCCCCTCGCCCCTCGCCCCTCGCCCCTCGCCCGATGGGGATGGGGATGGGGATGGGGATGGGGATGGGGATGGGGATGGGGATGGGGATGGGGATGGGGATGGGGATGGGGATGGGGATGGGGATGGGGATGGGGAAATTTATTTTTGGCATCCTCTTCTACATGCAAAACTTAAAACTTTTGTGGTACAAAGTTGTAATGTTATAAAATGGTTAAAATGTCATAAAATTGTAATTTTTCTAACAATCCAACTCAAATAAGCATATAGATAATTCAAACAGTATAGCTTCTATAATCATATTTGGCATAAATATTAAACATACCTTTTAAACATTAAGTAAAAAGTATTAAATACTCAGTAGAGATGGATCGAAGGTTTTATCTTAAATCATGAGCAGCTTGAAACCTTCAAGTGAGAATTGAAAACACGTTTCTCTTTTTCAGAGAAACTGTTTGTAAGTACAAAATAAATGGGATGGATGTTTTTGTTGCACTCTCCCAACCAGGAGACAGACTCCTCCTAAGAATTTAATGGCTTCTTTCATTAACAAACGCTAGTCTTTTTCATTAAGTGAGGTATCAAAATATAAATGTTTCCTTACATAGAAAAATAGAACAGATGAACACAACAAGAATTAAGTTTCCTAACATTTCTTAATGAAATCTAACTCAGTCAGATTAACGATGAAATGCATTCAAGTTACCGTAGCACATATTACAAGGGTAACTTTCCTGCCTAGATCTTCATGTGATTTCTTTTGCCTAAAACCCTGATCTGCTATTTGGATTTTTTATATATTTTATATATTTTTTATATATTATCTTATGCAGAAATCTAAGATCTTTTCATATGATAACATAGATAAATATCAAACCAATCAATTTAATTTTTTTTTACTATTTCCAATCATGTGACATTCTACCTAGCCAAAAGTACCACTATGCCCAGCTGCAAGATAAGAGAGATGGATAGTAAAAATGACAGGAAAAGTTACATGACCAGATCATCCTTGGTCTCTGCCAACAATTACAGAACATTTATCTGATACTGTTCACTATTTTTAATTGGCTGTCAAAGATAAAGAAGCACCAGTTATACACCATACTAGAAAAAGAACTACAGTGAAGTTCATACAGCGTTATTTAGAATGCATATGTTTCACTAAGTATGTGTTCTAAACCATAATCAGGAGTCTACTGGTTTGAATCCCACTACTGACATGAGCTCAGTAGGTGGCCTTGGGTCAGCCACTCCTCTCAGCCCCAGCTCCATTGTGGGGATAAGAATAACACTAACTTGTTCACTGCTCTGGGTGAGGCACTAATATGTGTAGAAGAGCGGTATATAAGCACAGTTATTATTATTATTTATATTTCCATGACGCCATCCCTTGACCTGTGAAATTAAGTATTTTGATAAATATGAAAGTGATACAAAATATAAATGCATTGCATAATGTGTGAGTGTACATATACAAACTTTAAAAATTGTATTGGATAATACCACAAAGTATGATTACTGAGAAAGCTGCTTTCACTGCTTTCAGTGTGGAGAGCTGCTTGTAGATCAAAACAACCTGGCGAGCTGTCTTCATGCAGAGTGCACTTGATTCTCTTGGCTTTCAATTCTGCTTTCCTTCAGCATGGGTAAATCAATGTGTCAGCAGTAAACATTTGTATCACTCCTCTCTGAATGACCTTTTAAATTTTACTGCCTATCGTGTCAAAGCAATTAAAATTAACAATACAGTTACTAAGCTGTTAAGATCAATTAATGGCTTTTAGGCTTTATTTATTGATCTAGTGACATCTTCAAAACCCACTGGTAACAGACTATACATACTTCTCTTCTATCCACAATATATACACAAGGATTGATTACATATTCTTATCTTCTAAATTACATATTTAAATGACATATTCTTATCTCCTAAATTAATTAGTCAAACTCTTTACATCAAGGATTTGTGACAAGTTGTGGACAGCCTATGCTTGGACAGAATGTACACTGAGAATAATGGACATCAAACAAATTGGAAACTAAATAAATCACTTTTACTTAACAAAAATTTCTTCTGAAGTCTCTTTAGAAATTAAACAATAGAAACAAATAAACTATGTGGCATTCCTCAAATCCACGTGTAGGATGCTATGGAAGTGGTACTTAGAGGGAAATTAATCTCCATTGCCTCCTGTCATGAAGAGCAAAAAGAAAACATTAGAAATGAAATTATATCTAGAATAAGAAAACTAGAAGATGAACACAAAAAAGGCCGCCCAATCTATAAACTTACTTGCTTGAAAATTAAAGGAAAAAACCTCCTCACATTCTATACAAGCTATTAAAGGCACCCAGGAAAAACTCAAACTAATTATGTAAAGTCGAAGGCTTTCACGGCCGGAGAACG